>NW_017729001.1:34956668-34958237 GCF_001723915.1 Gavialis gangeticus | reverse complement strand
GTGCCCACATGAAAAACGCACACACTCAGAGGCACGCTGCTTGTGCAGATACAGCTGCAAACTTGCTCACAAATGTAACAAGCACCTTCTCACATGTCAGACTGGGACTTCATCCTAAACCTAGTGGCAACAGAAGTCTTAAAAGACAAGGTGCACAAGGGCATGACAGACTGAGCAGGAGCAGGTCTAGCTGGTGCAAGGGTCAGGGCACCACAAGCACCAGGTCCTGTGCCCTCTAGCACTCTTGTCCCATGCAAACCCAAGAGGCAGCACTGGAGTGGGGCAATCTTTTGCTAAAAACCCAAGGGCCAAAACAAGCTTGCAATTCTATTATTATGGTAACACCACCATAAACATTAAAAAAAAAAAAAAAAATGGAGACAACCTTTGGACCTCTACACATGGAAGCAGCAGGATGGGGAAGGGGGGTATAGGAAGTTACTTTTTTCTTGAGCAGTTCTCCTTCCTAGCCTGACTATAGTTAAATACTATAGTGCAGAGACATCAAGGAAGAGTCCGTGTCACTTCTAACTGCCACATGTCCTCAACTGAGTGATTAATTACACAGCATTAAACTCTTGCTTGATTTAAGGTACATTAAAAGCAGAACTGCATAGCTTTTACACAACTAGATATCAAAGAACGTTTATGGGTCACAGCCTCCAACTTCTACTTTTCTTACCTAGAAGATGCAAGAGACAACTGCATTCTCACTTTAAATAGCATGTATTTATAAAAAGCTATTTTGATCCAGAGAGACTTGCTTTGAAATCTCAAAAAAGTCTTGAAGAAGACTGTAATAAAAGAGCCCATTTTTAAATACAGGCTACACAACACAACGGTCTAAACTGAAGGAAAATTACTATGTAGGCTAATCAATGGTTTTATACGGCTACTCTAGGCTTTTCTAAAATTCTCTTACAGTGGAGTTGCCTTTCTTTTCTAGCACGCTGTGCCACACCAAATGGTGACACCTTCATGCTTCACCTGGTGCCATTTTAGAAGCTCTAAACTAGACGGCAATGAAAGCAGTCACCATGACCCATACCACATCCGCCAGCACCAGGCACAGGCATAGCGTGCCAATTCCATCTTCAGGGCACAGCTGGCCACAACGGCTGGCGACACTACAGAGCAGGCTGCAATTATATCTAAACCACCCTACTCGTATAGATTCGTTTTCAACATAAATACACAGAAATGGGAGGAGTTAGATGTGAACATTTGGAGCACCGTATTTTTTTTAGATTCCCTGCCCTTCAGCCCACCTCTGACAGCCAGTCCTGCCCTCAACCCCAGCACATCTAATAGGAAATGGTCAAGGCTCCAACATCTTGACAGATCAAGGGCTGGAGTATGCAAAGTGAAGCACTGAGCCTCAGCCTACAAGCCATGATGAAAGCTACTTGAACCCCACACCAAGCCATTTTCTCCTTTCCTTCATGTGCACTTATGAAATAAATATGGGCTCCACACTCAATTAAGCTACTATAGCCTTCTGCAATGTTTGCCTTGATTTCCCATGTTACAGTTTACTGGATTTTTTTTTTTTTTTTTTTTTTTTTTTTT
>NW_017729001.1:34954934-34956462 GCF_001723915.1 Gavialis gangeticus | reverse complement strand
TTTTTTTTTTTTTTTTTTTTTTTTTTTTTTTACAGCAAGCCACCACCATACTTGCTCTTCAGTGCACTCTCACATCCTATCTTTTTACCCCCTCATCTTCTGCATTGTGTGCTCTGCTATCTCCATGGTGTTTTATATGACATCCAGGAAAAACAGCAAGACAGCAGAAACAGTACATTACTACTGATTGACAATGGAGCCAGCAGCATTAAAGGCACTGGTACCATCTGCAGACCCACCAAGGCATCCCTGGATTCACTGTACTGTTAGCATTTGCAAGTCCCTCTTCAAGCACAACAGCTAGGAACTTCATTTAAAGTGGATTCCACTTGTCTCTACATTCTCCTGGGAACTCTCAGCATTTTGGCCTCAGGCTGAAAAGGGCGCTCTCTTCTTTAAAACAGTAAAAACAAAACAAAAAAGAACCTAAGAGTCCTGACCTGCAAAACCCACCCTCACATCTTTCTGGGCAATTTCAGAGGGAAAAAAAGATACAACAGGACAGCAACAGGACAGATGTTTTTGCGTGGAAGACCTCAAAGCAGGGGACCGAGTACACAGCAAAGCAGTGACAGCAATAAGCCTTCAGAAGCAGGGGCCTGCACACACCTATTACCCTCAACCTCTCTCCAACTTTCTCCTCTAACATCAGTCAAGCCAGTTCTTGCAGATAGTGCAAGCTCCTCAGGACAGGAAACGATCCCTTTCTAAGCAAGTATGGAGCACCTGCTAGTGGGGGCCAGATGCCAGTTCCGTATTCCAGATGCTATTCCTTTGGGTGCCACCATTATACAAGTTACCTTGGCTACTGCTTAAAAATCAAAAATAAAAGTGATGAACAGGCTTGTGACCTAGATGGAGTGCCTCATCTAGATGCCACTGCTAGACACACAGGCTCCCCCATACGCTAGAGCACTGCAGCTGGCATAACCCTTGGCACCAAGTTCTTCCTACTGAAGGAACGCTTTTTTTTTTTTTTTTTTTTTTAAGAGCCGAGAAAATAAAGCTCCCATATCATTTATTACCAATTTGAAAATAATTTGCAACAAGTTAAAATGGCTTGCAACGCAAAATTAAAGCAGTGCCAGGCTCATGGGGGAACAGAGTTCATGTACCTTTCGCATCCAGGATGTACTTGCTTTGCACATGTTACCTATTTCAAGCACTGTTGATGGTACCCAGAAGTCATTTCAATTGCAAAACACTGGCTAGGCTGCAGCTAAAGCCATCCAGCTTATAGTTTCATAGTTGGTCGGGTCAGAAGGGACCTGAGCAGATCATCAAGTCTGACCCCCTGCCATGGCAGGAAAGAGTACTGGGGTCAAACGACCCCAGCAAGGTGATTGATTGTCAAGCCTTGTCTTAAAGACCCCCAAGGTAGAAGCCAGCACCACTTCTCTTGGAAGTTGGTTCCAGACCCTAGCCGCCCTGACCGTGAAGTCGCGCCTCCTGACGTCTAGTCCGAATCTCCCCTCTGCCAGCATGCGACCGTTATTTCTAGTCACTCCTGGTCGTGCTCAGGGGAACT
>NW_017729001.1:34945451-34949934 GCF_001723915.1 Gavialis gangeticus | reverse complement strand
CTCTGGGTGCGGCCCTCCAGCCAGTTGGCGACGCATCTGACTGTGTGGGTGTCAACACTGCAGCCTCCCAGTTTCTTAATGAGAACAGGGTGAGAGACAGTGTCGAAGGCCTCCGAAAGTCCAGGAAGATTATGTCCACTGCTACCCCTCCATCTAAGGATTTGGTGACCTGGTCGTAGAAGGTCTGACAGGACCTGCCGCTAATGAACCCGTGTTGGTTGCCCCTAAGCATAGTCTCCCCCCGGCCCCTCGTGGACACGCGCCAGGATAACTCTCTCAAAAAGCTTGCCCAGGATCAAGGTAAAACTAACTGGCCTGTAGTTCCCCAGGTCCTCCTTCCTCCCCTTTTTGAAGATGGGAACCACATTGGCCTCTTCCAGTCCTCTGGCACCACACCGGTGCTGTGAGAAGACTGAACATTTCAGCACACAGTTCAAACACTTTCACATCACCAAGATGGACTGGCACCTGCTCTGCAGCAGGATTGTTAGTGACAGTTCAGTGAAACACCACAAAGGAAACATGCCTTTCAAAGTCAATCTGGTTTGATATGGAACCACAAATACCGCTATGCCTTAATCCTAACTGCACAGTAATGGCACACTGTCACTTCAGGGCAGAGTGAAGGCTGAGCAAGCCCCTTACTATGTTTGAATATCTGTCAAGTATACCCAAGTTTCCTTGCTTGTAATGCTTGGTTTTAGGAGAGTTATAACATTCCTGTACTTAAAAGATAACATACCACCACATACAACACAAATAAAAAACACAAGACATGCACGAGTGTGCACCCCCCGCCTTCCCCTCCCATCATTACTTGGCACCTTCTACCTTAAAGCACTTCTTGATCGCGAAATTTAAGCGTGGGGATTTTTCATCTTTAAAGCTTCTCTGCCATGGCTGGACGCTCTCATTTCTAACGACGGCAGAATAAGTGAAACCAGCCACAACAACGGTGTCCGAGGCGGAGGGCTTGGTCTTCCATCCCCCACCCCACAGAATTAAATGCACAGAACTCAGGCCAGGTCCCCCGGTCCTCGGCAGGACTGAGCAGCAGTGAAACTCGAGAACGGGCACGATCTCAAGCGTCTGCTTGGGAAGGCTGAGCAGAGGCCGAGGCACTACACACAAGGAAGACTCCCTTCCTTCCCAGAGAACCCAGAAGTCTCCAGCGTCAGGTCCCTACAGTCAAAGCAGAACAGCTCCATCCTCCCTGCAGAACTGGAGAAGAAAGGCTGAGCCCAATCAAGATCTGGTTGGACACATCACTTCAGTGGGAATCCACAGCCAGGACTGATAACCCAAGACAAACGTGTCCAGCCCCCATCCACTAACTGCTTCTTCCAGCTCCACAAATTTTAACATCTCAGCCCTTGCCGTTTTATTTTAAATAATTTTTTCTCTCTCTTTTCAGGAAGCCTTTAGTTGGAAAACTTTAAAACTAGGCGTTTAAAATGTGACGCTGGTGGGAAAGCACATGCATACAGGGTACAGTGCTAAGCAGCTCTGTTTGTTTTTAAGCCATATTCTGAAAACTCGCACACAAATCCAGGTACCACAATCTAAAAAAAGGCAACAGAAACAAGGAGAAATTTTAGTTCAAGATCTAAAACGATTGCACAGAGCTTCATTCACCAGAGAAAGGATAAGGGTGAAAACCTCTGAGCAACCATGTGGCAATAAGCATGGTAGTGGCTCAAATGGCTTCCCCTAGTGATGAACAAATCCATCAGCCTGCATGTCACAGCCCTGGCAGACTGCCTTCAGTCCTCCCTCGCCCAGCTCACTGAGGGGACACTTCATGAACGCAAGGAGCAGCAAGCAGAGCCCGGGTCCATTTGGAAGTCAGTCTAGAGGCTGAAGGGGGAACTCACAGCCATTATTCAAGTGGCACTATCACGACAAACCCCGCATTCAGCACAAAGCTCTGGATGCCAGACAGTACGAACACCACGTTGTCAGACACGTGTAGAAAGGAGTCTATAAAGCTCCTTTAAACTCCAGAAACCTCTGGTCAGATCAGCGATGCTTATCATCAGAGTACAGTTAAATGAGCTCACTTCGTTTCATGAAGAGACTAGCCTGACATCCAAACACGTTAGAATTATTGTTCTGTGTCCCTGATAGCTCACGGAGGTGCAGTTTGCATCTCCCTCCATTCACAGGGAGAACAGAACAGAGCTCATTACCTACACAATGTATTTGCTGCCTTCTTTTAAGCCAGAGACCATCTCAGTTCTCAGCATATCTACACTCGTGTGAGTCCATCACTCGAGTACCTGTTCTCCATTTCCCATTCTAACCAAAGAAAAGGAGGACGCTCTGAGGCACATAAAATATCCTCCTACAACTTGCTGCCAGTGGGCAACTGCTGTTGGGTCAGCCAGTCAGCCACACAAGTTAAGGCCAACAAAGCAGAGAGACCCCAGAGATGTGTGGTATCGCGCTATAACTGCCCAGACAGAGGATTCTTTCTGCTTCATGGGGGCTGAAGTTCGCTTTGGAAGGGACTCAACCAACACCATAAGAAACACCAAGTTAGTATATCGCTGCTGCACAGGAACGCGATCGGTGCCTTTGACAGGTCACACGTTAGCCTTTAGCAAGCTCCAAGCACGCTCCTTCTGAAACTGTTACTCAGCTTTTGGAGTTTAGGTTCTGACACTACCAAAACCATGTTTGTTTGTTTAAAGTTGCATAACGCCTCCATGTTTCCTTGGATTCACTCTGTTCCTGAATTACCCAACTGTTTCTAAAATGTTTTGAATGAGAACTAAGAGTTCACTCAATTTTGGCACGAAAGGGCTTTTTAGTTTAAGACAGGGGGGTTTCGACCTTGCTAGATTCAAGACACCTTATGAAAAATGCCAGCTCTTCATCTTCATTCAGTTTTTGACAGGGAATAAATAAATAAAGCAATTCTTCTGCTACAAAGAACTCAAAGACCACAACAGGTCAGAATGTTTTTAGCACTATTTTGATTCTTGTTCAAGATCACTTTGCACATTTAACAGTGCTAACACTGTGTGGCACCCTGGTGTATGGAACTGGTAAGCCCCTAGCTGCAGCGAGCCAGGCTCGACATCCCTAGCCACCTGATTTGCATTTACAAGTCCTGAGCACAGCCTGACACACCAAACGATTGGTACAGACCTGGATGATATCTGTAAGAGAATGCTTGAAAATGAGGAGTTGAAGAAGTTATGCATGTGTAATGTAAGACTCACCCCTAGGAAAGTCAGGAGGAAGTTCACATGACACGATCCAAAATTTGGACACACTAAAGAAGTACTTCTGATAACGTGACATGTTCATTTTACCTGCTTTCATGCAACACCTAATCACACTTCTTTCTTTGATGGCTGAAATACCCTGATAAATTAGAGATGTTTAAGCTTATGCTCATCTGTAAGCCAATACGTATCATGGCTTGAGCAGCATCCAAGCACATGATGTAGCACGTGCAAGTCTACTAGCAAAATAATGCGAGTCGTCGGGGTAGGGGGAAGGCCAGGTTTGCCTCGTGAATGGTCTCCGATTGTGTTAGGAAAAGCAACCAGACCTAGACATGTCACTTAGCATGTTTGCTTTCTGTTATTTACATAACAGTCTTCAACATGCTTTTCATTTTACATTTATTTTTTAAATAAATACAGTCTCTAAGGGCTTCTTAAAATTGTGGGTCTGGAATACCAGATTCTTCAAAAAGCATTACAACCTGTTTGACAAGCTATGAGAATCGAACTCGACTTGAAGCAACCCATTTGCCATTTCAGTTAACAAGGGGATATCAAGGCACGTTTCAGCCCCTATAAGCAATTCTTCCTAAAAACGTAAGCGTACCAAATTGCTTCACTCTTTTCTCACCGAGCATTTTTGCTTTTCCTTCTGCAAACTGACCCTGCAGCTCTCGTTCGGTCAAGGGGGTTTTGCTCCAGAAATTTACCTGTTAAAAGTAGACAAGGCAAACCCCTACAAGGATACGGCTACAGCGCTCTGGTACTTCAGACACCCATGCTTTTAAAGCCTAACTTTACTGCGCAGAGCTCCAGCTAAAACCACGGAGCTTGAGAGTTATTACCAGCAAAATAAGGACAGTTATTAGCTATTGCTTAACAGGTAAACTTATTAAAATATCATTTCAGCCCTCTCTCTTTACTTAGCTGAGCAAAAAAAAAAATAAAGTCAACACTTGCTAGGGAGTGGAAAGGACTTGGGCAGGCGCAGGGGCAGGACGGGGAGAGCCGCCCGGGATGAGGGGAGGGGAGAGGAGAGAAGGGAGGTCTCGGGCTGCCGGCAGCCGGGCAGGGGCCGAGTCACTTCAGCGCGCCAAGGGCGCGGGGGGGCTACCGGGACCCTCCGGGACGAGGAAGCCGCTCGGAGCCCACCACGGCGCTGCGGGAGAGGAGGCTGGGAGCGCGAGGGATGCTCCGAGCGGCGGGAGGCCCGGCCCGGCTGCCCCGCACCTGCCGCCCTGTCACGG
>NW_017729001.1:34944259-34945391 GCF_001723915.1 Gavialis gangeticus | reverse complement strand
GCCCGGGCCCGGGCCCGGCGGCAGCAGCGTGGAGAGCCGCCCCTTTGCCGGGCCCGGGCCCGGACCCGCAGCTCTGTGCACGCGGCCGTCGCCGCCCTGGGCCTCTTGTGGGACACGAGGAGCCTTCCCTTAACCCCGCTGCTCGTCCTCCTGCCGCCTGCTCCCGGGCAGACCAGTGCCAGGCAGGCTCTGCCCCCTTCGCCGACAAGCACTGGCCCGCAAAGGCAGGGCCAGAGGTGGTCTGAAGGGAGCAGACTCCGCAGCTCCGCTCCCTTCTCACTGCTGCCGGCCATCTCCGTTCCCCCAAGCAGCCATGACTCCCTCCTCCAGGGCTCCGCTTCCCCTAGGGAAGAGGAAGGAAGATATAAGGGGAATAGCGGCCTCCTTTCTGCAGAAGGTAATAAGCGGTGGCTTTGCAGAGGCACCACAGCGCTGGGGACATCCCTTGCCTGCAAGGAGAGCTCCCTTCTGCCCCAGGGGATCACTGTGGTGCAGCCCTCTTTACTCGTTTGCATATGAAAAGCGGTGCAGTAACAGCATTGTTGAGCTGCAGCCTTATTTCTAATTAAAGTGCCTGTGAGTAGTTTGCTTCTTTAAATCCAACCTCTGTGATGTCCCGAGACCCAGGCCACACTTGGTACAACTGCACTTCAGTACCCAGTTCCACGTGTTGGTCTGACCCACTTGCAACGTGCCGGGGCATCCTGTGTCGTGGGGGCAGGCACGGCACAAGCCATGTTGCCCAGCTGCGGTTCCAGCACTTGGCAAAACTCTGCATAGCCATCCCACAGGGTCTTAGTGGGGAGACAAAGCGTGCTGTGAGCATCCATGCCGCAGACGGGCAGCCCAGGCACACCAGCTTGACAACGGCTGGGAAGCCTTAGGCATCAGTGCCCAGAAATGGGAAGACTGTTTACGTGGCTGCCTAGACCAGAGCCCGGCCACAGTCCTTAACTGCGCATTGCACACAAGGGCCAAGTCCTGCACTCGGGAGCAGAAGAACGGCATGCGCGAGTGCAGACAGGCCAGGCTGCCGTACTGCGGAGCGGGACCGAGGTGCTGCAGGGTGCTCCCGCCGCAAACAACCCATCAGCAGGAGAGTTGAGGGCAGCGATTCTTCCCAGCGATCCGG
>NW_017729001.1:34914479-34939259 GCF_001723915.1 Gavialis gangeticus | reverse complement strand
CGGGACCGAGGTGCTGCAGGGTGCTCCCGCCGCAAACAACCCATCAGCAGGAGAGTTGAGGGCAGCGATTCTTCCCAGCGATCCGGTGCTGGCGAGACCTCACCTGCAGCCCTGCGCCCAGTTTGGGGCCCCGCACTCAAAGAAGGATATGGATGGTTTGGAAAGAGTCCAGCTCAGAGCAGGAAAATGAGAGGCCTGAGAAGCGCGATGGAGCCGGGGGCCCGCTCCCATCCCCCCTACGCCGCAGCCCACGCCTCACAATGCTCCCGGCCTGCGGCCATGCCAGGCTTAGCCCTTGCGGTCAGGCCTCCTTCATCCACGCGCTCATACTGCCCTCCTCTCACTAGGTCTCTCGCGCATCGAGAGCCTGTGCCGCCAGGCTCCCTCAGGGCGGCCCCCTTTGCCCACAGGCTTTATCTAGGCAGCCCTTGCAGGGCGTCTCCCACCACCCTCACCAGGGCAGTGGCCAGCCAGCTACCCCCGACCGGCCCCTCCTGGGGCCACTCTACACAGACAGACGGCTCCCAGCTCTCTGCTTCCCCCTCCCTGGGGCTCCGGGCTCCCCTCCCCGCTGCAGGCTCAGGTGCAGCGGCCGTGCCTGGGCCCCACGTCCACCCAGTGCTGTGGGGCTGGGGGCTACTGAGGTGCCTGCCGCCAGGGACCCAGTAACTGGCCTGGTATTTCCCAGGGGCCTCACCAGACCACCCACCCCGGCAGGTGTGCTGTCGGTCGTGCCAGGGGCCTACCTGCGGGCGCTGCTCGGCCTGCGACGCTGTGTCAATCCAGGGGCCAGGCTCCAAGATGGCCACCGCGACCAAGTGCCGCTGGCTCCGGCCTCGCCCGGACAGTGCCCGCGCGTGACTTGGGACGAAAGGCTGAACAACGCGGGTCACTTAGTCCAGAGAGAAGACGACTTGGGAGCGGGGTGATAACAACCTTCAAATACTGACGGGCAATTCTGATAGAGAGGATGGAGGTGGGCTTTTTACTGTGGCCACAGGGGAAGCATAGGCTGGAGACTAGGAGGACATTTCTGACAGCGAGGGCGATCAGTCATTGGAGCGGGCTGCCCAGAACGTCTGTGGAACCTGCATCCTTTCAAGAGCAGGTTACACAGACACGTGGCTGGGATGGCTGGGCCCCGGATGTTCCTACCTTGGGCTGGACTAGATGTGACCTCTTGCGAGGTCCCTTCCTGCCCTACTTCCCCATGCTCCTGTGATCCTACCACGGTTTATGTGGGCTCCTGGCCCAGTCGTTGCACAGGCTGGGCAGCAATTAAGGGAAAGGGTCATCGTTTTAAAATATATTATTAGTGTGGAGCAGGTGGGAGGGGGCACTGCACAGTATGAGTTGTTGCTCACAAAATTAAAATGGCTTGGGCCAGGCCTTGATGCTGACCTGGCTAAGTCATACTATTGATGGCTTTTGGCACATGAGGCTTCCCCTCATTAATCTTTATGTTCAAGTCAATCTTTAAACATCCAGAGAGTACCCTGGTCTGGTGTGGCTCCACAGGAGTTTATTGTCCACTTGTTTTGCTTGTTCCAGTGTGTATGTCAGGAGGAGTAACCGCATTATCCATCCTGCTCCCCGAGGACAACTGTCATTCCCCTAAACACCCAGCCTTCCCGGCCTTTACTTGACCTGTTTTTGCAGGATGGTTTTGATTTAGCAGCCTAGATCTGGATGTTCTCAGTGTTTGTGCATACTCCTTGCAGCTATTTCAACTTTTACCTCATAGCATTGTTAAGAATGACAGTCTTCCACTAATATCACTTTATTTATGTTCTTGTCCTTCTCACAGTGGTCTTCCATTTCACTTACACTGGTAAAGAGTTACTGCCCTGTTTTATACCTCTTTGGCTGTCTAACATTCTTTTATCATTAAAGAAAAGGAAGTTGTTTACCTGCGTTTCTGCTGCTTCGAAGATCTCACTTGCCCTGCTTCCTATCCAAGCGTGGGGCTCTGCTCCAGGCTGGCCTGTTGTGTCCAAAGCCTTGTCCAGCTCCGACCTGGAAAAGGCTTCAGATGAAGATGGCTACCAATGTCTCTGGAAAAGGCTGTCAGGCTGAGCCTTTCTAACTGAGCAAGTACACCCCTACCATGCAAAGGCAAGCCACTGCTTCCTGCCCACTCAGGGGCTCGGTGAGGAGACTGCAGGGAGCGGCGTCTGTTTCTGCCCAAAAGCTAATGCCTCTGAAGACAAGGAGCAAAGAGGCAGAGGAGCTGTGGCCAGCCCCACACCAGGAAGCTGAGGTCCAGCACAGGAGAGGCCAGCCCCTGAGCTCTCACAAGTGTTCGTGACCCGCTAAGGCACAGGCAGGCAGGCCAGCCTCACACCTAGTGCAGAAGCCTCGTGTCGGTCTGCCAGGGCACGCCGTTTCAGCGCCTGCTGCACTCTGCGTTTCAAGTGTATGCGCTGCCCACGGCGTTCACAGTCTAGAGTAGGACCGTCACAAACAAGAAACAGCGTGTGAGAACGTTCTCGCCTCCTGCCCGACTAAGGAGAAGCAGAAATCCAGACTCCTGGTCCTGGTCATAAATAAAGGTGCATACCACCCAGAGAAACCATACTGACTGAATCTTGGAGCTCTTGGAGACTAAGGAACTAGAAAGGGGTTTCCACAAACTCAGGAAGTCTCCAACCTTATAGGAACAGAGAGTCAGTATGTGGCAGTAACACAGAACCCAGAGAATCATATCAGCCTCCCTAATACCCACCCACAACAAGTGGCTGGAGAAAGACAGAGCAAGCAACTATAGCCAAGAAGTATGTTCTTCAATGTGAGCAGAATACAAGGTTTATACAGGAAAATGTATTCCTTTTATTAGAAAAAGAGTAAAAAGGATGGCATCACAGATGTTAAAGCCACAAGGGATCATATAGTTTGACCCCCTATAAAACCCAGGCTAGAAAATGCACAGGTCTGGAGTCAATATCTTGCCTTTGACCAACACCTTGCAGAAAAGCATCCAGTTTTAATTTTACACTGTTTAACTTCCAGGCACTGGTACAACTTTTTTTTGTACTTGATGTTTTTTTCCCCTATGAAGGTCCTACCATATAACCAAGTAATCTTTCAATAATCTTTCTGCTAACCTAAATAAATCAAGCTTTTGAAGTATTGTATGCGTCTCCCCAGAACCTGGGTCCTTGTGGCAGGAGTCACTGATGCTAAAGCAATACAACAGTATTGCTTAGACCCTGCAAGCTCAGGAGGCCTCCATTTAGGGGGGGAAATATCTTGCATGAGTCTGGTCCTCAAAGGGCAGCAGCTTACGAGCATGACTGGTAGCTATTGTGACTGATTTGTTATATTTCAATTGTTTTTATTAGTTTTAGCTTTGTTTGAATACCAAATCCCTAATAGTATTTCTCTGCTTTCTGCTGTAGCACAGAAAGGACACGTGTAATTGTTAAGACCACCAATGTCCGCTTCTCTTCATTTGTATAAATAATGGTCAGCTTGTTAACAGCTATTTAGGAACCATGAAAGCCATGTGACCAAAACAAATTTCAAGTGCCAGAGACAGACAGAGTCTCTTCTTGTGAATGACACTGAACAGTTCACATCAGAAAAAAAGGCTGATTACTCTTTCATAAGAAAGTAAATTTTCCTGCCTGCTCATGCTGATCTTGGAAACAAATAGCTGTGATTAGCAGCAATGGGTATTAGGAAGGAAGAGCCAAAACTTGGCCCGACTAGAATGAGTGCATTCCAAAAAGTGTTTAAAATTGAAACCATGTGTGTGTACTAATGTCCAAAAACTGTCATAAAGAAAATAAAGGAAGTGCCATCCTCACTCACCCTCCAAGGGGTGAAGATCACTCACTGATGCCGCACCGTTTCCACCATTATACTACTCTAAGGTGGACATAAGAAAATAAACCCCATTGCCTTTCCTAATATTGCTTTACTATAATGTGTCTAGAAATCAGGCAGCATCAAGCATGGAACTGGTCTCTCTTCTTTGCAGCATTTGTGACTTCCTCTATACACCTTGCTTCTCACATATATCCCAGACCCCAGGGCTACAAGAGCACCGTGACCCTACACTAACATGAAGGCATTTAAAATCAGGTGACTGGCCGTTCTCCCAAGGCTCTCTCTAGAGGCAATGACTCCAGGAGGATGGAGACTGTATGTAGCCCAAGCAGCACATAAGGCAGAAGGGGCAGGGGCAGCCTATGAAGGATCTGATTATGGAGAAGGACAGTGATCCATCCAACCTAGTGCTTTCTGCCCCAAGGGTCTGCTGGGAGCAGATGGGACACCAGCCCTGCAGCATGGAGCAAGGGTTCTAGTCACAGGGAAGCCTGACTATCACTGATCATCCACTGTTGTCTATAATTTCATTTGGAAAAATGACCAGCAAATGAAGATTGCACAGGCAGTTTAAATTCTGGTATTTCCTACCTTTTGAAATTTAACTTTGCAACCTCAATAATGTTCTTCTAACATTTTTTTTTGGTTGTTTGCTTGTCTTGTGTGTCTGTGTATGTGAGTGTTCATATGTGTATGTAATTAGATAGAATTTTCTGACTTGTGTGCCTTCTTTCCCTTCTTCTCTGTGCTCTGTGTTGCCTACTTTGACTGCAGTGGATCTGTCTTCTGTCTGCGGCACACTTGTGTACTTTAAGGCCATGTAAATAAATAAGGTGAATTTCCATTTGCCTCCCTTAAGAGCCAAGCAGTCGTAACTACCATTGATTCAGAGTGCTAAGATCCTACATACCACTTCGAAAAAAATCTCACCAAGCAAAAAAGCAGCAAGCTGTATAATACAGAATGAAATACTGCCCATACCTTGTGTATCCTGGCAGATTGTGCTTCAGTATCCAAGAGCTACGACAAGAGCAAAGTCTGAGCCTCAACCTAAAATTAAACCTGAAAAAGCAGGAGGATGACAGTATTAGCATCATTTGAACAGTCACAGTGGTTGATAGCTATGTTAATAAGCTCATTCACATAATTTAGGCAGACAAGGTTCTTTGGGTGAATTTTTGTCTGCCTATGTCCTTAGACCAACATGGCTACAACCTACACCCCTTCACATAATTTAGGCAGACAAGGTTCTTTGGGTGAATTTTTGTCTGCCTATGTCCTTAGACCAACATGGCTACAACCTACACCCCTTCACATAATTTAGGCAACCTACATTAGACATATAAAAGACGGCATTTATAAAACCTTATTTTAAGAAAAAAGGAGCAAAATAGGTCCATAGTAGTTAGTAAATAGAGCCGATTGGAAAAACTTTGGCAGAACTATACTCTACTAGAAAATGTAGTTCTGCCAAAAATGCTTTGCAAAAATCAAGTTAATTTAAACAGAATGGAATTTCAGAACAAAACCAAAAAGAAGTTCTAAAATGCCAAATGTCCTGGTATTTTGGTAAAAAATGTTTATATTTGTTGAATTATTTTGTGCTATTTTGTGTACTACTATTATGCAAAATATAAAGAAATCAACATTGAAAAATGCATCAATCCTTTTGTAAGAAAACATTTGAGTTTTAAGAAGACGCGCCATACATCCACAGCAATTCTTCATTTTTTTTCCTGAAGAGTTAAACATGTTGGTTTTTCTCTAGTATCCACAGGGTTTCTAAAGTACCCACAGGGAAGGAGCTAAACATGTTTACTTTTTCATTCCAGTTTAAGATTGAGCCCAATTCTGAGATGTCAAAATCCTTTGTGAAACCAAACTTCTATGTTCATGTGTCACACCATGTAATATTCATGCGTCACACCAAGGGCTCATCTTGGGCGCGCTTGCGAGGCCAGAGGGCTCTGTAAACAAGTCACACCTCCCTGATCCTTTGACACCCACTCTCAGAGGAAATTAGAACAGCTGGGGCCTGCTGTAATTATCACTCTGCTGGGACAAGAGGCCAGATCATTCTCACAGGCATCTAAACAGGATTTGATGCGTCCGAGTCACAAGAAGGGATCCAGATCAACTCCAGGCCAGCATCTGCAAAACCACAGAGATGCCTAGGCTCATTAGGCACCTCCATTTTGCCTGACAGTGTCCCTGGCCATCTCTGGTTTGGCACCCAGACCAAATATCCCAGTGCCTAAGTCCTGCCTAGGCTCCATTGCAATCCAGGTCAGAGTTGGTTGAACTCCACCAAGCTCAACATTTGCAGAACGAGCTTGACACCCGTTTGCTACCCACGGCATTACCTTCAGGACCAAGTACAGAACCTCACAGTCACTCTTGCTGGGGGACACAGGTGAGGGAGCCCACGGTTTGCCCAACAGTCTGGTCTAAGCATTCACCAAGAGCTGAGTTCGAGACCCTCCTGTGTCTGAAGGGACTCAAACCAGTATCTCTCATTTCCCAGGAGATATCCACCAGGCTATACAGCAGTCTGAGTGAGGGAACCCACCACCCCGCCCCTGGAAACAAAGCTACCTGTGAACGCAAGAGGGCAAGATCTATGAGGCCAGAAAGATGGCAAGCAAGACGGAGCTTGATTCTCTGGTCAAATGAGGTGGGGGCTGTTGGGAGGGGAGGAATCCTGGATTCCACTCCCTGCTGCCAGGCTGCTTTGTGCATTTTACCTTAGACAGTCCCTGGTGGAAAACAGGAAGTTCCATGTCCTAAAGGGCCACAGTAGCCTAGGAGTAGCTCTGCCCTCCCCTCTCCAGTCCCACCCCAGCTGCACTGGTGTGCGCCAGGGAGAGAGTGGCTCCAGGAGCTAGCTCTACTGCTGCAGCCAGATGGACGCCAGCGGGAATTTCCTTTGCAACCAACACCCCAGTGGCCAATTATGGCTAAACTCTGCCGCTTGGCAGAGCATTGCAGTGAACTGTGCGGAGCAGAGAATCCACGGCAAATGCATTTTTACGTAGCATCCATTATAACAGGGACTGGTAACCTTTTTCAAGCCCCAGGCTGGAACATACTTAGCTCCAGTCCAGCAGAGGCTGGCGGGCTTGGGCAGCACATCAGCAGCGGGGGGCCGGTATTGTTATTGGTGTTTCCCTGCACGCTCACTGGAGCCACGCAGCTGGGAGCTCTGCTCTGGCTGGATGCTGCACTGTCACACCACAGCTTTGGGGAGGAAGCAGGGAGAGGTGGGGAGAAGCAGCAGCCCTGACACAGCTTCAGCTGCCCATTGCTGGCACCGCTCCTGGCTGCTCAGTCCCAGTGCAGGCATGGGCAGTGGCAAAACCCTGCAGCTCCACAGGCCACATACACTGCCAACCCCTTCATTACAACACTTGGCTATCAGCTGTATAGGAAGGACAGATGCAGTGCCATTAATATGGACGCCTGCATGTGCTTACATGTGTGTGTGAATGCATGCATCCACCTCTGTGTAATAAGGCTGGTTCATGTGGGCTCCATCACATTGGAATTCCCCAATAAGTACGTACTAAACTTAACTTTGCATTAGCAGTGTTCTCATTACATTTTCTTCTAAAAAAAGGGTCAAGAACAAGGCCAGGACAAAATGCATTTAATTTTAACAACAGCACTGGCTCCGAGCAATCAGGAACCCAAAATAGATCAGAGGTGAGGTTATATGATCAGGCATCAAAGAGAAAGATATTGCATGGGCCTGTATTTAAATATACACGTGTCATTAGCATTATTCTTTTATAGCTATTTATTTGCTTTGGAGTGGCATTTCCAGATAAGAACATAGGCAAATATAGAACAAATGTGCAGAACAGGATTGTTATATGTTGGTAGAATTTCTGTTTCTGGCTTGAATAGTTATAGACACTGATACCAGCACCTGGTACATCATTGTTTCGCTTTGCTAGTACACAGGAAACCAAGGTATAAGAATTTTCCATATGTACATATAGAGAAACACAGCGCACAGTTGCATGCAGAGAGAACTTTAAGCTTTATTTGTCTAATGTATAAATAAGATGAATCAACCAAGAAATCTCTGCTCTACTATGGATGCTGTAAGAAACAGCACTATTCTGTGCAGAAAGCTATCAAAGCACATGCTTTCCGGAAACTTATTCAATAGTCTGCACTTATTTAGAACAGCGCATCCTTCTTTAATTAACGATACTTATATGGCACAGACTAGGCAAACTATCGTCAAACTCTTCTAACTTCTGTTATTTATCTTTTTTCAAAGTTAGCAAACCAGTTATCCCATTGAGAACAATGGAAATGCCAAAAGTGTATATTTAACATACAAATATGCTGCCTTTTTTCCAAAGACAAAATAAAGTATCTGAAATTTCTATGAAGCTTTAAGTATTTTTTCATGCTTAGATACTAGTATAAGTGTAGCTCTAATCACTTCAGTCTTTTGAGGAAAATTGACCTTAGATTGCCAGATGGTATTTATGACCTTATTCTTCTGCAGTAGAGAATAAAGTGAAAACAGCAATACTGCAGGAAGATGACATTTCAAATAGTAGCTGGTGCTGTAGCAAAGAAGAGAATGGAACGCACTGTTGCTGCAAGGTTTTCTAATAAAGAATATAATTTGTTATAAATAAACTATCCCTTCCGAGATCCCTGATAATCCTTAATAGAAATGCTACAGGAGGCAATACTATTTTAAATTCCCAGATTTATGATACGTAGAGTACTTTCTAGACTCTGCAGAAGAAATTGATCTTTCATTCTATCATGGGGGGGGAGGTGTTCTAGACACTGCCTTGCAATTGAACACTACACAAAGGAAAAAATGGTTTCCTGCTCCAAGAAGAAAAGGGAAGATGTTGGCAAACTACCCTCTGCACTTGGATAAAAAACCTTCTAGATTTAAGGGCATCTGAAACTTCCATTTGCTTGTGGTTAGCTGCAGTTATGCTGTTAAACCTTGAAGAGTTAGTCCATTTTTTCTTCAGAGGAAGCAGAAAAGTCTGGTACCAGAGGCTGCTCAGATGCAAGAGGTAACAAGGCGGGCAGCTCTTGATTTTTGGTTCTGGTCTACAAGACAGCACATTCCAAATCATCGGGCACGTCTACACGAGACGCTTTACTGTGCAGCATATTAATTTGCTGCGCAGGAAGGCATCGCCATCTACATGTGCATGGCAATTAGGACATAATATACTAAATGACTCTGTTGCCGGGTAGTCCTGTCAAAAAAAAGTGGTATCTGTAGCAAATTAGTGTGCTTAAATGTGTATATGGACAGTAACGTCAGGATTAGTTTACTTTAGCTCAGATTAAGCCACAGTATATTCAGTCGCATCAATTGCACGTGTGGATGTGCCTGTTAGCTAGCTAAGTGTCACTATATTTCTGCAGAGAAAGCGGTGCCAAGCAGAGGGCTAGAGCGGGGCACTGATTGCACGGTGGCTCCGTGCTCCCTCTGCCGGCCAGCTGCCGGCTTCTCATTCTCTGCTTGTCAGTCCAGGAGTGCTCAGAGGCGATAGCCTCCCTGCTCCAGTGGCATAGAGATTGCTTCTCTTTTTCCTTTTATGATCTAGTGTCTGGCATAAGCTATTTGCACTGCCTCAGGAGTAGGGGGTGGTAAAATGGCAGGAACTCAAGGGCTCCCAACCAAATGTCTGGATCGGGGGCGGTGAGTGACAAGACAGAGGGAGACGTATGTCAGTCTCTGATCACTTACATGTAGAGCAACAATCTGCTATCAAGCCTTGAAAAGTTCTCCCACCAGAAGTGAATAGAAAACTTCCTGTGATGATTCCCGAGTCTACGTCCATCAGCTTCTGTTGAACCTAGCCTTTTACTATATAAACAAATGTTACAGCCACAACCCTGACAGTTGTACAGAAAGCCTTCCAAGTAGAAGTCTCTTTCTCCTTATTTACTTAGGCAGACTACACCAGTTTTACATGGATTTTTAGCCCATGATTTACAGTTCCTAAGTAAGTTCTTTATGGAGGCATTTCAAGGACAGGGAATGGGCTCCTAACCGTTCTTGGTATTACATCTATTATTACTAGACTGCTCTGTTATAGAAAACTTCTCAACATTACAGCCCTGGCTCATTTCATCTATGCACATATGAACCAGTACCCTCTCCAGTGAAACACAGCCACTCCTGGGGCGCAACCTGGCAGTTCACCTGTGACACACCAATATTGCACACTAGGAGAGAAAGAGAAGAATGTCATCACATCCAGTGGACTCTGAGAGGGAATTTAGACTTGAGAAAATGTAATTACCCAAGCTGTTGTGCAAGCACCTCATTTGGGCTAAGAACCTGACTTCGCTTAAAAATATGAGGGTCTCAGTTTTAAGATGTATTTAAAAACTCACCATGTCAGAAGACACCATTTTCTAAGCCCCAGGGGCCATTTTAGGGTTCTGTCCAGAATTTGAGTACATTCCAGATGTGTGGCAACATACTTTTTAATGCATTTGTGCTGCAGCATCCTTCTTTCCAGCATCAGCAATTTAATAAGCAGAGCGTGGTTCCTCTGTAAAGAGCAAGGTCCCTGAATAAAAAACACAATAATCACCCTGGAAGCCTATATGAAACAGCCCTAAATTAAGTTCATGCAGTGAACCTACAGTCACCTATACCAAATAGCTGGTCCCCTTGCACATAAAATGACTCTTAAGAAAGAATAAACAACAGCCTGAGTAGACAAGCAGGGGAAGCCTTCTACCTGGGAGAAAGTCTCAGGAGGTTGTTTCCACATACATTGCAGATGGTTTATAATATTAGAGAGGCCTAAACGGGCATTAGAGCAATTGAAAATCAGAGTCCCGATTTCAGTTGCTATGTGGGATACAGATTGGGACTCTTCTTGCCCGTTATTCAAGGACAAAATTGCCAGCTGACCTCTTGGGGAAGAAAAATGGACTTTGCTTTATGTCTTGAAGGTGCCACTCTGCCATAACTTCTGTCTAAATAGCAGAGAAGTCAGAGAGGCAACTGGCATGAACTCCATCAGCTCAATATTTTATGTCAATGACCGAAGCGGTCTAGGAAATGTAGCACATGCAATGGAAAGCTGTCCACAACACATGCATGTTTCATTGGCTCAGCAGTCAATATCTGTACCTATATAAACAAAGGAGATTGCAGATGTGAACCTCTCCATATGCAAGAAGTTAGGACTCCTTTTCTCTAGAAATACTTGTTCCTTTCTTCCATCCAGCCACGGAAAGGCCAGTTTTCCTCCTGGCCCTGTTAGCTTTCTTCTATTCCATCTCCCACACAATGTTCTGAAAAGAAAAGGAAGCTAGGGCGGATTTATGCTATCTAGGCAGATTAGTCAGGGCAGCCAGGTTACTCCTCCAATAGTTTTCTGCTGAATCTAGGCCACGCATAATTGCTCCTCATCCTTCTCCCTAGTTATCATTCAAAGTCAGTTCAAAGCACCTGTGTTAAGAGCCAATTTTCCCCTATCCCTCCCTCATCTTTGGTAGCCAGAGAAGCAGAGTCTGGATCTTTTCTACTGGATGACGAGCACACCTGGCCTGGCTGGAAGCAAGATTCTAACACAACCGTACAGCAGAAATGTTCCCCATCCCAGCGTTTGTAATTTGTGTTTTTTATTAAATGACCCAGCATGAGGTGAATGGAGAGGAAGAACACTGTAGGAGGGGAAGTGTGACACTCAGCAGG
Source organism: Gavialis gangeticus (assembly GCF_001723915.1). Lineage (NCBI taxonomy): Eukaryota > Metazoa > Chordata > Crocodylia > Gavialidae > Gavialis > Gavialis gangeticus. The sequence continues at coordinate 34,927,714 of NW_017729001.1, read as the reverse complement.
GAAGCCAGGCCAGCTAAGTCTTTGAGCTCCCAATCTCACTAAACAAAAGGCTGAGAGAGCAGAGCACCCTGGCAAAAAAAGAAGAAAAAAAAAGCCGTAAGAAGAGGACTTTACTAAGAGGATTAAAAAGGAAAGTTAACCCTCTTGATAAATAAGTCAGCCAAGGATCAAACACGGCACCGGACCACTGCTGTAAATGCTTGGTAAAGCGAACTCAACTTGCAAAGGTAGTTCAATTAACATAATACATGTGGCAAAGTGGGCCTCCCTGCCTAGCCACAGTGCTAGTTGCCCCACTTGCCTTTGGGCATGCCCCCTCCTGACTCGCCTGCTACGGCTCGTTCTTCATTAAGATGTTAATTAAGGCGGGAGGCTGCCCATTCTTGCCCCGATGCCAGGGGGCACTATCTGTGGCGCCGTACCTCCCCTACACCGCAGCCCATGCCTCGCAGACAGCATCCACTGATGTCTCTCTCACCAGCCCCACACTGGGCCCCAGAATCCTCCAATCAGGACCCCTCTGAGATCCCTCCACTCAGGCAGCCTACCCCGCCCCAGCCTCATTCAGGCTGCCTCGCTCCCCGAAACCATTTCCCTGCTTAGGCATGGCCCCCCCAGGACCTTCGGCCACACAGGCCCTGGCCTTGCCTCCAAGGCCAGTTGGGACCCCAGGCCCTCAGCTCTGGGTGCCCCTTGCAGTGGGTCCTGGCCCTTCTGACCGGCCTGGTCCTGGCCCCAGCACTCTTTCTGGGGTCTGCCCTCTGGGGGTTAACTCACCTGGCGGTGGGAGCTGGGGTAGCTCACGCCACGACTGGTGCTCCAGCATCTCATGGGGACTCTCACTGCCCCCTGGAGCAGCAGGGCATTGTGCTCTCTCTCTCTCTCTCTCTCTCTCTATATATATATATATATACACACATACACATACTGGGCTCTCAGCCCTCTGGTTCTCCCCCCCTCACTGGGGCTCCTCATCTCCGTCCCTCATTTGGGGCTCCACACCGCTCCCGCGCTGAGGGCCACAGGGCTTCCCCACCCGGTGGGCTCAGCCGTGCCTGGCCCCTGCCATCTCTCCTTGGGGCCTCGTACCCCACAGGGCTCAGGTGGCCACAGCTGCACCTGGCTCCAACTACCTCCGGTGTTACCAGACCCACCCGGAGGTGAGGGCTGGGGTTAAGGCGCCCCGACCCGCCTTTCACCAGGGTGATTGGTGGCTTGGCATTTCTGGGGGGGCTCCTGCACCACTGGGAGCCCCACCAGGCCACCCACTGCTGGCTGAGTGCAGGTTTAGGTCATGCGCAGGACCAGGAGTCCCCAAGCCATCCCCTACAGCTCCCCCCTTGCCTCCAGGGTGTCGCGTGGAGCCGTGCAGCCAGGCGATGTTGCTGCCTGGCTACCAGCAGCAAACTGCTCTGCTTACATAGGCAGCCCAGGATCTAACGTGGCCGCAGCAATCAGGCACCTGCTGGCTGCTCGGCCGAGGTCTTCAAGAACCTCATTTACAGCAGGGCTGGCTCCATGCTCTTGAGATGTGCTGTATTCTCGAGAGAGGGTTTATCCTTCACGGCAACATTGTTATGCTACAGATGTTTCTGCCATGAGGAAGTCAAAAGTTCAAACATGAAAAATATGGGGCCAGGCCCAACTTCCCCAAGGCAGGGGAGCTGCCCGTGTGTCCAGGTCTCCCCAAGGAAACAGTCAGCGCACCAGTCTGGACATTTGTGCAACATTTAGCTGAGGCCGAGTAAAAGCCACCACACAGGAATGCCTCAGACCTGCGATGGATTCAGACAATGGCTGAGAGATGAAAGGCTGTGCGTTTCACTATTATATTCCTTTCATCTTTTCAGGTAAGTGCCCTGTACTGCACATTCACTAGAGTCCATCATTTAATCCATACGCACCTCAAGAAGCCTTACAGCAGCATGTCCCAGAAGTCTCTTCCACAAGGAAAAATACCAGCAGATTTGGTACGATGCAAGTTCTCCTGTCTCTCTTCCCACATGTGTTCAGCAGTTTTTCTCTCTCTGGCAAACCTCAAAGAATAGTTTCTGTAATTTAAAGCTGTTGCTACTCTGATTATTTGAGAGCCTGTTGTTAGGGTCCTGAACCTCCTCATTACCCAACAGAGTAAGTGCACATAAAAATACACGGCAGTTCCAGTCGTAAGAATGATGAAGCCCAGAGTCTCAAGGTTTGAATTTGAAACCCCAATTTCAGATGCTCCTTAATTAACAGGAGTAATTTATTTATTATATTACTAAGGGGAAGGGACACAAAAATGCTGAGGCCACATAACCAGCAGAGGAAGACCTCAATATAGACGCAAATGATCCTGCAAACATATCAGAAAACATAAAGATAAGGGAAAGACCCTTTAATGGACTGGGAGATTGAGACCAAGAACAGAGAGTTTCTATGGGGTAACATTTCTGTTTTCCTCACCATAAATGAATCACTGAGGGAAATGCAAGGCTGGAGGGGATCTCAATAGATTTGTTAACCTCTGCCTGCCACTCCCCGCAACTGGATCAAGTACCTACAGCATCCCAGACAGATATGAGGGTTTCTGAACCAGAAAGATACAATGAGTTTGTGAGAACTGGGAAAATAACAAAGTGGTAAGGAATGGGCACCATGGATTTGTCCAGGGCAAGTCGTATCTACCCAACCTAATTTCCTTCTGTGACAAGGTGATGGGCTTTGTGGATAGGGGAAGAGCAATGCATGGGATACTTAACTGTGGCAAAGCTTTTGCCTCAGTTTCCTGCAACCTTCTCAAAAGTAAGGTATGGAAATGCAGTCTGATTAACCTACCGTAAGGAGGAGTATAACTGAGTGGATAATCATGCTTATAGAGTAGTTATTGACAGCTCTGTGTTGAACTGGAAGAGGAGTCTCCAGGCTCTGTTCTTGGCTTGGCACTGTTGCAGTATCTTCACTCATAACTTGGCGGATGGAATTGACTGTAAGCTTAGCAAACAAGTGAATGACACCAAGCCAGGTGAGGTAACAGACCCTTTGCAGGAGAGAATTAGGATTCAAAATCATCTTGACACATTGGTCTGAAATACGTGAAATGAAATTCAGGAAGGAGAAGTGCAAACTACTATGCTTAGGAAAAAAAACAAGGTACAATTTCAAAATGGGAAGCAACTGGCTAGGCTGCAGTGCCGCAGAAAAAGGCTTGGGGATCATAGTGGATTGTAAGCTAAATATGAGCTAACAGTGTAGTGTTGCTGCAAAAAGCTATTAGCATTTATGTTGTATTCAAAGATGCATCGCATGCAAATAACAAAATGTGGTTCTTCCACTCTTCAGCTCTGGCAAGGCCTCACCTGCAGGACTGCGTCCAGTGTTGAGCTAGAAAGCCATGGACAAATTGGCAAGAATCTAGAAAATATGTTGTGTGAAGAAAGCTTGGAGGAATTGGGATCATTTAATCTGGATATGAGAAGGTTGAGGGGGGATCTGACAACAGTATTCACATGCAAAAAGAGTTGTTATGATGAGGACGGAGATAAAATGTTGTCTGTGTCCGCAGGGGACAGGACAGGAAGTAATAAACTAAGATTACAGCAAGGCAGATAGATAGCAGGGAAAGCCTTCTAACGGGGGGAGTGGCTCAGCATTGGAACAGGTTCCCTAGAGAACTGTGGAAGCACCACTCCTGGAAGTTTTCAAGAGGAAGTTAGACAGAGCCTTGTCTAGGATGACTTAGACAGGGACGGTCCTGTCTTGGGCAGGGGATTAAAGTGGATGAGCTTCTGAGGTTCCTTCTGGTCCTACTTCTTCTATGATTCTGGGATTCTTCAAAGTCCCGGAGGAGGGAGATTCCACAACAACTCAGGTAACTTGTTCCAATGTTTCACTGCCCTAATAGCATGTTACTGAAACTGTTTTCAATATTAAACATTAAAAATAAACTACTGGGCAAAAAGTGGTGAGTTGTAATGTAATTCATGTTGTAAACTGTAACATGAAACCAGGTTAATTTGCAACATAGATTTGGGTTGTATATTAGGAAAAGCTTTCTAACTGAGGGATAAGAATCCCACTCTTAGTTCCCTGTAACGGTAGATATGATTCAGAGTGCCATTTGGTCTTGGCGTGTAGTGTCCTACAGCTGCACTGTGAAGATTGTCCATGGCACCCATGTACTTCATGCTGCGGGATTTCAGTGTGCTTTTGCTCAATGAAAGGGACCAAAGAGTGACAGGGAGACTGAGCAGACTGTAACTTAGGATGGATCAAGAAGCCAATTCCAAGAACCAATCAAGTGTTTAATGACTTGCAGTTCCTGAGGCAGCAAAAACAAAGTAATCCCTTGGCATCTGAAAATCAGTTTGCTTTGAAGACTCAAATACGGTGGTCTCCTTTTGCATGTTGCACTCTCTGGAAAGAGAAGATGCAGGTAGTTATCTCAGACTGCACCGGGAGAGACCAGCCGCTAGATGTCCTTCTAACTTCAAAAAACTTGGAGTAATTCAGTGCACACTGATGAAGCTGCCTGCTCGGTTTAAACAGTCCACATTGCACTATGAAAACTAGAGCTGACTAATTAATGAAAAAGATCCACAGTAAATATTTGACAAAAAAGGCTCTATGCACGAGCCTATCATTTTGTCTTTCAGAACTGGAACTTATCTGTACAGGGGCTCACAGAAAACCAAGCTTTACGGCCAAATACTTGCTGAAAGCAAATTTGCAACTGGACAATTTTACGGCTCTAAAGTTTTAATTCACACTGTATTAATTAAGCATATCACCTGACTTTTAAAAACTAATTAATTCAGATTTACACATAACAAAAAACATTCATCCAAGAATAAGTTTTGGGACTTTACTTGCTGTTACATAAAATCACACAACAGAAATAAACACATTAGTCCTACTTCTGTTTCTGATTCCAGCCAGTGGCTGGCTCCATGATATATAATACCCCAGAGTATACCTGATCCACTTCCCCTGCCCTTTAAGTCAAACGAGCTTACAGTGACCAACACTGAATAGTCATATAGTTCTTTTAAAATTCTTTTTCTTATTAAGGATTCTGGTTAAAAGCCGTGCTCCCAAAAAAAAAACAGTAACAGACACAGAACCATAATATAAATTTAAGCAAAAATAACAAAAGTACAATTATAGCAATAACATAGGGCCAACCATTATAAAAGGACTGTTCCTACTCCTAATATTAATGTAATCAAATACAAATATGGTAATAAATCATATCATAAACCTATAAAAATGTTATGCATATGTCCACAATTGACACAGTAAAAAACAAATATAGTGATAACATTCATCAGTCATATCAACAGTAAAGGTTGTTTAGCTCTGATCGCTTCAGTATTCATATAGTTTAACTCTATGATCCTTGAGATCCCTTCCAACCCTGCAGCTCTATGATCCACTATGAATTTCTCACAAACTGTCTCTACAGTAATTTTGGAGGTAAGTGTAGCTGTTAGGGCTCCGTTGCTTTAAACCTATGCAAGATGCTAACGTTCTGAGCTGGGAGCATTTCACACACACTTTGTATGACAGTATGTGACAGCGTATGACATATTATATGACACTTCCTCAGCTGCCTCAGTCTGATGAAGGGTGTTTGTGCCCAAAAGCTTGCTAAGAAGAATTTTTCCAACTATTTGAATCGGTCTAATAAAAGATATCAGATTTACCCAAAGAACCTTGTCTGCCTATGTCCTTAGACCAACACAGCTACAACCCACTCCCCTGGAACATATTATATGAGACACTTTGTGTAGCATAAGGGGCGCAGCAGAATGCTTGTGTTATGGCATGCCAGAAATATAAACTAAGTTTTAAAAGATACCAATGTGAATCTAACTTGTGTCTGGAGTGTGAACTCCAAGGTACGCAAGCATGATGCAACTGGTAGGTCCCACACCTATATCACAGGCACAACTAGACCTGTTGCCAGGGAAGGAAGAGAAAACAGGACAATAAATAAACGTATGAAACCCTAGTTCTTGCAGGCAGTTGCTGTTTCATTACCACGTACAACCTGTGAAAGGAGAAACAAAATGAGTGTGTGAACGTACAGCTCCACACAAAGGCAAACCAAACACAATGTGCACACATCCATTGTGCAGGCAGCACCCAGTGACTGTGCAGCCATGTAAACAGGCGCTGGAGCATGCACTCCACATATCTGCCCTTTTACACATTCTGTGGAGAACTTTACCATATCGTCCAACTTGTCATTTGCCAGACTTTCCTCCACTCACTCCCACTCGCCAGGCCCCTCTTTACAAACATACCTGAATTTAGGACATAGTTCAGCAAATACTAAACTTCTGAGTAACTTGAACTCTAACTGTGCTGCTGAGTTTGTAGGGGAGACCCGGCACCTGAGCTGAAGCCTACTGATTCAAATCTGCATTGGAAAACAAGCCATCAGCAGGATCAGTGCTTCTTTTTTCTGCAAGTAGCTTCTTTAAAGGCAATGGGATTATTTGCACAAGCAAAAATAGGTGTGGTCCCAAGTTAAAGCCAGTGGGGTCTCTGTAGGGTCAACCCCAAGATACTTGTCTAGTACAAAATTGAAACTGAAGTTAGCACTGTTACTATTTGTGTTCCAGTAGCTCCCATAACGTGCTACTTGCTGACGTCACTTGGAGGAAGACCTTAGACGAAGGCTTCTAAGAGCTCCTATCTAAAACAGCAAAATATGGAGGGTGGGAAAGGGTCTAAAATGTCCAGGCAAAGGACACACATTGTATGTCAGCTGTTCTAAGAATATTGCCATTATATACAGATCGTAATCATGATGCAGACAACTGTACATGGTGCTACATTAGATTAAAATACGTGAATAAGGTGCTAGCCTCGTGTTAGACAAGTGATACAAGAGTGTTTCCAAGGATCTGATCCCCCAATTGTTCATTACTTTACATTATGAAAATGTTCTGATTTCAGAATTTAAAAAAAAAAAAGAGAGACATCTGGGTTTTTTTGGCTACAGCTAATAAATATATTTTACCACTTTGGTGATAAAAATAAGTTATCTATCAAAATTGAAATAAAAGAATGAAGAGAAATGGAATAACTTATCACGTAAGGAAGGCACAAATAATGATGAGAATTAGCCCTTAAAAAAATCAGTTTGTGCAGTATATGAAATTTGCCCATACATTCAATTCAGGTTTCTCTTACTCGTTGTACTTGTCACCCTGTCTTCTACTGTATGTAAGAAAAAACAGGTTGATCAATTCATTTATGTTTAATAAAAAGTTAGTAACTAAACTATTTCACTACTTTCCAAACTATTTCATTTTTACAGTAAAAGAGGTGCTATATTATAACGGAAGAGAAACCCTGACTGCAGTAGCAGTGCTCTGCTAGCACTTCCCGAGGGGACAGGAGTGCTCAAGCCCAGAGCTGGCTGTAGCTCGCACACGGCAGTAATACAGAGTGACATACCAGCAGACACAAGGGGAACTGTAGCTTTCAGCTGTGGTTGCAAGTCAAGGAAAAGACTACGGTGGAGTCTAGGGTTTACCTCAGTCTATTCCCTTGACTTAAAAGAACAAACTAGCTTGTTTTCACTAGGATTGTCTCTGATGTTATCACATGGTGACCAGAGCAAAATCAGAACAGACCAAGAGCCGGATTTGATCTTTTTAAAGTCAACAGGCGCTGGGGTCCTCTTCCCAGAATACTGATGCAAATGGGAACCTTGTCATGGACCCGTCTCTGGCAAGCGCTCCTCACTATCTGAGGCTCCAGTCAGAGAGCTAAACACGTCTCCTCCCCCCAGCCCTGCCTCCTGCTTTGTGTAATTAGGGTAGGCGAGTTGCAGCTCTGCCTGCCCATTCCTACAATATGTCACCAAGACCATGTGCAGCTGAAACTTAACAGCGACTGGAATGAAGCCATCACAAGCGATGCATCATCATTTTGTACCTCCTTGAGCACACCGACTCACTTTCCCTGCGTTCTTGAACCTCAGAGTGCGCTTTCAGCACAATGACATCCGGCACGAGGCTGAGATTTCCCTGCTGACACTCCCTGAGGTCTTGGCTTTTCTGCACTATTGTTTGCAAGGTGATAATTTGCAGTGAAATCTCCCTTGCTATTTCCTCAGATTCGGTCTGGTTCAGAGAACGCATATATGGAGGAATGTAAGCAGGGTTTTAGAAAAATACATCCTGTCACCCAGGCCTGTCTGGGGCTCTGCCTAGAAAGAGAGCTTTCCAAAGTACAGAGAGTGAGTGGAGACATTTAAAAGCACAACCTGGCATTGTCCCAGGAAAACACTGGCTGTTGCCAATGGGAGGTAGGTCACCAAGCCTTCCTAGGTACACATATTTATCTGCCATATCATTTCCCAATAAAAGGTTCCTGCTCTGTACCAGGATATGTAAACAGGGAAATGTACTGGAACAAAGATTTCTGGGCACCTGGGATTGCAAAAATTGGCTGTTCTCCCAAAAGAACTGGTCCAACCTGCTAAGCAGTTGACTGAAAGCCAGGATACAGACTGATAGCTCCCTGGGACTGAGTCGCATTCGACTTAGACTCTCCAGTGTCCCCTAAACTGGTCTGGATAAAGACAAAGTCCCTTCAAGTAAGTGATGGCAGCTTGACCTACACTATTTTGCCAAATGCAACAGTGTGATCTCTTCCAAATGCTGAGAGCAGTTGCCGTACGCTGGCTCCAAGAGACATTTTTGCCCACAATTTTCTACCCGTTTGCATTCAGATGTCATCACTTACATTGGTTACAGAGAGGTGGGAAGACTGTCTCTCAGAAGATCATTCTACTCTCTGCTGAAGTTGCTCTATACCAGTGGGGGCCAACCTCTTTGGCAGGGGTACCACAAATTAGCCTGAAATGGTGCTCTGCTCCCTTTCCTCTGCCCAACCTGTTGCTCTACTTTATTCTCCCTGCCCTAGGCTTCTGCCTGATCTGCTTGTGCTTTCTGCTTCCTACCCATTTTGTTCCTGTGCTTACTGTCTCCTTCCTGATCTGCCACAGACCCCACACAGAAGCTGCCCATGCCCCTTGAGGCACAAGTGCCATAGGCTGGCAACCCCTGCCTTGCCCCCATGCCACATCTGATTATAATGCAGTTCCACTTTGTCATTTACATGGGAACTTAACCATATTTGTAAATGGTCCTAAGGAACTGGACCACGCAAATAAGCAGTCCTAGCGAACCCCAAATCCTACATGTGCAGCACTCTTCACAGATCCACCTTTGCTCTCTAGTGGTACAGAATAAACTCTGACAAGGAAATCCAACCATTTAGCACACAGATCTGCTTACATGGCAAATGTTTGCAGTGCATTCTGGTAAGCTCCCATATCAGACTGAAGTAGCATAAAGACTATCTCTGGACCACACCTATTTCATTCATACAAATATATTTTTGAATTGGTGGCATAAGAGTATTGGGAGCTATGTCCCTCTACCTTGTATGTCTGTAGGCAGCCTGACATCCTTGAATGTCCAAGGAATAGCATGTTCTGCTCACTGAATACAGGAGAAGTTCAGTTTGCAACCTTACAGAGCACAAAGCCTCTTTCAGGAAAAGACTAGCAGAGCGAGAGAATATCCGTCAACTTCTCTAACACGTAAGACTGAAATTTCAGTGTTAAATGGGCCGTCCCTGTCTTTATAATCTGCATTCCAGGACCGATGGGATCTACTTTCTGCAGGGCAAAACATCAACACGCACTTCCTCCAAAGTTTAATTCTACAACTTGTCTAACATATTTACCAATTATCTGGAAAAAGAGGAGAGGCGGCAAAATCTGCAAGGACATAAAATACTAATTAGTAAAGATCGACAAATTTCAGAGGACCTAGCACAAGCAGGTGAATGGGCCTTACAGCTGCATCCAGACGAGAGTGGCCATGCAGTATGTGGTGCCACAGACCCATTCCAGCATTTCCTGCACTGCTACCTTGCAACATGGGAGGGTTTTTTTTTTGACCCCTGGACATCCAGGGGTCAAAAATCCCATGCAGAAAAAAAGCAGGGCAGCGCACATGGCGACAGCACATGCCACCCAACACCGGAGCCTCGCCGGCCAGAGTCCAAGCTGCAGGAGTGACGTAACTGCAGCTTCCCCGGCCCCCAAGTAAGACTGCTAGGGCCAGCAACTGGGCTGGCCCCATCCTCCCCTGGGGTAATCTGCTGCACACCAGAGGGCATGTGGCACAGGTGTTCCCTGGGAACAACTAGCAATGGCACTAGGCATCCTGCTGCTAGTTTTCCCTGGGGAACCAAACGTCCGCACTCACCTGGACATGGCCTACCATGGCAAATGAAGCAAAATGTTAGGATGCATCGAGAAAGGGGTGGAAAATAATAGTGGCAATGCTATAAATTCATGATGCAGTTCAGTGGGGAGTCCTCAACTTAGGTTGAGGACTCCCAAGGAGATGAGCTGTCTCACATGCTTTATATTAAGTAAGTACGTGAGCGCTCCCCTGGATTGGAGCCAGCACCCAGAAGGGGAGCAAGCTTTCAGGACTGTGTTTACCAGTGCTTCTGGTTTCCTGTGTGTTAAACAAGATGTAGCAGAAACAGAAGTTCAGGAAAGCAGGATGAAAATAAAAGGGATAAATTCCTCTGGACACCATTTGATATGATTATGAGTTTAGTTTAGTGAAAAGATGAGCAAGGAGGCATGAAAGTATACAGAATAAAGAATAGTATCAAAAGGACAAATGAAGTACTCCTATTGCCCCTTTGTCCTAATATAAAAAGGGGACATTCAAGGAAATTAAAATGCAACCAATTTAGCAATGCTTTCCATTACGTTCCACTGAAAGGCCTCCTGAGGTCTCCTCCGAGTTATCTGGTTCTTGTCTTCTCTGAAGACAGGATACTGGAATGGATGCTGGTGTGATCTGGCAATCCATTTGTTTTTGTTTTCCCTTTCAATGTATGCTTGAAGAGAGATGTTCTGTGAATTGTGTCAACTGCCAGTAAATCTTTATTGCCCAATAAGAACAATTTATGTATGGTGATGAGCTGATAGAGCTTTGTAAACTCCTTAAAACTAGACGAACAGGATTCTGCTCGCAGGAGTTCGGTGCGCTGGCAGGGTGACAGCCATACCCACAAGTGTCGCAAGACAAAGATGGTCGAAGATTTCCCAGGGTCTGTCAATACCATTCTTTATTTTTCCCAGTACTATTAATCTCTAATACCAATACAAATCTAATCGCAGTCAAAGTAGTAACTGTATTACACCCCAGCTCTAGGACACAATGTTTTGGCAGCTGTACAATTTAAAAAAGTTGGGAGACCAGAAACAAAACAACTGAACCTCTGAAGAGATTAAAATGAAAACAAAGAAAATGAACCTTAAAGGCCTGAAACAACCTCTCCCCCAGCCAGAATAATGACAAAGAAACTCCTTCTCTACCTCCTGGACAATTCAAACAGACTTGGTGATGCACATGCCTTTGAGCTAAGAGGCCTGTGACCCTTTCCATATGATCTCAGACACCAGCAGGACAAACAAGCTCTCTCTCAGACTGTGCCCTTGAACTTGGTTGGGTTATGAGACTACCAGTCCTCCATGCTCTTTTTCCCCACTGTCTGTTTCCACACTACCCATTTTTCTCTTCTTTCCCTTCCCCTTCTTTCCTCCTTTCAGGCAGTTCAAATGTCACTTGTCCATTCCCTTCTCTGCCCGTGACATTACACAAACTAACCTTTGTTAAACAAACCAGTTTCGTTTCGGTAAGCCAGCCACCTGGAACACAGCAAATAAGGCCGGTTTCCAGGGGAGCCAATGCCCTCCACACCACGTTGTATAAACAGGCTGTGAGCACGGCAGTGGCAACAGTCATCAGCCACCTGGCCCCTTGTCTGCACCTGCTCTCTTGCCACTGCCGGCATGCGCACTTGCCCGGGCACGTGCATTGGAGGCACAGTTATGCCAAAAGCTCTCCTGAACTGACAGATGGAGAGGTGCCGACCAGAAGCCAAGGAAAGGCTCTCTGGCTGCTGTCTTGTCTTCTGCCCAACTTCAGACCCACGCAGCTAACGACGTCTCTCTGACAATAACCCTACTTACACCGCACAGTTTGTATTTCGAAACCAGCTGCTTGAAAAACCACATTTAAGGAAGGAATGTGGAGCTAGAGATGTTAGGAAAAATGGTGCAAGTTTGAATTAAACCTGAGCTCCCACAATAAAACCTGTTTGGAGAGGGCAACTGTCAGTTCAGGGCTGAGCCCTTGTTGATCTTTCACTCTGACGTTTTCACGTTGGCCCTGCAAAATCCTTGTACAGTTATTAGACTTCACACACAGAGGTGGGTGCAAATTTGAGTCCTCAATTCACTCAGTTGCTGAATTCAGTAGCAAAGCTAGAAGCCGTTGACAAGATTAGAATCAAGAACATAGAGCTTGTGTGGTTTATCTGGGGCAACGGCAAGGGGCTCGAGGAGGGGTGGAACAAAAGGACATTTTTGCACCTTGGTTCACTAACTAGTGTCAAATTCAGCACAAATAGAAGCCCTCACATTTTGATTGGTTTGCTTTTCGGTATTCAGCCTCAAAAGTCTTTTTCTGTTCTTCTCACCCTGACTAGCTACGAATGTAAGAGCACCGGATAGCTCTGACAATTAGATTGCCTCAGAAAGACTAAACCAACTGTTGACTCAAAGCCCGAGAGGCTTTGTGTTTACCCACTTCTGACGCTGCCCCAGATTCGGAGCTGCTCCAGCTTGCACTTGGCGCAGCTCAGGAGATGCATGCAAAGGTGGCTGGCTGCGCCCCCTCGATGTCAAGGGCAAACAAGCGTCAATACGACACGCAGGCTGAAGGCCTCAGGGGGCCGCGCGGGCAGCTGGGCACTCCTGGAGCGCAAGCGCGGCCTGGCTGGTCTCCTTTCCCCTGGACGCACCCGCACAGCCGCAGGAAACGGCCCTCGTGCCTGGCAGCGGTGAGGCGCCCTTCCCGGAGGGCAGCTCCCAGGCAGGAAGTCCAGCCGGGTCACCCGGGCGCGTGGTCTGTGGCACCGCACGGGCCGACGCCGCTACCTGGCGTGTTCGACCCCGGGCCCACTGTCCACCACCGGGCCCCGGCCTCCCCTGCCAGCAGGGTGGTCCCCGGCCTGCCCGGGAAACGCTCTGCCAGGCGGCCGCACGGCGCAGGGCGAGGGGCGCGCGGCCCCGGCCAGGGGGTCGGCCCGCGTGAGCGAGCCAGGACTGCGGAGGTCCCGCGCGGCGGCTCATC
>NW_017729001.1:34913769-34914057 GCF_001723915.1 Gavialis gangeticus | reverse complement strand
GGCCCGCAAGCGCCAGCGGCTCACGCACCTCTCGCCGGAGGAGAAGGCGCTGCGCAGGTGAGGGGCCGGGGCCGGGGCCGGGGCCGGGGGAGAGCGGGCCGGGCCGGGGCTGACGTCGTTGTCCGCTCGCGCAGGAAGCTGAAGAACCGTGTGGCGGCGCAGAGCGCCCGCGACAGGAAGAAGGCACGGATGAGCGAGCTGGAGCAGCAGGTACTGGAGCTCGAGGAGCAGGTGAGGCCGGGCCGGGCCGGGCCGGGCGGGGGCGAGGCTGCGGTCGGGTGGGGGGGA
>NW_017729001.1:34912169-34913759 GCF_001723915.1 Gavialis gangeticus | reverse complement strand
CGGGTGGGGGTGAGGCGGGGCGGGGCTGGGCGGCGCTGACTCGCTTCCACTGCCTTGCAGAACCAGCGGCTGCTGCTGGAGAACCAGCGGCTGCGGGCCGAGACGCGCGGGCTGGCGCTGGAGAACCAGGAGCTGCGCTGCCGCCTGCAGCTGGACGAAGGGGAGGCCAAGGTGAGCCCCGCGCCCCTAGCTGCCGCCTGCCACGTGTCTCCCGGCCCCGCAGGCTGCTGGCCCGCCCCCGCCCTCTCTGCAGTCTGGCTGTCTCACCTGCCCGGTGAGGGGTGCTGGCTGCTGGCTTGGAAGAAAAGTGTGGGGCTGGTTCAAAGCCTCTGACCTCATGGTGGCTCTTCCCCCGAAAGCTGTCCTGGGCACCGATTGCTCTTCCCCATCCCTGCAAAGTAACACACAAGCTGTTTGCAGGAACTTGGACCCTGGGGAGTAGGCCAGCAGTCAGGGCTTCGGAAAGGAAGTGGACCAGACAGGTGTTGTGTCCAAGTGTTACTGAACACTGGCTCTGCACCTGTTTCCTAAGCTTGGCCACTCAACCCCTGCAGTGCTCCTCTCCTCCCTAGCACTAGTGGGCTGGATTCAGGCAGCAGAAGGGCCTGGTGGGGAACTCCTTTTCCTGCAGTAAGGGTTGCAGCCCCTGCCCCCCCTCACAAGGCAGCATGTGTCTGATCGGGCTGGGTTTCTCTTCCTGTGCAGGTGGTGGTGGAGGAATCGCAGGTGGATGAAACCAGGCTGGTGACCGGGTCCGCTGAGTCTGCAGCACTCAGACTACGTGCTCCTCTGCAGCAGGTGCAGGCCCAGCAGTCACCATTCCTGATGACCTCCACGTGGATTCTGATGGCATTGACTCTTCAGACTCTGAGGTGAGCAGCTGTACCCCATCTCCAAGCCTGTGACTGGGGTAGTATTACAGCTTGTTTTCAGTCCCAGAGATTACTTGAACAGGAGCACTTGATTTTTACAGCTCCATGTTTCTAGTGGTTGAGCTGGCTCTTAACTAGTCAGCACAGCTGTTTTTATTTCAAAGCTTTACACAAAGGCAGTGCTAGCCCTTGTGAAGCTGGAGCAATGGCTGAAATGCAGGCTGCATCCAGTCACTGTGTAGAAGTGCTTGCTCAGTTTCAGAGAGGTTATAGGGACACTGCCCACTGCACTCTACTTAAGAACTTGTATGTCTTATGCAGTGCATTAAACCTGCTGTATTATCTATGTGACTTTTTTGCTACAAAATTATGTAGCCAGTTCTGTAAAATCCTACCTTGCAGAATCAAAGCAGCTACCCAGTGTTTTGACTTCAGATAAATTCAAGGACTTCTGGAAGTTCAAAGCAAAAGAACAAACAGCTTCAGAATTGATATTTGACCTTCTTAGTTCTGGCAGATACTCTTCAGTGTAGTTGCCTGAGTTTTTTGCTTCTGCAGGTGGCCTAATTAGAAAGTAGGATTTTCCACTTTAATGTGACCTAGCACAGGAGTGGGCAAAATGCAGCCCAGGGGCTGGATGCAGCCTGCCCAGCCACTTTGTCCAGCTTGTGGGGCCCCTCTTTAAAAAAAAAAAAAAAAAAAAAAAAAAAAAAAAAAA
>NW_017729001.1:34895046-34911978 GCF_001723915.1 Gavialis gangeticus | reverse complement strand
AAAAAAAAAAAAAAAAAAAAAAAAAAAAAAAAAAATAATGCCCTAGGCTGCCTGTTCTGTGGCCCTTGATAGCTTGTCAAAACTCAGTAAGCTGCCCTCTGCCCAAAATAATTGCATGCCCCTGACCTATCATCATGATGGGCAAACTGATACTGGGTGGGGGGCAGGCCTGGAGGAGCTACTGTACTACAAACTAGTAGTGCAGAAGACTGATATATTGGTAAACTCTTCTGAAGGGTTAATGACTAGAAAGCTCTTAATGTATTAAATCCATTGTGTAGCAGTAGGTGTGACATATCTTATGCAGCCTGTAATTATTGAAAAGGTAGAAGGCCACTTATTAATGAATGTAAACGTAGTTGGGTAGGGGTGCAGCTCGTGAGCTTGGTTTGTACAGATACGGCAACCTGCAAGTTTGCTTTTAAAGCAGTGGGTCTTATTTTGCAGTCTGATCTCCTGCTGGGCATCCTGGACAGCCTGGACCCAGACATGTTCTTACAAGACTGTGACTCAGAGTCGGCCTGTATGGAAAAGCTGGAAGAAGATATTTATGGAGAGGAATCAGATCCCTTACCCGCTGCCCCCTCTCCCTCTCTGGGGTCCCCATCGGCAAAGCTGGAAGCCATTAATGAACTGATACGATTTGACCATGTGTACACCAAGGCCCAAGTCTTGGAGATTCCTGCTCAAACAATCAATCAAAGCAATCTGTTAGTGAAAATAGAGGAAGCATCTCTCTCCCCCTCAGAAAGCAAGGATCCCCCTGACTTCCCAGCTACAGTGAAAGAGGAACCTGCAGACAACAACTTCCTGCCTGAGCTGGGCATTTTCCACCTGCTCTCACCTGATCATAGTCTTCAGCCCTCTAGTCATCTACTGGATGCTTGTAGTGACTCTGGATATGAAGGCTCCCCTTCTCCCTTCAGTGACACGTCCTCTCCATTGGACACTGACCACATGTGGGGGGACACTTTTGCCAGCGAACTCTTCCCCCAGCTGATCAGTGTGTGACCTTCTGGCTAGTGTTATAGTTACTTTAGAGGAAGAAATGTCACCTGTGCAGGGCAGGAAATGTGTCCTTTTTCTTAGTCACAAGTAAATACTACCCTCCCCCCTTTTTAAAAAAGGAAAAAAAAGTGTTTTCACCAAACCAAGTATTGTTATGCTTGTGCCCATCTTGGATTTCCCCGTGCTGCTGGGTGCAACACTACCCTTTGCACCATTACATTTCTCCTGAAAAAGGAACTCCAGGTCTACATGTAGGAGGGTAAGGGGAACATCAGGCTCATAGCTTTCTGCCTCTGTTCATTTGTCCCAACTAACTTGCCCTCTTTAGGCAAGCCCTTCCTTACTAAGCTAGCTCTTCTCTTCACTGCTGAATAAGGGAAAGTAGTGAAGTCCTTATTTTAGCCTCCACAAGTCAGTAGGCTACTGCTGCAGCTACTTCTCCCTGCATGTACAGGTGACTGGATCAATACAGTTCTTCAAAAAAAACTGTACAGTTAACAAGTTTACTGTGTAAATGCTTTAAGTTTTTGTTTTTTCTTTTGCTACTTAGTTTCAGGGAGTTGCTTTCTCCATTTAATATTTAAAAAAAAAGTATTTGTGCAATTAAAAAAGTGCAATGCAAGGTGATTCTGCATCTTTTTTTCTTAATGAGCCAAAGGACTGGAAAAGGAAGTAACCATGTGGCAGACTCTTGCTACCTCTGCAGGAAACGGGGAGAGCAACTAGTGTATGTGCATGCATGTTTCTTTAATGCCGCACTCCTATAGAATTGCTGTCCTTGCAGGTTATAGCCTGCAGCATCTGTTCTGTTGAGAGGTAGAAGTCTGGCACGCACACGCGCACATGCACACACGCACGCACACACGCGCGCGCACACACAGCAAGGCCTGAAAACAAATAGCTAGGAACTGCCCAAAAGTGAAGAGTTGCAATGCTGAAATCACTAAATGACTAAACTTAAGGTGGGCTGTTTCAGAAGTCTCTTATCCCCCGGTTGGTAGTATTACCACTACATAAAATATTGCATCTAGTTCTAGTGTGTACACTTCAACTGGAAAGCTGAAGATGAGAGTGATCTGGAATTTTAAACACCTGTTTTATGGTAAGGAAATGAAGTTCAGTTTATTCATTTTAATCCAAGAAAAGGCTAAGAAGCAACACTGCACAGCTGAAGTACATGCAGGGGGTTCTTAAAATATAATAGACACATGCAGAAAAAGAGCAAATGAAACAAAGATGAAATTAGAAAAACAAGCACATCAAGTTTTGTTTTGGGTGAGGGAGAAAGGTAATTAGAGCAGTTTATCAAGAGATGTATTAAGTTAATAATCACTTGAAATTTTTATGTTAAATTAGAGGTTGAAGTAGAATCCTGGAAAATTAGGGTTGGAAGGGACCTCAGGAGGTCACATCTAGCCAACCCCCTTCTCAAAGCAAGACCAGCCCCGACTACATTATCCCAGCCAAGGCTTTGTCAAGCCAGGTCTTAAAAATCTTCAAGGATGAAGAGTCCACCACCTCTGGATAAACTATTTCAATGTTTTTCTACCCTTCCAGTGAGAATTTTTCCTAATATACAACCTAAGCTTCCCTTGCTGCAACTTGAGACAGTTGCTCCTTGTTCTGTCATCTGCCACCACTGAGAACAGTCCAGCTCCTCTTTAGAACCCCCCTTCAGGTAGCTGAAGGCTGCTATTAAATCCCCTGTCTCCTCTCCTTGACTAAATAAACCCAGTTCTCTGTCTCTCCTAGTAAGTCATGTGCCCCAGCCTGCTCACCATTTTTGTTGCTCTCCTGGTGTCTCTCCAATGTGTCCACATTCTTTCTGCAGTGGGGGCCCACACCTGGTCACAGAACTCCAGATGTGGCCTCCTCAGTGCTGAATAGAGGGGAATGATCAATTCCCTTGACCTGCTGGCAATGCTCCTACCAATGTAGCCCAGGATGCCATTGGCCTTCTTGGCAACACGGGCACACTGTTGGCTCTTATTCAGCTTCTTGTCCACTGTCACTCCCAGGTCCTTTTCTGCAGAGCTGCTGCCCACTCAGTTGCCCCCCAGCCTGCACCAGTACATGGGATTGTTTCAGTCTAACTGCAGGACTGTGCACTTATCCTTGTTGAACCTCATGAGATTTCTTTTGGCCCAATCCTCCAATCTGTCTTGATCACTCTGAATCCTAGCCTTACCCTCCAGCATTTCTACTACTCCCCCCAGCATGGCGTTATCTGCAAACTTGCTGAGGGTGCATTCATCCCATCTTCCAGGTCATTGATGAAAACATTGAATAAAACCAGCCCCAGAATCAACCCCTGGAGCACTCCACTTGATACCAGCTGCCAACTAGACATTAAGCCACTGATTACTACTCTCTGAACCCAATGCTTCAGCCCATTTTCTATCCACCTTACAGTGCATTCATCCAGCCCATACTTCCTTAGCTTGCCTAAGACAATGCTGTGGGAGACTGTCTCAAAAGCAGTGCTAAAATCAAGATACACCATATCCACTGGTCTCCCCGCAGCCACAGACCCAGTCACTTCATCACAGAAGGCAGTCAGGTTGGTTAGGCATGGCTTGCCCTTGGTGAATCCATGTGGACTGCTCCTAAACACCTTTTTCTCCTCCAAGTGTTTCAAAATAGATTCCTTGAGAATCCACTCCAAGTAATGACAACACTCCCACTGAATTTAAATAGACAACCTTTTTCCTTGCATCTTCTACAGTCCCCAGGCTACAGACTAAACACATTTACATGGAGTAGTAGCCACTATCTGAAAGCAGCACCTGCAGAGCCCTCACAATTGCACATATTGTCCAAGAAAAGCTCACTAAGGACTTCCCACTACCCTTGTGGCTATGGTTTCCCTTCCTGCACAGGTGTGTGCATGAGACATCTGGCCTTTAGACAGCAGCTTCAACTGAAACTGGGGGGTTTTAAGAGGAGGTTGGATGACCACCTTACTAGGGTCATTTGACCCCAGTGCTCTTCCTGCCATGGCAGGGGGTCGGACTAGATGATTTGCTCAGGTCCCTTCCAACCCTAGAAACTATGAAACCCTGCAACTGATGTCACTGTCTTTCTGTTCAGTCATTCAATTAACTTTAAGCAGTTTATACATGTGGTGATGACAATAATTTACTTCTGGAAAAACACTACACACCTGTGTACAGCTTCATCTCACTATATCCACAGCATTCTTACAATGCAAGGTACAAAGAACTGGGGTAAAAAAAAAATCTCTCTCTGCACTGTTATAACTTAGGGGCCCCAGCAAGAAGCACAGCAAGTCTTAGTTCATTCTACCTGGGAGTTCTCACTGTTTCACTCATTTTCCTGCAGCTCTCCATTTAGGGTACAGATTGACTCGTGAGCACTATTCCCCTTTGCTTAAAATAGTTTAGGTTACTCAAGATGTTAGTTTGTTTAGTTTCACTTGTATAACAAGTTGGTAAATTAAAGATTTCCTATGCACCTGCAACTGACCAGTAAAAATTAGGCTGGTGTGAGCAGGCAGCTATTCAATCCAGCTTCAGATCCTACCTCTTTGGATGCCAGGGATCCGATCCGGAGCTCTGAATCGGTCTCTTGCTTAGATCTGGCTGAAGTGGCTCTGAAGCTTCAGAGCCCCATCGGAGATCCGGCCATAGGGTATAGTGGGGAATCAATGAAATAGCTATAACGTTGTTTTTTGTCTGATTTGGATGAAACTTGCAGGAGTGGTAGCTTCTGCTCAGAGCACAAAGCCTACTAAGTTTCAAGAAGATTGGTGCAGGGGGATGGGGGGAACTGAAGATGACTAGACACATTCAAAGAAGGATACAGTAGACTTCTTTAAACCCCTATAAGGAGTAACAGAATGAAGAGGCACAGGCCTGACATTTTACCAGGAGGCACCCACCTTACCTCTCTTCTCCAGGAACTGGATTTGCATTACTCCAATTGGACAGTATTAGTCAAAATCTCTACAAAGCAGCTAACAGAAGAAAGAAACCTACTTCTTCTCAGTTCTATTCAGTCCATTCAGGAAAGCAGTGCTCCCACTGTGAAAAATTTAAATAATTATCCCATTCTTCATCAAGCAAATGACCCACTGATCTTATATTTATAATTCAAACCACATGGTTATCTGCTGCAAACAAAACTAGACAACGTAGTAGTAAGAGCACACGTAGCCTAAGCCAGTACTCCATCAGTAGTAGAAGAACTGCCTTTCCTTCTGGGTAGCCAAGGCCAGAGCACAAGGCAGATAGCACAGGAAGGCAAACCAAACTCAGCAGAATTTGCAACATGAGTTTTGGACTTGACAAGAGCAGGGTTGGAAAAAAACAGGATTTCAATATATTCCTGCAGATTAAATCCAGCAAGGAAAGATTTGTCTGTTTGCTAGCTGTTTTATATTGATTTTTTTCTTCCAACCAGTGTTCCTTTCAACTCTGCTTTCTTTCTTTCCCATGCAAGGCCACTTCCAGAACAATTTTCCTGAATCACTAACCAAGGAAGGAAGGTTCTTTGTACTTTAAAAACAGCTATGAGGACTTAGAACTGCTGAAATCACTAAACTAGTTAGTTGTTTGAACATTGTGGTGTCTGAGATCTAAGTATGTAAGGCCTTCAATGACAGGACCATGTCTGTGCCATGCCAACTGCAATAAATGCTCAATCCTGATGGTAACCTCTGCCTGTTCAATATAACATAATGGCAAGAGAAATTGGAAGATATCAAGTGGAATATCCTCAGCTGTAACAGCCCTTTTAAAAACCACACCTTTAACTACAGAAAATGTAAAACTTCAGTTCTTAGGCTATTAAATTTTAAATGCAAAGCTAATCATGCAGGCTGCATATCAAGAATGAGTTCCTTAGAATTATCCATTACATTAGAAAACAAGCAAGTAACTGAATCCATGACAGTTGAGCCATGTAAGCTTGAGTTAGTTGCAACATTCATGGACATTCTGTGAAGAACAATCCCTACAGACAAGGAAAATAAAAGACTAAATGATCTAAAGGAACATGCACAAATACTATGTTGAAAGGTCATAAAAGAATCCCACAACTTTGGATAGGTCATGCTTCTACCCCTGCATATTTAGACCAACTTATTGTAGCATCTCATTTGCATGCATCTCTGCGTTACATAGCCCATAAGGTACACATCTACCATTCCTTCTGCCTAACTCTCGAGGAATCAGAACTCGTAGTAGAAGTGATATTTTTTTTAGACCAACTAGGTATTTGTAAAAAAATCTTTATTTGCAAGCTTGTGGATACACACACCCTTCTTCAGGAATAGGAGAATTGCAAAGATTGCATGCTTTGCATTCTCTTTGCAATTCTCCTATGCCTGAAGAAGGGCAAGCGTGCCAGAAAACTTGCAAATATCTAGTTGGTCTAATAAAAGTTATCACCTCTACCACTAGTTCTGGTTCCTTTGGCCTGTAGACCAATATGGCTACAACCTGTAACTCCCTGGGACAGTAGTTATCAACCTGACAGTAGTTATCAATACTGACAAGTGCAGGGTGCTGCACTTAGGCAGTAGAAACTAGCAGCACAATTATAGAATGGGAAACTCCCTTCTTGAGAGCACGGAGGCAGAAAGGGATCTTGGAGTCATTACTGACTCCAGGATGAACATGGGTCGACAATGCGAGGTGACGGTTGGCAGGGCTAACCGGACCTTGTCGTGCATCCACAGGTGCATCTCGAGTAAAGCCAGGGAGGTGATCCTCCCCCTCTATGCAACGCTGGTCAGGCCGCAGCTGAAGTACTGTGTCCAGTTCTGGGCGCCTCATTTCAGGAGGGATGTGGACAACATTGAAAGGGTCCAGAGGAGGCCACCCGCATGATCTGGGGACAACAGGGCAGACCCTACATTGAAAGACTGCGGGACCTAAACCTGTTCAGCCTTCATAAGAGAAGGCTGAGGGGGGACCTGGTGACTGTCTATAAACTCACTAGGGGGGACCAGAAGGGTTTGGGGGAGACACTGTTTCCCCTAGCGCCCTCTGGCATGACAAGGAACAGTGGACACAAATTATTGGAGAGTAGATTTAGATTAGATATCCGCAAGAACTACTTCACAGTCAGGTCGGCTAGGAGCTGGAACCAACTTCCATGGGAAGTGGTGCCGGCTCCTACCCTGGGGATCTTTAAGAAGAGGCTTGATGTCTACCTGGCTGGACTCATTTGAGTCCAGTTTTTTTCTCCCGCCCAGGCGGGGGGTCGGACTTGAAGATCTACAAGGTTCCTTCCGACCCTACTTCTATGATTCTATGATAACCTTTTTTGTACCAAGACCCATTTGTAAACATTGATGGCCAGTCCCGACTCAGTACCCATCACTCCCAATGCACTGTGCCGGGGGTGGGAAAGGGAGGCCCCAGGCAGCCCCTTTCAGGCTGAAACTCTGACAGCCTGCGAGGGGAAAATATCCCATGTTTTTCTCTTTTAAACGGAGAATCCATTTTTAAAGTTTGTTCATGACCCGTTCACATACTCCTTTGACCCTCTTCCAGGTGGTGACACACAAGGTTGAGAAACCCTGCTCTGGGAGGCATTATTGACAAACCAATGAAGTGTTGCCAACAGCAGCCCCTAGTGCCCAACTTGCAATACTGCATCATCCCGTGCTTAGAAGGGAGCAAGCTTCTGCCTGCATTTCCCAGAGGCTAAAACTCACAGCCTCCTGGATCTCATAAACAACTATTCAAATGTTAATCTCTCACTGAAAACAACACACATTTAAACCCTGATCTGTGGAATCAAGAAGACCGTTCTATATACAATTCTACTGCGTTTGGGACTCGGGCAGGAAACTTCTAAAAGAAAGGCTAGATGGAACTGCCCTGCTCCCCTCCTGCAGAGGCAGATGGAGAAGCAGCTGTGGCTAGTTTGTTTTCTTTCTGCAGCTCTTCTTGGTTTGAACCCACATTCTCCTCCCAGCAACAGTGGGTCTGCCCTATGCTCCTGTTTCTGGTAGAAGGATATGGGTTTGGACCAGAAAGGGCTGTGGCAAGAGTGCATGCTCTAGTCACAACCTTTTTACTGCCCATCCAGAAGAGTCAGGCTGGGTAAGAGCAGCCCTTTGCACTGCCCAGGTGGAGGGGTCAAGTGCAGGGACACCCAGAGCAAGCTCATTAGTTATGCCTCTGATCCTGCCTGATTTAGGTTTATCAGTAAACCCCAAGACAGGCAGAGAGAGGTGTGCAACAGCACCCTGGCTAAGAATCAATGAGGTAGCACACCAGTGGTTTTCAACTGCAGGTGCCACTACATTCAAAAATGTTTCAAAGGGCTCCCTGTCTCTAAAAAGGCTGAGAACTGCCCTAGAGGTTGTGAATATATCAAATTTAATCAGTAAGCATTTAGTCAGGTTTTTGTTTAGTTCCGTATGTTGAATACCCCAAATACAATGCTTCAAATCCATAACCTGATACCCCAATGACACTTCTACTACCATTTTTGAAATAACAAAAATTAAACACAAACTGGAAGGGACAGAGGGAAAAATATGACCATTTAAAGAAACATTTTAAGATCATTTTAATTATGATCTTATTCTAAATTTAAAAAAAACATGTAATCTGGGGAAAATAAATGTCAACATGCAACAGAATCTTATTTTTGAGGTAGGTAAAGGACAAAGCAATTCAAAAGCACTAGATCAACTTTTGAGTGGCTGGGCAAAAACAATCAGCTTATTTCAGATCTCTTCCTACCCTCATACATCTCCTAACTGAACTACAGCTAAGAGATTGCCTCCCTTAGTTGCTGGAAGTCTTGTCAAAAGAGAAGCCACTAACTGAGGGGAGACTAGCCAGTCTTGCACAGAAAGTGGGAAGGAAGGAAAAGGCTAAAGAGTAACAAAGCAACTTGTTAGTATGACAGGTAACCTTGCAGTAGGGTTACACCAGGAAGAGCTACAGAGCAGGTGCAATAGCAAGGACTGTGCCTCCCATGTAAGTTAGTACCAAAGTAGTTTAAATTATGGCAGGGGAAAGGGTTTAAGCCTTTCCTGGATCTAGTGCAGCAGCAGTGGTACTCCTCGTGCCTGCAAGGCGTAAGAAAAACTTGTGGATGGACAATGTTTTAACACAATCCAGTGGTTTGATCCAGTATAGGAAACACCATTCCTTTAGTCACACCTCAGGTTTTGCCATCTGTATATCAAAAATAGCTCTAACTGAGCTCACCTGCAGCTTGTTTAATCTTTAGAGAAGTGACTGAAGGTCCCTGAATAGACACAGGGTAAAAAACCATAATCAATTACTTTGTCTCATGTCCCGATAAAAACTGGCTATTACACAGGTGCACATTTTAAAGCTTTTTTGGCCTGAGTTTTCTTGAGTTATTAAAAAAACAAAAACAAAACAAAACAAAACCAAACCAAACCAGAGCTAGGCTGGTTAGCTAACTCTTGGTGTCAGTTGAATTTCCAGCTCTTCTTCACTGTACTTTGAAGACAGTAAAGAAAAGCAATGGACAATGAGTCAGACGCACAGACAATATTTTACACTCATTTTTGTATATGAAAGCTTCTTTCAAGAGTAACTAAGTGCTTTCATCCTAGTTTCCAGTAAAAATGTTAGTTACCTAAAAAAAAAAAAAAACACATTAAAAATTTTATTGAAAACTAATATACAAATAGTAATTTGGTCCCAACAAGACACGCTGGAATCAGATTTTCCTATTTCAAAATAAAGCATCATCAAGGGTTTCCTTGGTGCTGCACCATTTGTGCCATCTCATAACGTGCAGAATCAGCAGAAGTTCTTTAAGGAAGTGAACAAGAAATGTAACCATCATGAATGCACATCCTTTCAATTGCTCATTTACCCATCCCTTGGGTAATAAATAGTTAAAACAGATTGTAGTTCAACAGCCCCACTTAGTTTAGGGATGGAAGGCAGATCTCACTTTCCCTCATCAATTTAAGAAACAAATGCTTTTCTCTTTTTCAAAAACAAACAAGAACTCTGGAACTCAAACTAGATGCTTGCTACTTAAAGCTGAGCTGCTTTACATACAAGATCTCTCATCTTATGGTTTATGCCACTAAGGAATCCAAGATTTGACAAGCAGAGTAAACTAGCTCAGGGGGCTCTGCACAGCACCAAAGAATTTGAAGTGGACACATACATCTGAACAGCAACCTTTGGTACAAATGGGATATGCAAAGTTGTTAAAACCATAGAAAAAAATCCCATTCATACTAAGCATATACAATGATTAGTTTGTCTGCAACTTAGCTGAATAGCTCTGAATGAAAAAAAACCTTGCAAGTCTAAATGGGAAAAAAAATGCTGTTTGGATTTCACTGGCCTCTTAAGGTCCTTCACATTCCTCTGCCATGGTTTTGCTGTCTCTTCTCCATCAGATTTGTTTTAGGCCAAAACCATTGTCTTAGCCCAGTCTCAGCCTTGAACCTTTTCACAGCACTACAAGCTTGAAGAAGATACCTATTTGGGAGCATCACAGCATCCTCTACCCACACAGTAAATAATGCTTTCCCTCAAACTCCCTATGTTATATGCACTAGGTTTCTCAAATGCTGAACAATTTTAAGTGATTTGGTAGGTTTAAGCAACACACAAGAAATTTTGCATATTACATGACAAAGAGGTTTTCAACCTCAAACAGGAAATTAGATACAAGAATGGAAAAAAGGTGCACACATTTGTCCAGTACAGAAATCAGTTATTTCAGTGGCAAAATTTTACACCAGTTTCTAGCTTACTTCAATAATGATTCAAGTACCAGAACAATGTTAGTGTTACAAAAACTTTTGTTGATATACGAAACAAAGTTCTTTTTCTTGGGCAAGTACAGCCAGCCAGAAAATGGAGTGGAGTTGAACAGACGTGGAGTTCCTCAACCAGCCTCCTTATGCCCAAGTCCAAAGGGTTCTTTTCTGAACAAAAAGCTACCACTACCAGCCAAAACAGTAGAAACACTGGCTTCAAAAGAAAAGCTCAATTTAAAAATGCGTATTTTGACAAAAGTTATTAAACAGAAGAATGTCCAATCACAAAGGCTATCAAGTTGGTATGTAAGCAGAAACACATAGCCACTGCAATGAATCCAAAGCTCTGTCATGGAAAGAACTACTGTACCTGTTTCTTTCTAGTGCAAGTACAAGTCAAGGCGAATAGACCGGCATGGTAAGTGAGCAGGGTTCCCAACATATCCCACATCCCCTGCTAGTAGAAGGAAAATTTTCCTTCAGATATCTTCAAGGAACCCCAGGAATGGTAACAAACAATAAAAACTTATCTTTACTGACTAATGGAAGAGGGGGTTGATAAAAAGAATGATAAAAAGCTATTTACTATTTGTAATGTGTTCCAATATTGTATTAATGATTCCTTTCCTACAATACTGTTCAGTGGCATATTCTTCTTATGAAGTTCAGGTAATGCTACATGCATCATCTGATTCCCCAAATAAACTCAGTATAATGCTGATTAATTATGTGTTCTTCTAGTTTAGATAAACCTTCACTTTGTTAAATTTAGAGCCAAATCTTTTTGCCTTGCCAGTGTAAAGGAGCCCACACAACTGATGTTTGGGATATTCTTGTATGGCAAGCAGGATTTGGCCTTTGCTGCAACAGCATTTATCAATAACTCAATTAAAGGTGCTTCTCTATATCCAATTTGCACATTATTTTCCTCAGATTAAAAACCAAAGGCGCCAAGTCATTTAGCACCAGTCACCTCAGAAACATTATCCGAGGCCATGCCTGCTTTTCCAATCCACTGCAAAGAGCAGCAGCTCTAGATCAAAATCCAAACTCGTCTACTGAGAATATCCATCTTCTACACTTCTGTTTGGATAGGTCAGAAAAAACCAAACTATTTTTTTCTTTTTAAACAGTTTTTTGGGCCAGTGAGCAAGTAAAATTAAATAGCCAACTTTTCAACTCAGTCACCAATTTTACTTCCTAGTAACAGCAAAAGCACAGGTTACTAGTGTAGTTCTAACTTCTGTTTCCCTACCACGCTGCAGAACAGTAGTTTTCTAGGCTTGCATTTTAAGGTTGAGCTCAAGCCAGTCACAAATGAAGCAAAAAGTACAGAACTGCTTTTTCACAAAGGTGGCTTGTCTACCTCAGATTCAACTCAAAAGATATCTTCTGCTTTCAAAATATTTGTGCAATCCCAAACAAGCTAGCACAGCAAGCAAAGCATACACCAAAATCTTAATGGCTCAGCAAGCATAAGGGGTGGGTTGATCCCCTATTACATTCAGTATCTGCTGTGTACTTCTCACCAAAGGCAACTGCTAAAAGGACATTTCCCAATAAGCCAGTTGGAGAACTCCTTCCCTGTTCCAAAGTTCATGGGATTTCCTTGTAAAAATGTTATTGTTATTGGACTATAAAAGCTTCTCTTCCATTTCTTAGAGCTGTGACTGCCCAAATCCACATTCTTCTGATTGTTACCATAAAAACAACACAACCCAAATAATAACACTTCAGATCCACATCTCATACCAAAAGCGAAGAGAGAATTAAAACCAGCCACAAAAACCTTCAAAAATGTGTACATTTCAGTCTGCAATCTGGCTTCTACAATTCCATTTCCTCTTCTGCACACCCAGGGGCTCCCAAGCTAACATACAGATCTGGCGACATCACAGTCCGTTGTGCTTCAGAGAATGTTTCAGTCTGTGGGTGGAAGGCAGCTCCACATGCTGACTGCTTAGCCTGGCACCCTTCTGTTTCCTGATGCTTGAAGTTTTTAGCAACAGAAACAGACTTCAGTTTGTCTGTGAGGAATTCAGGGAGAGGTTTCCAAAGCACCAGCTCCATTGAGGGACGGCTCCTAGAATGGATGGAGTCTTAGTTTAATCAAAATTCCTTCAGTTACAACTGTAAAATGGAGAGGACCCATTTCATTCTACATCAGCACAAATCTGTTTCCCAGAGCGCACATACTAGTATTTCACCCGGTCTATTTGGTGGGGAGGGAGGGGAAAGATCATTCCCTTTCAGAGACTCTCTCACAACACTTTTTTCCTGACATTAATCCCAATGTTTCCTCTTTCTTAATTTCATTGTATTGCTGCCACTCCTAATACCACAAAAAAGGAGGGGGAAAAAAGGCTTTTCTCCCATGGTACCAGATATGACCACCATTGTTTACATCACAAGTTTCCCCTCAAGGCAGATTGTTTACATTAGGATATGGGTTAATGCAAGGAAGTTTATAGTTTAAATGGAAACTTTTTACTATAAATTGAAAATAAGTGTCCTATTTTTAACCAAATAAAAGATCCTGTTGCACAACACTGGCTGCATCACAGAGAAGATCAAAGGGTCTCATCACAAATACTTTTGGATGACAGTGGCTTCCAAGCCAAGGCTTAATGACAGATGGGACCCCTTCTCATTTGCATGCCTTACCTACGAAGTACCAACATTTTCCCCACAACTTACATGGACTCTATTATTTTCTTTGTCAGGACTTCACCAAAATCCCTCTTCATCCCTTTTTTAAGGGCATCAGACAGGACAAGAGTGGGCAGATTGCTAGTACGTCCATCAGCATGAACATCATCATCTTCATCAATTATCCTAGAAATGGAGAGGAAAGGGGGAAATAAAGTATTGAGTACACAGCTATCAGTCATATCAGTCTTGAGTAAAAGTATTTCTATGCTGTAGAGCATTGCACAACACTGCCATATCATAAAAGAGAAGTACTGAATACTATTCAGTGGTAAATCTAGTTCAATCACAAGATATAGAAGGACTCTTAGAGTAGCAATTTCACCTTAGCTCTTTATCATTCATGAAATCCTTCATATTCAGATTTCTTGCTAGAGATTAAAATGGCACAATGCTTGATCATCTAGGACCCATTACAAAGACTTTCTTTTATGCAGAACATTTACATATATTTAGATATGGTAATAAATGTGCATATAAGCAGATGTACATCAGCACAGCATGTGAGAATCTGGAAAGGGCAAAAGAACAGAATCTCCTAAAAAGTTCCTGAAAATTCAAAAAAACCCTCTATTAATAAGGCTGACACAAAAATGCCTGAACACCCATGGACAAGAACACTGAGTACCCTTAAACTTAGGCCATTGAGGATAAGAAAATTGTGTCTTTTGTGCACATGTTGCATTTTAACATTGTTAAATACAGTTTGCATAATGCTCAATTTTTCTACAACATTTTGCAGAGGGACACTATTTGCTCTTTGCTCTGACCATTAAAAAAAACTTCACATGAACACAATTTTTCAAGTATCTGACATTTCCTTCTATCACGGGAGTTACAGTACTTTACAGGCTGAAGCTGACAGATGTGAACCGCTGGTATAGACCACACAAATCATGGACAAGTCAAGTTTGTTTTCTGTATTTACTTCATATGGTTTACTGCTTTAACTAACAACTTATTATCAGGTGTGACTTTTTATCAGGGCTTTCTATTAAGGGAAGTTTCACTATCATAACAGCCAGAGAGAAATGATGAGCCAGAAGCTGACATACTCCCCTGGGACTTGGGGAAACAAAGGTTACATTCTCACATCTTCCAGACTTCGTGTGTGACATTGGGCAAGTCATATTTCCCATATTTCTCACTTCTTCATCTGTAAAATGGGTTTAACAGCTCTACTGTACCTCACAGAAGCATCAGAAAGATAACTACAATAGAGACAGAGGGACTCACACTACAGCAATGGGGAGTCATACAAGAACTTAAAGAGGATAGTCTCAATGTCTTATTTCCTAAACATAAAGCATGTTTACATAAACACTACTGTTTATCACTGTGTTCGTCTTCCCTTTCTAATTAATATTTCCTAAATAAAGCCTGGGCAGATACAAGGTTTTAGAATGCTTCGAAATACTGGCTCTTAAGATCATATGCTCTCTGTCTCAGGGCAAAACTTCCACATAGAATCCCTGTAGAATTCAAGCAAAGATCAACGATGTACATAGCACATTCTCAGAGTGCTACTCAGGGCAGAAGTCAAACTCATAAGCCATAGGTGCTGCTCAGACTCAATAATCACCAACTTATGCAAACAGCAGGCTGCCTACAAACACTCTTGCTCAAAACAGCGCAAGTAATTTTCTCTCACAGCAATTCTGTTTAAGGCACATTGTAAATTTAGCTTCTATGCTGAATAACTTTGAAATGTAAATACTCCAGATGGACACGGAGTGACTGACAAGTTTAATTCAATACAGATAGGACGGCATCAATTCATGAATGATAAGAATTGTAGTTTGAGCCCCAGACGTGCCAAAGTTTCAGTAACCACAACATTTTGATGTCACATGATTTTGAGAACGGTGCAACATAGGTGACACATGCCTCCCAAGGCTGGGGCCAGGGCGACTGCCCACAAGAGGTAGCAGCAGTGTCAGGGGTGTGGTGGCGGTGAGCGGGAACCGCACTGACATCTGTGGCAAGGGCAGGGACTGATTGCAAGCCACCACAGTGGTGTCAAGCAGCAGGGGGATCCCCCATGGCAGCCAACTGCCAACCAGAGGGGTCCCCCCACAGCTGGATGTGGAGCCCAGAAGTGCCAGCGGCACTTCTCGGGGGGTGGGGGGTGTGGAACCAGCACTCCACCTGCCCCCCTTGCCTGTCACCTAAGCCGAGAGCGCTCACTCCGGGGGGGGGGCACCAGCGCTCTCAGGGGGTGCGCATGTGCACTCCCTACGCATCGCCTATGAGGTGTAAAGTGATAACCTCCTATTCTAGTGATCTCAAATTTGGATCACTAACACCACCCCAAATATCCATGTGGCATAAGTTTTCAGGATGATCTAAACCTGTATATGTGTTTCAAAGCACTCGAGAAGTGAGCTACACAGAAAACTAGTCTCAAACTTATAATGGTGCTGGCACCCCACTACAATAACCTAGCAGGTTGTAGTTTCTTTCAACATCATGAAAGGAAAAGCTAGGCAAACCCAGTCTACTCGATCCCTGCATTTACCTGTCCTCAATTTCCTGAAGCTTCCTGCGGGCAACCTCGTACTGCTGTTCCCCCATTGTCTGATCCATTTCTTCACAG
This sequence comes from Gavialis gangeticus, assembly GCF_001723915.1. NCBI lineage: Eukaryota > Metazoa > Chordata > Crocodylia > Gavialidae > Gavialis > Gavialis gangeticus. Next base: position 34,895,917 of record NW_017729001.1, on the reverse strand, counting down.
GAAATTTCTAACATGCCAGCTTCAGGAAGGCTACCACCGCACTGACCTGCTAACTCCCCAGCTGCCTGCTGACCTGCACAGAGAATCCACTCTTCAGGGCTGGGAGTCAGAGGGCAATGCTTGGTCGCAGTCAGTCTCCTCTTCCTCACAGGACAGCTGAGATACAAACAAATTTATAGTTGGCAAAAGGATATTTGATATCGTGCAGCAAAACAGTAAGATCATAGTCTGTCGCATCTGCACTTCTGCAGAGTTGGTAGACAGTGAAAGCAAAGTCTCTCAGACAGCACATAAACATCGAGTCAAACTTCCAGCCTACACAGGTAGCATTCTTACGTGAAGTTAACCACCATATGTCCAGGCAGATTTTGATTGTGTACGCTGCAATTAACTCAGGGTGCTCTTTTCAGTTCAGGAAAAGATCCTGAAGAACACCTCCCACCCAAGGCTTAACGAACCCAGCCCTGCCCCAGAACACATCTCCAGCCCCGCAAAACAAGACAGATCAACTGAAAATAAAAACAGGTTTCAGAAAGCCATTTTAATTTACCCATCTGCTTCCTCCTCTAGTTTGTGTTTCTTTCCGCAGCGAACAGGAGCTCTGCAAAGGAAAAAATGAACAGCTGGTGACTTCGTATTGCTCTGCATCTCTGCACAGAGACCAGAGTCAGGACAGGCGAGTCAGCTGTGCCGCAGCCACGTTCTCCTCCCGGGCAGGTTGGGTCCGCGACCGGGGACCAGCTCTCGGGGGCTTCGTCCCACACCCGCGCCGAGCTCCACCCACAGCGAGGGGACGCGGCTCCGCCAGGACCGGCCGGTTGGCAGCGCACGGCTCCGCGGGCACTCACCGGGCGCGGGCTGCGGGCGCCGC
>NW_017729001.1:34890043-34894793 GCF_001723915.1 Gavialis gangeticus | reverse complement strand
TGCGGCCCGGCCCAGCGCGGCCATCGCGGCCCGGCCCCGAGAGCCACCGCCTCAGCCCCGCCGCCGCCGCTCTTTCCAGGCCTTTCCCCGCGCTTGGACCGCGCGCCCGCAGGCATCATGGGAGCTGTAGTGCGAGGCTTAGCCCAGCCCGGCCCAGCCCGGGGCATGACGGGAGTTGCAACTGCGAGGCCGACTCGGGGCATGATGGGAGCATGACGAGGGCTGCAAGTGCGAGGCCCATCCTAGGGTATGATGGGAGCTGTAGTGCGAGGTTTGGCCCAGTCCGGCCCGCGGCATGACGGGAGCTTCAACTGCGAGGCCGGCCCGGGGCATGATGGGAGTCGTAGTGCGGGCGCTAGGCCCGGGCCGGGGCATGACGGGAGCTGGCGCCAAGCCGGCCCGCGGCATGACGGGAACTGTAGTGCCGGCGCCAGGCCGGGCCCGGGGCATGACAACTGCGAGGCCCATCCTAGGGTATGATGGGAGCTGTAGTACGAGGCCCGGCCCGGGGCATGACGGGAACTGCAACTACGAGGCCGGCCCGGAGCATGATGGGGGCTCAGTGCAGAGAGTGAAAGCGTGCGGGGCTGAATGCCTCAGTATTGCGGGTTAGTCTGAGCTGTAGGGATGAAAGTGAGGAACAGCTGGGCTCGTGTTTGCCGCTGATTCCGGAAACGCAGCCGCGGGTGCGGGGGTCAGGTCTGGCGCTGGGAGGTACTTGAGCGGGGCTCTCCAGCACGTGGTCGGCATGGCGTGTGTTCGCTTCCTCTTCCGGCTGCCTGAGGTCTCTGGGGTTTGCAGTCCACAGTCATAGCGGCATGATGTTCCTGCTTCCAGGGGCCTCTGGGGTTTGTAGTCCATAGTTCCCGCTAGCAGTGAGTTTCTATGAGTTAGCAGCAGGGCAGCTCTGTACCTGGGGAAGGTGGGTTTAACCCTGCCCAGGGTTTGGGAGGCGGGGCAGCCCTTACCATCCTCCCTCCCCCAACCCTTCTCTGCTGGAGCAGACAGCCCAGCCCAGGGCTGCAAAGCATGCTGGGATTTAACTTGACTAGGAAGGGGTCTGGGGACAGAAGTTTCATAACTGATTTGAGTCAAACCAGCCTAAGTCTGATACTACATTCAACCAGGTTTATCTTAAATCTGTTTCAGCCATTTTGAAACTGGTTTATATGCACTGAGCTCCTCTTCTTTTATAGATTTAAACCAGTTTCTGATCACTTAAACCAGTTTATGTGCAATTTGTGCCCCTAGCTGCAGGCCTGGGGGTGGAGAACATCAGCAGGAGAACGTCAGCTTCCCCAGCCAGGTTCAGATGGTGTTAGTACATGTAGCAAGCTGGTTCTTAGTTGTTTAGATGATGCCTATAGGTGAGACCACAGGTCAAGGTGGACTCCTAAGTATTTGGGGTCAGGTTCATGGTTGACTGGTTTCCACAAAAGCAGATTCTTAGAAGGGCATTCACCTGGGTGTTAAGGAGATTAAAAAAGCAATAAGCTGTTTTGCCAGGTGCTTGCAGATCCATTCCTGTTCCTTGGCTGTCTGCTCTATCTTGTGTCTTGCTTCCTGACCTTTGACATAAACAGACTATTTCAAGAGTCTACAAAAAACTGCTTACGTTTCATTTATTACCAATTTTGAGGCACTTACTGACCCCCCCCTAGGCTCAGGCTTGAGCTGAGAAGGCCATTTTGGAGTGCAGGAAAAGAACTAAATGATGAAAACTTTGACATCAAGGAAAAATGGATCCAGCAAAGGAACACAATTGACATCATCAATACATTTTTTTTTCATGGACCCCGCATCTAATCCTTGTGGCTTTGCTTTACCAAGGTGGTGCTGGACAACTTTGAACACGGTTCGTACTGGACCAGGTAGATGTAACTACTGCATCAGTGGAATTGTATTAAAGACCCCACATGTGATTGTGGCAAAATCCAAACTAAAGCACACATCACAGAGCAATGTCCTAGTTATTTTAATGATTGTATTGAAGACCTGCACCAGGCTACTGATGCCTTGCAATGGATATCTAACTGTCAGTAGTCTTATCCCTTAGTGCCATTGTTTATAGGTTGTTCATAGCTTTTCCTGTCATTTGGTTGCTGTATTCCACATGAATAAATACATATTATCCATCACCATGGCTACGTTTCTTGATGACAACAAAATGAACCAAAGAAAATTACAGACAAAGATTTCTGTTTGTATCTCTTTATCCCGTATTTTGTAACCCTCAAGTGTTTACATAAGCTAGTAAGAATTCTCCTGCTTCAGAGCTGGAGTCTTTCGTCCAGATCTGGCACAGTGCTCTTGGGCAGCAAGTTAAATCCTAGTCAGATGAGAAACTCGCTGTTTCCTACTGGTGCCTAAAGGACCAGCAGATTAAAGGGTTTAGTTTGAAGACAAAGTCTTCTGGTTTCACACTGTTGTGAACTCCACTTCCACGTCTAATCAGTGGAATGCAGCAACGAACCTATTAGGGGCTCCTCGGCAGCCGGAGATATGACACCAAATCACAAGGTAACTGTTCTTTTTCTTTTGTTATTGGCCAGAATCATGTCTATAACTAACATGCAGCTAATATGCATGTCTCCCTGAGTGACTGAAATGAAGGACTTGTTCACTGTTTAATATAAAAGCATTGTTCAGAAAGCTCTGTGCTGCCTTACTCTTAAGATACTGTGGCTTTGCAGGAGGTTGGAGGGTTGAACATTTCTATTGCAACAAAACTGCCAGTCAAAGGGACAAAGCCAAGAGTAGCAGAGCTGGGGTAAGGAATCCAGGTTTTCCTACAGTGACGATAATAGTCATCAATAACAACTACGTCCATTTCTGTGGCACCTCTCATCTTTGTACTATAGCTTATTAAAGTTTGCAAGGGAAATCTAATCCAGCCTAACAGTTACGAATGGAGTACCAGCCTCTGCTGAAAAGTCCTGATGGCCCCAGAAAGGTAAGCAGAACTATCCTTGCAGATAAAGATGCCTTCTGGGCATGGGGTTTTGTTGGAAACTTTAACCTCAATTTGTACATGAAACATGCCCAAGTTGATTTATGTTTTTCTTGAAATCAGAAATTCAGAAAAAAAATAATTAGGATGAAAAGGAAATTGACTTTAGACTCTTCACCATCATAAACTGGGGGTTTTAAAGGACATCTTCCTGTTTTGTTTTGTTTTTTTCCTATTCGCACCTTGAATTTCTACTGAGCATTTTTTTTTTTTTAAAGTTAGGGACACTTTTATGACCTGATATAAGAATGCTCATAAAATGGCATGGCTGAGCAGCTCCCAAAACAAGTAAAGGTTTCTTGGTTTCTATGCTGAAGAACATAAACCTAGACTCAACTTGTAACAGGTAGGGTGATAAGCAGACAGAGGTGGGTAAGAGAGGATGGGCAATATCACAGTTACTCCACAGGGAACACGCGTACTGTAATGATTCTGTTGTTTAAAGACTGGAACCCTTTAAACCACCTGGCACATACCTTTTGCTCTGATGATGGGTTCCTCTGAGAGTATTTTCAGAAATTAAAAGAACAACTGAACAAGTGGTCCTACTGTAGATTGCAACCATGATTGAATCCAAAATGTAATAGCATTAGTCAGAAAGAAGTAAAGCCATAGAGATGTTTTTTTTAGTTGTAAGTGTAAAATAACAATCGTTAGTTTCTTTCCATTTAGGTCTCAAAGAGCTTCACCAAGCATTATAATCTAATAACCACTACCACCACGACCCAAGATGCGATGACATGCAGTGGCTTCCTCAAGCCACACACAGAATTAGTGGCAGACTAAGGACTAGAAACCACATATCCTGGCTCCTAGTTCTATATCAGGCCTGTTGGGCTGCTCTGCTACTCATAATAAGCATTGCTTTCATGAGAGCATAGGACAGCAATGCTGCATTGTTTGCAGGTTTTGGTCGGTGTAAATTATCATTCAGTGTTTGCTTCATACCAACGATGTATCAGCTCTTTGTGGCAGGCCTAGAACAGTGATCATGTGGTGCACAATAACAGAGAACTTGTGCCTTTAGAGTGACTGCAGTGTTTGAATATTCACGTGTTTAAAGACTTTGCATCCTCAGGAAGTGGGGGTAATGAAAGTATAGGAGTCAAAGTCAGTAATGGATTAATTCCACCAAGTGTTCAGGATTATCATTTTTAGCATTAATCATGAGTAAGAAATCATGAGACTTGATCTGCAATAATGAGGTCTGTTGTCTGCTTTCGCTGCAGTGCTGTGGAAGTTCATATGAGCCCATGTAGGCAACCTCCCCCTCTCCAGCACTCTTGGTGGTTGTTAAGGAATTGCATTTCTCCCAGCTGAGGAAACAGGGAGACTAGACAAAGTTGTCTAGGTGTTTTTTATGTGGAGAAATCATGTGATTGTTCTAAACTACTGGTCCTGAATGGTAAAGGAACGCAGGCACCCTGAAATGTTAAGTGTGATTATATATGGAACTGCTTCATGTTCAGAGGCAAAGACAAAAACCAGGTGTCTTGTTTCTACCTCTCTTACTTAATGCGAAAGAAAATTGCCTGGGTCATGGGTTGATCTTTTATGGCATTATGACCTGTTACATGTTTTTTCTTTAATGTGGTTAATAGATCCTATTTTTAAACGGTGTTCAACACCGTTACATATGAGGAAGCATCTAATGAAGTGGGCTGTTGTCTATGAAAGTTCATGCCTCTCTAAACTAAGGTAGACAAGGTTTCATAGTTTCATAGTTTCTAGGGTCGGAAG
>NW_017729001.1:34888210-34889983 GCF_001723915.1 Gavialis gangeticus | reverse complement strand
AGCTTTCGGGTTTAAAAACCCTTTGTCAGGCTGAGGAAGCACCTGCAGTTGCATCTAAACTGAAGTGCCACTCTGCCCTACTCTCTGCCTGAGCTCAGACTAACACAGCTGGCCCTCTCTGATCATTATACATGTAAGAACTTAGATAAGCACCTGTTTCTGCAGAACCTGCCCTTGTGCTAGGTTCAGCAGTCAACTTCACTGAACTAACCGAGCAAAACCAACGTTTTTTGTTTGCTGGTTTGTTTCCCCCGCTAGAACCCAGTTTGTTGCTCCAGAGACTCATGACACATGCAGTATTTGGCATTTTTTGTAACACAAGTGCAGGATTTGAGGCTATCCAAAGGCTGGAGTGTATAGTGGGAAACTGTGCTAGTCTCCTCAGTGTTGTCACTGAAATAGTTATTAATTGTCCTTACCATCACACCTACTCGGGCTTTTCCACCTCGAGTAATGTGACACATCCAGGGGAAGCCTCCCTCGTAGTGTGCTGCAGTGAGGAGAGTTCAAACACTGTCTGCAGCTCTAGCAACATGTTTCAATCCATCTGTCCAGAAAGAAGAAAGTCACCATTGTTCTTTTTTTCTTTTTCTAAAAAGGTGCTAAATATTTTTCAAAACTCAAATGTGGATAACGGCTGAATTGCTCCATGTGTCAGAATGAGGATGAGAAGGAATGATTAAAGGCCTGGAGCACTGTCTTAGTTGAGCTCAGTCGAAGGAGCTTATCAAAGAGGAGGTTACAGAATGACTTGATTGAAATCTATAAGGAGACCTACATGGGAAAAAGAAATTTTAGAACAGAAGGCTCTTTAATGTAGCCGATAAAGGTACAATGAGATCTAGTGGCTGGAAGTTGGAGCAAGACAAAACTGAGACTGGAAACAAGGTTCGCATTTTAAACAGTGAAGATAACTATTGATTGGATTCTCCACATAACCTACTTTAATAACATCTGGAGTGGATGTAGTGCCCTCTACTTTACAGACAGTTAAACAGCGAGTTTCTTTTTGAGGGAGTAAATACCATTATTGCCATTTTTCAGACCAGATGCTGCAGCTGAGAAATTAAGTAACTTGTTGAAATCAGACAGAGTCCACATCAGAGCCAGCCTGGGAATCCAGGAGGTCCTGGTCTCACTCAAATGACTGCTTCATTTTAGCAGCACAGCTTGAGCGCTCCTGGAAGTGGAAGTCATCAGTGCACTTCAGTGCAGTAGCTGTGCACTGGTGATGCAGCCTGGGTTACATTTGGGAGCCTGTCCTTTTCCCCACCTCAGAAAGGCACTACTTCCCATACTCAGAAGACAAAGGAAAATTATTTTCCACGGCAGGCCTTTGTGAAGTGTTTGTAGCTCTCTTAGTACATGACCTCAGAGTCCAGAACACGTGCCGGGTTAGTGTTTTGTTCTGATTTTTGTTCAGGGAAACCGCACCACTGTTCCAGGCCCTCGTGCTTCTCATGCCTCTCTTATTCTTCCCTTCTTTCCATAGCTCCCCAGCTGGACTCTCTTTCTGACTGTTTGTGCTATAGGAATTGGAGGGACATTTCAGTATGGATACAATGTCTCCATTATTAATGCACCCACTCAGGTAAGTCACCTCTCATTATTCCCAATGTCCTGGTGCATTTTGGGCAACTTTCTGCCTCACTGAAACCAATGGCAATTTCATGTTGCCTTCAGTCGGAGCAGCATGAGGCCTTCAGCTTATTGTGACTCATGATGAGGACAGGGCACAAACTGAGCGAGTCCCTGAGGGTCGGGTGAGGTCCT
>NW_017729001.1:34869390-34883210 GCF_001723915.1 Gavialis gangeticus | reverse complement strand
TGCCTTCAGTCGGAGCAGCATGAGGCCTTCAGCTTATTGTGACTCATGATGAGGACAGGGCACAAACTGAGCGAGTCCCTGAGGGTCGGGTGAGGTCCTAGAAGATTGGAAAATGGGAAATATGGAAAGTGGGAAAAATGGGAAATACAGTGCCCAAAAAAGGGAAAGCAAAAGCCCAAGGAGATACCGACTGGTCAGTCTGACCTTGATATCTGGAAAGCTACTGATGAATATAATCATGCAATCGGCTTGTAAGCATCTAGAGGACAATGCATGATAAATAACAAACACCATGGATTTGTCAAGAGCAAGTAATGACAGACTTCTAGCAGAGAGAAGAGAGCAGGCGATGGGATATACCTTGGCAGAGTGGTATTTTACAGATTAACTGGTTCAAAGAGACTTGAGATCACATAGGCAACAACCTGTTTCATCAGATAGTACAAGTCGGGTATTAAGTTAAGGAGCTGCAGTCTACATCGGGGTGCCAAATTGATTCAGCCCCCACAGGCCAGATCCGGACTGCGGAGCTGCATCATCTGGTCTGTGGGGCTGCCCACAGGGATGGAAGCTGTGCGGCAGCAGCACTGATTGCCTTGGCTCCTGCCACTTTTCTGGGAGCTGTGGCAATGAATGCTGCCACTGCTTGTCCAGCTGCCAAATTTCTGGCCCGGGGGAGCCCTGCAGGCACAAACGACTCTTCAAGAAGGATGTGAGGAAACTGAATGATTCCAGAGTAGACGTCTAGATAACATGGCAGATGAAGAAAGGTTGGAAGAACTGGATGTATTTAGTCTAGAGAAGGGAAGATTGGGATTTGATGCGAGAAGCAAGGGGTTGGGTTTTTTTGTGGGGGGGGTTTTGGTGATATCTTTTATTGGAGTGACTGAAATTGGGAGAGAGACTAGCAGTCGTCAGAAACAAAAACACTTTGTTATAAGGAGAAGACAACAAAGTCTTGCGTCTCTCCACAGGGGACAGGGCAAGAAGTGATGGATTGGAACTGCAGTGAGGGAGATGAAGGTTAGATAGTAGGAAGAGCTCTGAGCTCTCTGAGGGTGGTGAAGAGCTGGGGCAGATTACGTCCTGTGGTGGAAGCTCCGTCGCACTGAAGTTCTCAGTGCATGTTAGACACTTTCTCTAGGATGTTTTAGACACAGGGATGATGCTGCCTTAAGAAGGGGATTGGATCAGCCCTGCATCTGCTTGGGATCCTCTAAGTTTATAGTAGAAAGTCCACAAAAAATCAGGACAGATTGATTCTGTAAAGTTTTGGATGGGAATTCATGCTGTCAGCTGAGTGTTTTCTAACTAATCTGTGCAAAATTAATTTGTTGTAGCATTTCATGATTTTTCAGATGGTGAAAATAAGCTAACTGTGAAAGGAGAAGTCACATGCTGGAAACAGAGTGGGAGTGAGATTTCAGGAAAGCAGACTGACTCTGCTCTTGGAAGCATTTGTAGGCTGGAACCAAACCCTTGATTCCCAAGGCACATGCATTCAGAAACCCTGAAGGCAAAATCTGTACTGTCTTTCCATTAGCGTGGTTTTACTAGGGCCAGTGGCAAACACTGCAAGCAGCAGTAAAAGGCAGCTTAGAATTGCATTTTACTTCAACAAACTGATCAAGTGTATGGGATTGCAGTTTATAAACGCATGAAAGCTGTAAGCACCAAGAATGGAGTGAGTGTATTTAAGGTGACATAAAAGAGCATTACTGAGAGTCGTGGGATCAAATGCAAAAAAGGAAAAGGTACACTGAATATCAGGCTCAGATTCCTGACAGTCAAATTTGTTGAGGTTGTGGAGCTGCCTTCAATGGGAAGTGTGGACACATTCAAAGCTGGATGGATAAAGGACTGAGAAGGAACAAGCCTGTATTGGCCCCTGGGCAGTTGAATTGTGTGTGAACTATTAGATATTGTTATCTTGAGCATCTATCTTCTAGCCCTATGCCCAAAACTATTCCCCAGACTTGAATCACAAACCTCACATGCAACTTTTAGGACTAATATTGCAAGAACTGGCTGAATGCCACATGGTCATTGTCACATTTCCCTGAGCTTTACCTACAAATCAGTGGGATTATATTATGCATACACACCTTTGATTCTGAAGGCTTTCAAAGGTCTTTATGAGCAATATATAGAAAGATCATTTGCCAACCACTTAAATACAATCCCTTCTAAGATCAGGTATAACAGCAGCAATTCACAGCATTTCCTTGGAAGTAAAGAGAATATATTCTGGCTACACTAGTGAATCAGGATTCTGCTAACCAGTAAACTTTTTGTGTAAAATAATTCGGTCTGGATATATGGCTGATATTCAGTGAGATATGTTCCCTCTTGCCATGTCGGCTCTGAGAAGAGAACTTCAGAAGTTCAGGTAAGCGATCAGTTGTTTCTAATGATGATGTTTAAATTGCCACTCTCTGCACTTGCAGTATATACACCACTTCCTAAATGAGACTTGGAGGAGTCGTTACCAGATGGAACTTAATCCAGACTTCCTGACCTTCCTGTGGTCTGTCATTGCTTCCATATTTTCCCTTGGAGGTCTTTGTGGAGCTCACATTGGAGGCAGCACGGCAATTAGGCTGGGCAGGTAAGTTATACGCATCTGTGGAAAGTGGGTAGAAAATGGAAATTTAGCCAACTTCCTTTTCCTCCATTATCATTGCAAAATGATGTAAAGAAAGAATTCTGAGAAAATGTACTTTATCTGAAGGACTCTTCAGTTACATAACTAGAAACAGAAGTGAATATCACTACCAAGGAATGGAGACATGGTATTTCAGAGATGTGTCCTCCCAGCTAGCGTCCAGCTACATGAGTGTGGAAAAGAGCCGGAACTGAGTCCAGTTCCTCTTATCAAAGCAATTGAAGCTCTGCAGCTTATATAAAGTATAAGTGCACTCTACACATGCGTGCAACCAGTAGCATAACCAAGGAAGGGGGACTGGGGAAGTCCTGGTCCTGACTTGAAGGTGGGGGGAGAAAATAACAGCTGCTGCCACAGATGCAAAACCAGACCAGCAGCACAGCAGCAGTCAGAAGCTGCCACTGCCTCTGTCACAGCTGCCCTGAGTGCCCTGTTGCCTTGTTACATCTCTGCACACAACACAGATGCGACACGGACACCGATGAAAACAATACATTATACACATTAACACACACGTGCTGCGTAGCTTCTATACACTTCGCAGGTGTTCCATGTAGATATTGCATGCGAATAAATATACGTATTTCACATGCAGGGATACATGCATACATTGTTAGGGATTTCTTTGGGATATGAGCATCATATTATAACTAAGTGTTGTTTTTATGTAAAGCAGGCATGTGTTAGGTATCCCAGTTTCCAGTGAGTAATGTATCTTTGAAATTATTTTTTTTCCTTATTATTATAAAGGTATTTTGAATATTTAATATTAAATTAAATATTTAATATTTATGTTTCTGTGACTCTTGTTGTTTTTCCATTTAGAAAAGGCGCTCTTTTGGTGAACAATTTCATAGCAATACTGGCCTCCATTTTAATGGGGATTAGTTTTCCAACAGGATTGTTTGAGTTATTGATTGTTGGCAGATTTTTGATTGGCATAAGTGCAGGTAAATGAATTTCTGTTCTTCACTTTAGTAATAATGCCATTTATCATAGTTTATTATTCTTATTGCTGATCCTTTAGGTAGTGGTGTAAATTCATATTTGCTTTACAGACAGGCATGGAGACAAGTAAGTTTCCTAAAATCTAAACTGGAATTGAAACACTGCCAGATGAATGGAGAGATTTAGAATTACAAGACTCTTTTTTTTTTTTGCCCAGCTATAATTTTCTAACCAAGTTCCATGTGTTAGCAAGCCTCTGTCGCTATAGTATTGGCTAAGTTGTAACAATAACTATCTTGGTAATAGGGGCATAGAGAATGGCTTCTGCTCGGACACTTGGGTAGTGAGGACTGGTCAGAGTAGCACTGTGATGGAACTCCAGCTCTCACAGTTCAGCAATAGACCGGGCACAGACAAAGGAGCAGAGAGGACTGAGAAGGGGATAGAACAGGATGGGTAGATTTTCCAGTCATTGGGCAGAAAAGTATAAGAGGAAAAACCAAATGAGGTTGGCGAGTTTTGAATGGCCAAAGAGTCTAATGTAGAAAAGATGTCGGGGCAGCCGAACCATTCTTAGTTTTGCGGGTAAACTGCTTATGTTTGTTCAATGAGTTGCTCTTTATGGCAGCAAAGAGCTTGACGCTCCTTTCCCACCCCCAGTTTTAAAGGTAAGAAACTCTGAAGACCCTTCACATGCCATTTGAGGTTTTAGGACTAGATAGAGAAAGCATTTGGAAAGTGCTAAAAAGCTAATACAAGTTAATGTTCCACTTACAGGGGTTCATGTGCCTTTTGAAGCCACTGTCTAAGTAGAACATAGTCCTGGCAACAGGACAAAGTGTCTCTGAGCACAGACCTGGAGTCTGCGCACAATGTCATTTACTATAGTCAGAAGCTGAAAAGTCTTAATCTACAAACAGGAAAACACTTCCTCTCTTATTTATAGGTATTGGCCTCTGTGTGCAGCCACTGTATCTTGGGGAAATTGCTCCAAAACATCTCCGAGGTACGCTGGCCATGGGCTCGTCCATATTTCTGACTGGAGGGATTCTGACAGGACAGATCATTGGCCTAAGGTTAGGAATACCAACTTTCATTGCCATGATATTATTTCTGAAGAGTAACCAAGCAGCGGTTATCTGCAGAGGTGCAAAGATCTCTCTGGAGAGGGAAAGGAGCAGAACACTGCTCTTTTCATCTTTCTGTTCTTACAGATTGATCAGCTAAAAAATAAGGGCTTGCATCATGCGTGAGTTCAGTTGAGTACCTCCATGTGGAAGCATTTTGTTTACTTGGGCCAGCCACAGCCTGTGCTGTAAATCAGACACTTCTCTGCACTGACCTAGTATTTTTTTTATACAGGCCTTAGAGCTGTTGTGCAGAACAAAACAGATGAGGAAACCTGTAGTTTACAAGAGTGGGGCTGAGAACAAAGGAATATTAATTTATCTATTGCAGTACAACCACCGTCACTTGCACATTGTTTCCATGCAGGAAAGGTACCTGTTGATACCAAATATGCCAGAATGAAGCTTCTTTCATGAAGTCTACCAGAGGCTTCCAGCTGTTATATCAGTTGCCTCTGGCTTCAGCAACAGTAACAGAACATCTGCTGCTTCTCACTTCCAGTGCCTACAGCCCTCCGGCTTCCTCATTATTTTCCTTTCTTCCCGCCTCCTGACCTCTTCTTCCTCACTGCCCACTATAGGCATAGAATATCATCAGTGCCTACTTACACCACTATAGCGCAGCTTACTAGTGTCCAAGGGAGATGTGGCCGTGTTAGGTACTTTAGTTTTTTAACGTGGTTAAAGCAGCTACTAGTATTTGAAGCACAATTGCATTTAGCATTAAAAAACCTCATCACTTTGTGTGAAATGCATCCTACTACAGGCCCCAGGTATAACAGTTGGGATGAATTCCTGAAACTTAAATGCACTCCGTTACTCTCACACATGAATAAAGATGCTGCATTTAATGTTATTGGAAAATATTGGCTTGACTGACCTGCAGGCCGACAGCCTCTGTGTAGTGTCCGAATGGATAGATCATAGGCAGCAGCAAAGCCGTTCTCCCTTGCTGATGGGGCTCAAATCTGTCTGGATAGAATCTGTTTTATGGGAGAGGAGGGAGTTGATTTTCCCTACCCGGTTCATTTGTGGCCTCTGCTGAAGCTGACAACAAATGGGCCTTATTTGCTACAGGCAGGCCTGTCACCTGGGATCAGTGCCCCCTTTTTAATGAGCTTCTGAAACAATGATCATCCAATAACAACCTTTTCTTTCTACGTCCAGAGAACTACTTGGTGGAGCAAGGTATTGGCCTTTGTTGCTGTCCAGCAGCTGTTTCCCTGCATTTGCCCAACTTCTGTTCCTCCCCTGGTTTCCTGAAAGCCCAAGGTATCTTCTGATTGACAGAGGTGATGAGATAAAGTGCACCAAGGGTATGTTTTACAGCCTTTGCAATTTCCCTATTGCTCTCAATCCACAGGATGAATATATTTGGCTGCTCTTTTTCTTCTCATCTTCATTTCCCTAGCACATCCCGTGTCTTCTCAGTGAACCCTTAAACCTTCCAGACACATTTGTCTCCCAGCAGACTCAGAACCTGATGGAGCTAGCTTGCTTGACATCACCCAGCTCACCCACCCACTTCCTTCAGGCCACTGTCTGGCCTCCCCAGGTTCCAGGCCAGTTCCTGGGTACTTCCATCCTGCACTGGATTGAGGTTAGAAATGTCTGCCTTCGAGTTCCAGCCCTGTATGAGGAAAACCACCTCTCCCTGGCTGTCCTCCCAAGCCCTGGGAGAGGGAAGGCTATTGGAACTGCTGCAGAAGGTAGAGCCCTCCATCTTCCTCTCAGAACAAACTTTTCAATAGGGGAAGAAGAGAGGAAGCAGACACTCCTCTCAGAGGAACGGGGGAGGCAAAGAGCTGAAAGACCAGTAGCTCAAGCTCTCTCTCTGCCCTTCTCCCCAACTGTACGCAGTGGCTGAGTCTTTTCTCTGCTTTGTCCCACTTTCTTCCCTACAGCACTGTGCCTGGAAGGGGGTAGAAAAGACTGCTGTAGCTGTTCCCCATGGTCTGAGAGAAGGGAGTGAGGAACCCAGGCCATGCAGAGAGTTAATGAATTATCAAGTTGTCTTTGGGGAAGCTGGAAACCCACACCATTAGGAAGCCAGCAAGACCTTCCATAGCAGGGAGACTGCTGGACATCATAAGTGCATAATAGGATGGGCAGTGGAGAGTAAAAATAGCAGAGGCAGATCAGCGATGCAAGAGGAAAATCTCTGTGAACTGAGGGATTTAATTCATGGAGGGGGGTGGGGGAGTTAATTTGTGGGTTAGAAATACAGCAGCACCACTCAGGTATTTAGTAAGTAGCACTGCCAGACTGGCTAGCAAGCTCCTCTTTACCCAGCAGTTGTCCCCATCCCACTGCCAAGGATCTTTAGCAAACGGCCATTCCACACACTGAAATAAAAATACTTGGGGCTTGTCTTGTGCCTTAAGGGTTAGTTTGGGGAAAAGTGGTTACTGGTTCTTGTAGACACCACATGATGCATTCCAGGCTGGTGCGTGGCCTTAATCAGTAGCTTAGTTAACCTTGAGGAATCCAGGGAAATTGATTTATGGTCTTTTGGAGATGAGCATGACCTTCAGTACAGAAGTTTCCACCTTGCTACTTTAACTCTTGATGGTGCCTGTATTTCCTTAATGAGCAAGCTGTTCTGTTTACTGTAGTACACTCAGCATGTCCCACTGCCATAACAACAGGAACATGGATGTAACAAAAGATCTGACGTACGCAGCTATTTGGGACGGTTTGTTTTCGCTCGCACACGAACCTGGGAAAACCAAGTTTCATGTAGAGAAAACATTTTCAAATAGATTATGTTCACATGAGTTCTTCAGAGCGATATGCTTATTTCCTGAAAATCCCAGTGTTTCTTGCATCCTTACAAAAGTCAGGTCACAAAGGGATGGGAGAGCAGGTGATTTTACAAAGGCTAGGGTCACTTTCAGATATCATTGTTCTTTTCTCTTTTTAGCTTTGAAGCGCTTTCATGGTCTTTTGCACTACCAAACAGAGATGGAAGATATACAGAGAGAAGAATTTGCCTTAAATGGTGAGAAGCCAAAGAAGCCCTGGCAACTGTTCACTGATCGCAGTATAAAGTGGCAGCTCATCACGGTGATTGTGATGACTATGGGCCAGCAGCTCAGTGGGATAAATGCTGTAAGTGTGAAATCCCCACTGCTCAGGGTGCAAAGTTTTTTTTCAGTTGTAATTCCTCTGTAACTGTGATCCTCAAGTATTTTTTAATCCTTTCTACCAAAAGTCAGCATAGTAACGTATCAGCTTTTTGGAGCTAAGAGTGCTATTAATGATTTTGGGCATATCTTTCATTAAAAATATCTGCAAACTTCTCACACTCTGCATAAATAATCCCAATATTTCTACAAGCCATGCCTCTGATTGCTGAGCCTTTTTTTCCCTTCTCTCCTGCCCACCTTTGAGCAACCACCTTTGGGTTTGGTTCTGTGCTCTGCATGTACCTTGACATTAATTGATAGATTTCCTTTGTCTTTTCATGATTTGCTTAAGTCACCATGTACAACTTACTCAAATGCTGGATAGTACAAGAAGTTGGCTTTCTGCTGCTGTCATTGTCCACTCAAATTGTCACAGCCCTACTGACGTTTTCTTTCAGATTTATTTCTATGCAACTTATGTTTTTAAACAAGCTGGGATTCCTCAGGAAAAAATTCCATATGTGACCTTAGGTACTGGAGCTTGTGAATGCCTCACAGCCCTCACTTGCGTAAGTGATGCATTCTACTTCTGCCACTGGGCAATATTATTTTTAATGGTAGACAGAGAGAAACATGGTAAGCATTAAGTATCAGTGTTCTTAACAGAGAGGGTGCTATCTTGTCCACAGGGTTTACTGATTGACTACATGGGGAGAAGATTTCTTATCATTGGAGGATATGCTGTGATGACATTTTGGTGCATTGTATTGACATTCTCCCTGACATATCAGGTACAAAGGGATCTTGCTATGACACCGCCTCTGTTTGAGAAGTTGTGAGAGTAGGGGAGAGTGGAGATTTTAAATTGGAGATGAATATTTCTTAATAACCAGGGAAGCAGTAAGAGTTGCATACTTTAAACAACAAAGCAGGCAGGCTTTTGAAAATAGTAATTTAAGGGGTCTCTGTTTATCCTCCTAAAATGACTAATTGAATGCAACTGCCAGAGTGCCATGCCATCCAGCAGTTACACGGAAAACTGTTTTAAGGAATCTGAGGGCATACACAAATGAGAGTGGATGTGCGGTATGCAGTGCCACATGCTGCGCACACAGGTGTTCCCTGCAGGGGTGGGGTGGGGTTGACCCCAGGGTCAAAAAAACCCACACCTAAAAAAAAGCAGGGCTCTACACATAGTTGCAGCGTGTGCTGCCCAAATAAATTTTGCTTGGAAATAAATTTTCCCCCAAAATACCCCTGAGAGTCCATTTTAGTGACTTTAGAACTCTTATGACAATATAGCCATAAAAACGATAAAAATCCCACCCAAATCAATTCATAAGAATCTCACATACTTGAAGGCAAAAATTTCAGTTAGGATAGACTCCATCTGAAGGCTAACCCTGTGAAAAAAGGCCACCCCAGAAAACCAGCTTTATATAGTACAGCTCAGTTCTTGCACGTCTCTAATAAATATGATGTTTCATCATCACACAAAACTTGACTGTTTTTGTAAATAAACACTATACTGTCATGATTAAAAAGCTTGTACATGATAGCTGAATGTCACCTAGAAAGTTAGTGAGTGGCCCATGGGACCATAGGATTCCACTGTAGGATAAACAGTGATAAAAATACAGGTGTTAAGGTAACAATTCATGTAGAACTTTAACTTGATTTACAACCTCCATGGAAAAAACCTGACTCTAGTAATTATAAATATTGCCAACAATGGGACTGCTACCCTTGTGAAACTGCCCAGTGTTACATTACTGCTTTCAAGATTACAGCGATAATACTAAAAAATTGACTATGATCAATTAATGGTGATTGGTTGGCTTGTCCTGTCATAATTTACAGCAGAGTAAGGCTAGATGTAGCATTTAAAACCGTCTCTGCAATTTATGTAATTACAGTAAACAGGTAACACAAGCCACAGTGATGAACTTAAAAACACATTATGCATTCTGAGACACTAGTTTAATTGAAAGAAATTATTACTCCGATTCAGTGACCATATTTCTGTTGATTCAGGTCATTTACAAGTTCAGCCCCTAAATACATTTGACTATTAAGCCAAATGTTAAGGTGTGATGATTGAAATCTGAATCACATACTTTTCATGCTCTCTTTTCAGGAGCTGTACTCCTGGGTACCTTACTTGAGCCTGGCATCCATATTTGCCTTCATCCTGAGCTTTGGGTTGGGACCAGGTATTGCACATTAGAAAATATGTCTTTATAAATAGCCTGCAATACATCTCTTAAAAAAAGAAAAAGACAAGCCAATGTTATCTGTTGTGCAGGCAGATCTCCCCACATAAGAGATCATAGAATCAATGAGTTGGAAGGGACCTACACAGATCATCGAGTCCAACCCCCTGCCATGGGCAGGAAGGAGCACTGGGGGTGGGAGGGGTGACAAGACCCCAGCCAGGTACCCGTCCAGTCTCCTCTTCAAGATCCCCAGGGAAGGTGAGAGCACCACCTCTCTGGGAAGCCTATTCCAGGCTCTGCCCACCCTTACAGTGAAGTAGTTCTTCCTAATAGCTAACCTAAACCTATCCTCCCTCAGCTTGTGGCCATTGTTCCTGGTGACTCCAAGGGGGGCCCTGGTGAACAGACTTTCCCAGAGTCCCTGCTGCTGGCCCCTGATAAGGTTGCAGGCAGCCAGAAGATCCCCCCTCAGTCTCCTCTTGCGGAGACTGAAGAGATTCAGGTCCCTCAGCCTCTCCTCATAGGGCTGGCCACAGAGGCCCCCAGCCATACGAGTGGCCTCCTCTGGACCCTCTCCAGGTTCTCCACATCCCTCTTGAAGTGTGGCACCCAGGACTGGACACAGTACTCCCGCTGGGGCCTGACCAGCACCGCATGGAGGGGGAGCAAGACCTCTCTGGACCTGTTAGTGATGCCCGTTGATGCAGGACAGGGTGCGGTTGGCTGTGCCTATTGCTTCGTTGCGTTAGTGACTCTCATTCATCCCGGAGTCAATCCTGACTCCAAGATCCCTTTGTGCTGCCGAGAGGGTCAGCCCCTAACCTATAACCATAAAGCTGGTTCCCTCTCCCCAGGTGCAGCACTCTGCACTTGTCCTTGTTGAACTGCATCCTGTTCAGCTCGGCCCACTTCTCTAACCTATCCAGGTCTACCTGGATGCGGTTCCTGCCTGCGGGTGTATTCACTTTACCGGCAGGCAGCGAACTTGAACAGGGTGCTCTCCACACCCTCGTCCAGGTCGCTAATGAAGCTGTTGAACAGCACCGGCCCAAGGACCGAGCCCTGGGAGACTCCACTGCCCACACCCTCCCAGGTCAACATCAACCCATCCACCACCACCCTGAAGCTCTAGCTAAAATATGTGTTCTCTCACTAGAATGGCAGAGTACTGTAATAATCATTACAATGCATCCATATGTTTAATGTACCCAAACCACATAGGAAGCAGAAATTAGGCTGATCGTTATATGGTTAAGGGCATATCACTCATGCTGAGTTGCACCTTTCTCCTTGGGCAGTTTCCATTGAATTCAACAGGGCTTCTTCTCTAAAAGGGTACCACCTAACAGAAATAAAAGTATCAGCTGCTGGATCAAAGTGTACAAGAGGAATCCCCTCAAAATACTGTTTTGTTTTGTCTTTTTTAAACAAGTCTCTAGACTTTTTTCATGTAATGTTTAGGTCTGTTTATGGCCCACAGGTAAGCACCTACTATTCTCCCCTGCCTTTTTGAAACATTCCCTGAAGATACAAACTCTGCATAGTAAACTGTTCTGTTTTTTTAATCAATCCCTCCAGGTGGTATAACAAATACCCTGATTGCTGAATTATTTACACAGTCTTCACGGCCTGCTGCTTACATGATAGGAGGATCCATTAGTTGGCTGAGTTTCTTCACAATTGGAATGCTCTTTCCTTTTATAGTGGTATGTCTTCATTACCTATACTGTCTTTTCTTAGTTGTTGCACCAACACTCACGTGCCCTTTTCTCATGGACCTCACCAGATGCTGAAAATGCTTTTCCTTGTATAGGATTTACCACTTAGAGTTGAGTGCAAACTCCCTTTCCGCAGAGAGTAGGCAGTCGCTTTTACTAGGGCAAGTCATTTTAGATGTATACAAACATTAAAACCCACATGGAAAGATTGTTAAATAGAAATTAGTATGGCTGCATAGAAAGCACCAATTTCCAGGTGTTTTTTTTTTTCTAGGTGTGTCTCTCTCCATATCTATCTATCTCTCTATTTATTTATTTATTTATTTGTCTCTCTATATGTATGTATGTATGTATGTATGTGTATATATATGTATGTATGTATATATCCTAACAGCATGTCTTGCTGCTGCTAGCTTGTTAGGTCAAAAAGAGGCAATCCCTGTAAACAAAAAGTTTATTATTTATTGATTTCACACCTTTTAACTGCCCAAATTCAGTTGGGTACTACCACTTAGAATAGAAAGCTTCTTTGATCAAGAAACATTATTTTAGTGGATAAAACAGTACATTCCTAGCATCTGATGGCATAGCTTGTTACCTAAAAAAGGCTCATGCCTCTGGTTTAGTTAGAGCAAGGTTGTGCCTTAGAGATTAGCTTTTGCCTATTTTAGTGAAGATAAAACAAGGTGACAATTTCTACTTCTAGCCTAATAATTCCAGTTGTCACTCTTGTTCCTGTGGAGTAAGTCAATGTACACAATGAACAGTTACTGCTGAAAATTTCAGTAAGAACCTCCACAAGAAATCAAGTTGTAGACAGACATTCTCAGAGTAGGGTTTTACATAGAAACCAGTGTAGAACTTATTTTATAATTTCCAAATAGATCAGCCACTTCCATTTGTCAGATGTGAGGAATACTATTGTAGAACAGTGAAGTCACTAAAGATAAAAAAAAAAACAAAAAACACCAACGTTTATCACAGGTCAGCTATATTGTACCTCAGTGATTATTTGCTTCCTAAAGCAGCTTGAACATTACTAATGTAAGAAATTACCAACCGTACTACATGTTGATAATATGGGCAACAAGGGGAGTTGACCCTTTCCTTTAATCTCATGTTTGGCAATGTTAGATTAAGTGGAAAAGTGATACTAATTTTTGTTTTTTAAATTAATCTCAGCTATCCTATTTTTTTTTTTTTCCAGAATGGATTGAAGCATTATTGTTTTATAGTGTTCTTACTGGAATGCTCCTTCATCGCCAGTTTCATCTTCTTTGTTATACCTGAGACAAAGAATAAATCTTTCCTGGAAATCAAGCGGGAATTTCAAAGGCTTAATTTTGGAAGCAAAAGACAGGAAACAGAGCTGTGTGATAGAATACAGCTCCACAGTGAATTCTAGAGTGCATACTACACTTCCTGGCTGTAAGGCAGCCACTTTAATCAGAATGATATGCATGTGGTTTTATAAATTAGACAGCAAAACATAATGCTGAAATATTGTATTTACAGGTAGCTAGTTGCATCATTGGGTGAAATATAAGGCAGATAAAGCTTGCTGAAGTAGCATAAGAAACTAAAAAATGTATATACAATACTATATACAAAAAAGACAATTCAATAAAAATGTTTAAAGATATGGCTGTTGTCTTCATGAATAGGTCCTGGTGACCCGCCTCAGTCAATGTCTGGTTTATTGGAAATTTTGCGGTACTTCCACTGGATTGTGTGGCCCAGCTTCACATTCTGAACATATTAGCTCCCGATGCAAAGTAATAGGAAGAGCTTGTTTTTGACCAGCACTGAACAAGGATGTGGCTGGAAGAATTAAAACAAAATATAGCCTTTATGCTGTGAGACTAGAACCGTGTGCATTACATAATGGCCACATCAAACATTTGTTAATTGAAATACTCAATGAATAACAAATTTTTTTTTTTTTTTTTTTTTAAATACAGTAGTCCAGGGGGTTTTTTAAATGCAATAGTAATGTGCATTTGCCTTCCTGATGTAAA
>NW_017729001.1:34865835-34869380 GCF_001723915.1 Gavialis gangeticus | reverse complement strand
ATTTTTTTTTTTTTTTTTTTTTAAATACAGTGCCTGATAAGTCCTGGCCTATTTGATGTTCTTCCTACACAGCACTACTTTTAAGAGCACTACATGGATGCATCCAATTTCTCCCACTAGAATGAAAGCAACAGGCAATTTGGGTACCTGAAGAACTAAATGATTTTTTAAGAAATCATTGCTCAAATGTATTAGAGGGATGGCATGTCTAAGGGTATTAGACAACTCCTCTAGATTTCTAGTTGAAATCAATCTAGTGTGTCAGCAAAACATAGAAATTATCATCTTTCCGGTTGCGTCGTAACCTTTGCGTAGCTCATCCGAACCTGTCTGGTTTCTGGTTAGTAAGAATCCATGCACATTTCTCTCATCCCCCTACATTTATTTTCTTCCAAGACAGGTGGAAGATAGCACACGTCACTTCTAGTACACAACCTGTTTTCTGAAAGAGCTTTGTGTTTCAGTTACATGGCTGTCCAGCCCACATTTTTACCTCTAGTCTAAATTAACCATTAGCATACCTTCATATTTTATTAGACTCAACTTCTTAATTCCTTACACTCATCATTTATGTTCTCCGCTGACTTTTCATTTCGTCACCTGTAAACATCTACCACAGCTTATGTGCTACCGTTGAGTCTGGACTAGTTTTCTGCCTCCTGCCCGTTTCTAACAGATACTAGGGCAGGTACTGGATCTTTCATGCAGGCCTTCTGCCTGGAGACTTACGGGATGGCAGAAATCAAGAGGTACGCTATTTTGCTGTTTTTAATTACTGAATCAGAAAGTCACTTTTTAAATTAAGAGCTGTATCATCTCTCAGTCCTTAGGAATGTGATATCAAGATGGGATCTTCTTGCTCTTGACCTTGTCCTCCAAGTTTGCAAAATATTTCATTTTGGCTAGCAGCTTCTTGGCTTCTTGAAGATCATCTAAAATGAAATAAAACTGAAGTGTTCAGTGGGATGGGTCTTCAGTTTCAGCTTGGAAATGATTATTTTTCAGTTGCTGGGCTGTATTATTAATGGGGCACGGAGACCTCTGTATAGGAATCTTAGCTTAAAGAGGGAATTTCAACTCTGAGACAAGATGTTTCTCCACAGAACAGCGAATATATGTTCTGTAGCATACAACACATTTGGCAACAGCAAATATGTTCTAGCATTTACAAAATAGTATAGTTTTAAATAGTAACTGACAGAGTTACCTCTTTCAAAAGCCTGGTTCACATCTGTGATCAGTTTTTCTTGCTTAGCTGTAAAATAAATGAACAAACAAACCTCATTTGCTGTTATCTTATTAGAAGCATCATTTATGCTTAGTTTGTTCAAAAACTGGTCAACAAGCAATTTCTAATGCTGAATGAAGTCCAGTGAATGTCTCGCTGTCACAGACTATGACCACCAAGCCAGGCCCGACTAGACTTCCAAGGTTATCCGGTGCTGGCTCCTGCATCACACAGTACTGGTCTCCAGATGCTTTTCCAAAGGACATGCCTACCTGCTTCAAGGCAGCCCCATTCCGAGACATGTTGCTAGCTCCCAGGAGAAATGTGGTGCCAAGTACACACCTTTAAGTGGCTGCCAACCTGCTGGGAGGTAGAGTCAGTTGTGCATACCCAAGTCATTACGCTGCTTCCAATTCAGAAATGGCACATGTGAAGCAGGAGCAGCATGTCTCAGGCTGGCACTGCCTGGAGCTATACAGACTTATTGCAACTGTTTTCTTTAAGCTCTTCTTGGGCTTCTGCATTGACAATACCCCCAAAATCTCCTCTAGCCAAGAGCCATCTCTTTATAGGCAACAATACCTTTACATCATTATTGAAAGGTTACACAACTCCTACTTCTTGTTGCTAAACTCATCAGAAGCCTTCCAACTAAACTTACAGAAAGTCAGAAGACACATTTCTTGTTAGTTACGAATCTATTCATGATAATGCATGCACGGGATTTTGCTGTCAGAAGTAATCTTGGCTTGATAAGTTCTATAGAAAAACGTCTGCTTTGAAATGAAAGCGGTTACAACACCCTGTGGGCCCCGCTACATCAGAGCTGAAATAAGGTGCTTTTTAGTTTGCTTAATGTAAACACATTCTGTTCCTTGAGGGCAGATGAGATGTCCTGCATAATTTTCCAATTTGGCTGAAGAAAATGCAGTTGGCTTTGTACCTCACCGTCAGCTGCAGCTGCTCCCAAGCGCTTGTGTTCACACTGTGTACCCTTCACATGTATATTCATGGGACAGAGGAGAATCTGGAGGTACCCGTGACAAATCCATGCCCATTTGTTTGGTGCTAATGTCCTTGGGCTTAGATGTCTCTTCTCCTGCTTACCCCTCCCCGAGCTGTGTTTAGCCCAACCAGCCACGTTCTTTTAGTGCCCTCCATTCCCTTGATCATCCTGGAAGCCTTTTTCACACCTGTTCCGCTTTAAACTTATCTTTTTCCAGCACAAACTGTGGAAAAGTCTCCCATCATATAAACTTTACCTGCAATTAAGCTTTCCAGCTCTTGTAAGCTAGCCTCATCTTCAGGATCTGCCAGCTTCTCGTTGATGTCCATGATTTCCGCGAGGAACTCCATGTCTGTGTCATCGTCCGTCCCCTCCGCCAGCTTCACACCATGCAGCTCCAGCTGGTGAAGAAGAGAGCAGCAGGCGCTTGCTCACCATCAGGGGTTCCCTGCTCCGCTCCAGCGCCCTCACTCCAAAACACCACGTGTTGTAACGGGGCCAGTTAAGCTACTTGCTACCTACTCGTTTCACAAGCAGAGGCTCGCTCGGTGCTGTCTGGGGGCTTCTGCCCCCACCTGAGTCTGATCATGCACGGACGGTGCCGTGAAGGAGCAGGACCCTGGCCGCCCTGTCTGTCGGCGCGGGGGTGCCGGGCCGGACGAAGCAGACCCCCAGCCCCACTGCTCTGTGGTCTCGTGAGCGGACACACGCGGCTAGTTGCCAGGAGCGCAGGGACGAGCCCGGGGCTAGAGCAAGGCAAGGCAGCGGCCCAGGGGGTGTGGCGGAGGGAGGGAGGGAGGCGGCCGAGCCCGGGGCTCACCAGGTAGAGGCCGCGGCTGAGGGGCCGCAGCAGGGTCTGGTAGGCCGCGTTCACCAGCGCCGAGTGCTGCTGCGACAGGTCCCGCTCCGCCTGCGGACACGACACGGCCGTGGGTGCGGGCCCAGGGGCGGAGCCCGCCCGCCACCTCCCCGCGCCCCTCGCCCCACACCTGCGGGCGGCGGCTGAAGTAGTCGGGGTGCAGCGCGCGCTGCAGGCTCCGGAACCGCCGGCGCAGCCGCGACACGTCCAGGCCGAACGCGCGGGCGCTGTCGAGACACCGACACACACGGACGGAGAGAAGGAGCGGCGTGAGACCCACTGACCGACCACCACCCCGGCCTTACCCTGCCCGCCCCGGCGCTCACCAGCCCATGAGGCGGAAGAAGTCGGCGCGCGGCTCAGGCGGCTGCAGCGCGCCGCAGGCCGGGGCCGGGCAGAAGCAGGGCCCGTCGGGTGCTGGGACAGGGACGGGGCCGCCGCAGCTCCAGCAG
>NW_017729001.1:34848245-34865444 GCF_001723915.1 Gavialis gangeticus | reverse complement strand
CGCGTGTGAGCGGCGCTGCGCGGGGCGGGAGGAAGCAGCGCGTGGCTGCTAGCCGTGGCCCGAGGAGGTGCCGGGCCGAGGCGGGCGGCCGCTGCCCGCGTGTCACTTTCTGCCGCGTGTTTTGCAGCCGCGATGTCCCGGGAGACGGGCGGCGAGTCGCAGCCGTCGCAGGGCGGGACGGGCTCGTCGTCTGGCAGCTCGCAGGGCACTAGCCAGTCGTCCTCCAGCTCCGGCACGCTCAGCTCCCTGGACACGGTGCCCACGCAGGAGCTGCCCCCCATCCCCGAGGACCAGGAGCCGGAGGAGCCGGCCCCGCAGCCGTGGGGGCGTCTCTTCGCGCTGGGCAGGGGCTTCATCAACTACGGTAGGCCCCGTGCCCTGGCGCACCCTGGGGAAGTCGTTACAGCAGAACGTTTTGCTTTTGTTTCAGTTAACGCCCTGGTTCTGGGGGAGGCCTGCTCGTAGTGTGTCCTTCGAGGTGGCTCCTGGCTGTAGGCGCCGGTTGAGCTGGAGCATGGGTCCCTCCTAGCTGGGACGGAGAAGGAGCGACCCGTCTTGTTTCTCCCCCCACGCCTCGCAGCTGCTGTGCGGCAGGGCGCTCCAACTCCCGAGATGTTCCCCAGTCTCCGGCTGCTGCGGGGTGGGAGATGGGGCGAGTTCGTTTGGCCGTTCCCAGCCTCCCCGCGGGGCCCGTGGATCCAGTGCAGGACGCGGGTGGCCCCACGGGCGCCCAGAGCGCTCACAGGCTGTCTCAAGCGGCTCCCGTCCATGGCAACTGGTGATGCTGTTACCGGTAGAGTCCTCCAAGAGGAGCAGAGCAACGACGACATGAGGAGCAGAGCAACGACGGCATCTGGCAGGATTCGCACAGCGCTCCCTGCTCCAAGCCCTGGTTTCCTTTATCCTCCGGCTGGGAGATGGAGGTTTGGAGACAGTTAAATCAGATAGCTTTTATTAGACCAACTCCAATTTGCGCTGGTTTAATAAAAGTGATCAGATTGACCCGAAGACTCTCATTTGCCCATGTCCTTAGACCAACATGGCTACAACGTACACCCATTGGAGACTGATGCCAGGGATGCATTATGAAGCTAAAACAAATCCAGATCTGTCCCCTGTAGCTGTGTGAAACCCCACACAAGTAGGTAAAGTGGAGCCGTCATGATCGTTGCAGTAGCTGTGACTGTGACTGGGTTGATGGCATTACTCCCATGGATTGAGTTAAGCCTGTGTGCACAGATTGGGGGTTACAGGCACCCCTGCTCGGTTGCCAGAGCTAGACGTTGGGTTTTTTTCTTCTCTTGCAGTTCTGCTTTTTATTGATCTTTAGTGCCATACACCAACTTCCTGGCTTTTTAGATGAGGTTATGGATTACACATGAAACTCTGTGAGTTTTCATGTTGCTTAGAAGTTTGGTTCTCCTTAAAGCAGGGTGCAGTGCAGTCTAAGCCAAGTTGCCCAGAGGGGAACGGGTCCACACACCACTGGACTTTGCTGCCCTCTCTCAGGGCTGTTACAATGTCAGGTTAGGCAGCTTCTGAACCATTCCGCTTTGCTGTGTGTTTCGAGTGCTACCATTCGGTATCAATTTGCTGTTCTAGGACAACTTACTGGTATTTTGTGGTCCCTTCCTTTCTCTTCTTCTTTTTCTGCTTCCAGACTGTGTGAATGATGAGTGTTGGTTTGGCAGAGACAAAAGCTGTGACTACAGCTTTTCTAGGATAGGGCTGTCCGAGACAGGTTTCTACCAGAACTACAGCAAGAAGCATTTCCGAATTTTCAAGGTAAGCGCTAAAAGGACCCATGGCCCCTCTCCTGCTGCCTCTAAAGAAGGAATCCAGATTAACTGGTGGGGAGAGGAGGGGGTAACAAGGAAACAAACCCTCCCTAATCTGAGGTTTAAAAGCCTTACAGTGTAGACTCCTTTCATGGGTCACTTAGTCAAACAGGTTGTTCAGATCAGTTTTCCTTAGTTCATGAAATTATATATCATAATATTTTTTTAAATGTTCAGTACAGCCTCACAATAAAAGTAATCTTTTGTTATTGTTGCCTTTCTCCCTGTCTCTAGGAAACGGGACCACGAGACTCCTATGTTGCCTACATAGAAGATCACAGTGTGAATGGAACCTTTGTAAATAAAGAGCTTATAGGAAGAGGGAAAAGGCTGCCACTGACTCACAATTCTGAAATTGCACTGTCTGTACAGAGTAACAAAGGTAAAATACAGCACAACACAACCAGAGGCGTGACATGTTGATCTGGGAGGTCCTTCTGTTCTTATGTCCAGTGATTTTTAAATAGCTTCTGTATTACACACTGAGCTTCTCCCAAATGCTTTTAAAGTCCTGCATAAGACGACAAGGGATTTAATGATATTTAATATTTGACCAGTGCTTTTTGTGTAAACAAATCTGCCTGAAATCCAGTACATGTCAAAGAAACCGGTTACAAGTAGTTGCAGATACTACACCTGATCTAGGGTGTTTCTACCAGTTTGTTTTTATAGTTAAACTTAAAAAATGCTTTTCTTTCTAAGAAGCTGTGTGACGGTCGTATCTAGGGGATATTGACTTGCAACTCAGGGCAGACAATGAAAATTATGTGCGAAATGCTTTCAAATGCACAAAGAAAACAAGATGAAAAACTAGAGAAGTTTGTTTTTGTTTTTTTCCCCTGTAAAGGCACCATCTATGTGTGATTCTTGCTCCTGGGATTTAGCTTTGAAACGTAAGACTAACACTGCTTGCATTTTTACCTTAAGTGCTGTATTAATGGATTGTAAGAACTTGAATTTGTCATGCTGAATAGTTTGTTGAGGCAGTTTACTGGTTACTGAAGAAGTTATAGTAAAGAAGTTATCTTTCAACAATGTGAACTGGCTGATATCAGTCCTGGTGTCAGTTAAGCTGATACATGTTTTTCCTTTAACCCAAAGCATTTTCTTAGTTATATTGTTGAACAGTAACATTTAGGAAGAGTAGTTTGTTTATTTTAACAAAGTTTTTGAAGTTAGTAACAGGAAAATGATCTCCACTCATCTTCCTAGTGTTTGTATTTTCTGATCTTATGGTGGATGATCAGTCGGGGTATCCCAGAGAATTCAAAGAGAAATATATCATGTCAAAAACTTTGGGAAGGTAAGCATCATACTTTCTGAAATATTTAGCATTTCTTTTCCTTTGATTCTCACTGGATTCTGCTGGAACTGTCACTAATGTGAATTGCTAGCTGCTCTTGTTTTAGTATTGTTTCAGTAACACAAGTATGAATGGAGTTTTGCGGGTTAATAAAAGGCAAAGAGCCCAATTTTCAGCATATCACTGTCTCCTTTTCTCTGCTAGGGGTACACCACAGTTTACTGTCTTATGAACTAAAATGCTTTAATCTATCTGAAGTCATACGGGCTCACAGGTCATAATTGAATGACCTGTGGTATAAAGTTGGTTGTCTTAGGCCCGAAACTATGATGCTACGAGAGATTCTTTTCTGGTGGTTTTGTGGCACATAGAGAAAGTCTTCCTTGATTGTTCAGCTGGAATTCTCTTGCTGGAGGGGAGCTCTCAGCTAGCATAAGTAAGGAAATCCGTATCCTTCTTTTGCAAACTGCCTCCCCCCCACCCCCAAACAAAGGGGGCTTGTGAGCCTAGTAGAGACCACAAGCCGTTAGTGTAGCTCCCTAGTTGTCATTCTTATCAAGGATGAGAACAGGAGCAGGTGGAAAAGGTATTAATTTATATAGCACTTACTGGTAGCTAGCACAAGTTCTTATACGGGGGGGGGGGTCAAACTAAATCACAACAGTTCTTCCTTGCTTTTTAATCTGCTAACAAACAATACATTGTGAGAACAGGGGAAGTGTTCCATAATAAGCTCAGCTCAAGGGAAGGGGTATCTCTCTGTGCAGGAATAGTGTCTCCACCTAGGTCTGCTTCGCAGTGCTTGTATTAAGATGAAGATTGGCGTAATCTGAAAGTGGAGCGAAGCTGTGAAATGAACAGTGGCAGTAAAACAAGGTGGTTACTCAGATGATTGTTCTGGCTTTTTAAAAAGCTCTTTCCTTTGCTTTAATCATTCTTTTACATGCAAATGTTTATACTGAGTTGTCAAAAGGAGGAGCTTAGAATCTCGCAGCCTTGTTGCAGAAGTGTATTTTGAGGAGACTATTAGAAGATCTTTAGGATTAGTGCTGTATAAAGTAATTGTTTAACTTTAAAGGATTGTTTTACTCCTTAACGCAAAGTCTCATGTTCAGTTACTTGGCTTAAAAGTTATTAGTCTTTAAAATGGGGGTGGGGGGCAGGCAGGGAAGAATTGGGTGGGTAAGGAGGGTGTTTTGTTTTGAATACCCAGGGCTGAAGGAGGAGGAATAATTCCTCTTTTAATAGATGGGTGATAGCACTGGCAATAAATCTGAAATAAAATAGACTTGTTCAACTATTCATTTCCCAGGCAATATGACTTTTGTCATCTTATTACAAATACAGCCTCTTAGAATAAGGGGTCCTTAGGTTGCTGGGATTGTAGCTGCCCTTTTGCTCAGTTTCAGCTCTGAATGATGAAAACTGTAAAAGTGGGATGCCTGATTTTCTGGCTTAGGCCTGTTCTTTCCTTACACCATTTATGTCTGGGATTTGGCTCTGTTTGTCTCATTGGCTTGGGTACAGAACGTACTTTTAATGGTGAAACCCCAGATCATGGTTTATGATTAGGTATGAGCAGTCTTAGAAGAGAAAGATCGAAAGAATCTGCTGGCTACTGTGTCACTTTGTATATTAATTGGGGGGAGGTCAAAATATGACCTTGCCCAATTCTCAAGAAAGAAGGATTAGCCTTTTTATATTTAAAATGTTTTTAAAATGGAAAAAGACGTGTCTTCTGTAAAGACTTTGGAAGAAAGCCGTACAGTGAAAACACAAATGTGAGTGGCCTACCTGAATTTCCAACTATATGATTGCTGCTATGTAAATATGTATTTATGGCCATATGTATTCCTCAGATTTGAACAGCCCTGTCGCGCAGAACCCAGACGTTGCATTACCTTTCTGCCATTACTCAGTGGACACGATGGGCCACATGTAGTGCGTATCGAATCAAAACTTAGTGGCTGTCAAAACTTTTAATGTACATTTTAAATGTGATTTTGGTTTTGGTTATGTTAGCCATTGTAGGGCTGACATACCACCAGTGCTTGTCCTCGGTATTCTCTTAATAGTTCACGGTTTGGAGTTTTGCTGCTCTTTTGATTTCTGTATTGAAATGTTGGTGACTGCCCTAATAACCATTGTTATAAAGGTTGTGTTGCCAGTATGTCTGACTGCTGAACACGTACCTCAGAGTGCTGTGATAGCCTGGTGTTTTCCAGAGGCTGGGAGACGATAGTTTTCTAATCAGACAGCAAATGCCCTTCAGTCATTTACCAGTTTGTATTTTTTACGTGCATTTTGAAAAATGTTTGCAAGCATTAACATCATTATGTTTTTATATTAGTGGTGCCTGTGGCGAAGTCAAACTGGCATTTGAAAAGGCCACGTGTAACAAAGTTGCTGTAAAGATAATCAATAAACGGAGATTTATGACAGCTGCTGTGAGAGAGGCAGTAAGTGCATTGTTTCTGAAGTCTTCTGCAATATTGTGGAAATGATAAATGTTGATTGTTTAAGCTTTGCTGGATTCTCATGCAGTAAAGTGAGTATTTATGCATCATTTAATATGATAAAGTACAAATCCCTTTCTTTGCTAATTCTCTGGGATAGATGATTCTTTCACTTCCTCTTGGGACAGGCAGTAAGCTGTTTTAGAAACAAGACTGAAAGGTGTTGGGAGAAAAACTGTCTTACTTAAAAATTACGAGGTACTCCAGTTAAGTTAAACATAAATAGTAACAAAAACCTGCCTAAACATAAGCCACAGGAATAAGCATCCAGTCCTATCTGTGTTAGCCTCACATCTGTTTGGGAAATCGTTATATAAGCTGGAGAAGGAGGCTATGTATAGAAATTGTAGGTCTGGTGGGGAACTGGCTAATGAGTTGCTACAGGTTACGATTAAAGCAGAGCTCAGAGGCTGGAGAGAGGCTGCTTATGGAACTTCTGAATGAGACCAATCTCTGTGTTCTCGTTTAATGGAACTGGCACAGAATGTAGGTGCATGTGATGCAATTTGTTGAGGGGACAAAGCAGGAAGCGTTGCCAATACCGTGGACAGGGGATGGAGCTTCATACAGCAACCTAAGGATGGGGTTGTGGACTGGAGAAATGGAAATGAGATGGAATTGAATGGTATGAAGCATAAGGACGTTCACTTAGGTGCTAATACCAAGCATGATTTCTGCAAAGTTGGGGTCTCATCCGTTGGAAATGAGAGGAAGAAGACCTGCATGTCTTAGCTGATGCAGAGAATAGTGTGAGCCATCAATGTGAGGTGGCTGTGAAACAGGCAAATTGAGTTCTAGGATGTACCAGGAGAGTTGTTTTCAGTAAAAATAACAACGTATATTAATACCATTTTATAAAGCACAGGTCAGACATCGTCTGGAGTGCGGTGTAGAATTTGGTAACCCCTGTTCAGAAAGATTAATTCAGAAGATGCAGAGAAGAACGAGCGGGATAATCGAGAGAAGTAGAAACTTGTCTTATGGGAGTGGATTTCTAAGAGCCTGGCGTGTTTGGGCTGGCAAAACAAAGGCTAACACGTGATTCTTGTTTATTTAAATGTGTCAGGGGAGCGCACACAAGGGGAAGATAAATTATTTGAGCTAAAGGACAATACTAGCACAAAAACCAATGGGTGTAAATTGACCCTGACTAAATTTTGGCCAGAAACTTAGGTACATTTTTTCAAAAGGAGTAATTGAAACCTGGAAGCGAACTAGTGTAATGGTGGAATGTGATCATCTTGTGAATGGAATTACATGATGCGTTCACCTACAGTAGTAGGGGGTGAGATATGACGCATCCAGAAGGTCTTTCCATATCCCACGTTCTGGAAGGAGCACCACTCTTATTCCATCTGACATTTGAATTTTTTTTTATAGGATCCAGTGTTCAATGTCAATACAGAAATAGAGATTTTGAAGAAAATAAATCATGTGAGTATACTCCTAAAAGCATATTTTTATGTGCATTATGTTTTTCTTGATTGCTGGTTGTAACTTATGGCCCAAATAGAACCACTTAATTTGACATTGCCTCTCTTCCTGTGTACGTGCCAAATATTTAATTGACCCTTTTCAAGTCTGTTGTAGGTAAGGTTATCTGAAACAATTTCTGTTATATAAAACACTTCCCTTCCATGGTCTCTCTGGGAACCACAGCTCCAGACAATAAGATCTTCCTTGACACACTCTTCTCTGAATATTTTGGATGCCCTCACTTGTTGGCTAGCTTTGGCTTTGACACATTCTCCACTATTGATGTTTGGACCTATTCAATCAGAACAGCCAGTCTAGGGATTCTCGTTCAGCAGCATTATCTGAAAGTTTCTGGTGATTAAGGAAACTGGAACCTTTCGGAGTCCATTAGAGACATCAGGAATTTAAAATCAGACTAATGTAGTTACAAAACTACATACATAGACCTCCCGACCCCACTTCTTGATTGCCTTTGGCAGAGTTGGGTGATATGAAACATTTTTCTTTTGTTTTCTTTTTTTTTTAACTTTTCTTCCCTTTTGCTTCATAACAGCACGAAAGGAGGAGTCATTTACAGTGAATTAGTGTAACTGACTGTGCTTAGAGTATATTGGCTGAACTGCATGGGAGCTCAGAATTACTGTAAATTTAACAGGCCTTCTGACTGGGATTGAAGTGCACTGAAAAATATGTTTTGGTGCAACTTCCATAGCACCTGTCCGCATTGAGCAGGCAGTCTCTGGTGTTACATTCTCTAATACATTAATGCTGAAATCACTTGGAAATATTTTTTTTTAAAAGAGGTGCAGTGTCCTTACAAATACATTGCATCACACTCTTCCGAAATGACTTGCTTATGGCATATTAGAGATTGGGAGATCAGGAGGCAATATTTTACAGTTAGGGTGGCCAGAATCTGGAACCAACTTCCTAGGAAAGTGGTCCTCGCCCCTACCTTGGGCAAATTCAAAAAGAGGTCAGATGATCACCTGTCTGGGGCCTTGTGAACCCAGCATTCATTCCTGCCTGTGGCAGGGGGTCAGGCTAGATGATCTGATCAGGTCCCTCCTGACCCTAGTTACTATGAAACTGTTACTGTATTACTAGTTTGTATGAAATCATTGTTTTGTTGGTTTTCTCTTTTTTTTTTTTATTAGCCCTGCTTAATCAAGATTAAAAACTTCTTTGAAGCAGAAGACTATTACATTATTTTGGAATTGTAAGTAGACTATTTGCATTTAGTGTGTGTTCCAGGGAAAATACTGTACAGCAGTTTAAAGTTCAAGATCAGTTTCTTGACCTAGATTTGGAACTGGATGAGGAGCCAGAGATCATAGGAAATTAGGCCTGGAAGGGACCTCACAAAGTCATTTAGTCCAGTTGCTTACTCAAGGCAAGATTATCCCTGACTAAATCATCCAGGCCAAGTCTCTGTCTAGCCTGCTCTTGAAAATTTCTAGCAATGGAGATTCCACAACTTTTTAGGTAGCCTGAGTCAATGCTTTACCACTTTCATAGTGAGACAGTTCTTCCTAATGATTAACCTAAACTTCCTCTGCTGCAGCTTGAGTCCATTGCTCATAGTCCTATGTCCTACAGCCAGAGAGAATAATCTATGTCCATCCTCTTTGTAATCACCCCTCAGGTAATTGAAGACTGCTATCAAATCCCTTCTCAATCTTTTCTTCTTCAGACTAAACCCTAGTTCTTTCAGCCTTTCCTTATAAGTCATGCTTCCTAGGCCTCTAATCATTTTTATTGCTCTGCTGGACTCAAAATCTGTACACAATATTCCAGTTGTGGCCTCACCGATGCTGAGTAGGGTGGAGAATTCCTTCTCTTGATTTGCAAACAACACTCCAGTTGATACAGTCCAGTATACCATTGGCTTTTTTTGCAACAGGAGCACACTCTTGGGCTATGTTCAGCTTAATAAACATATAGCTCATTCAGCTACTGTGTCCCACAGGTCCTTCTCTGCAGTACTGCAGCCTAGCCAGTTGTTCCCCAGGTGGTATTTGTATGTACAATTCTTCTATACCAAGAGCAGGACTTTGCATTTGTCCTTGTTGAATTTGATGTGGTTGATTGCGGGACATTTTTTCCAGTTTCTCCAGGTCATTTAAGATCCTGGGTCTATCCTCCAGACTGTCTTCAACTCCACCCAACTTGGTGTCATCTGCAAATTTGCTAAGTGTGCACTCAGTTCCATTATCCAAATCATTAAACAGTACTAGACCCAGGACAGACCTCTAGGTATCCCACTTGATTTCTTCTCACAACTAGACATTGAGCCATTGATGACTACCGCTGAGCATAATGATCCAGCCAGTTATGTATCTACCTAACAGTACTTCTGTCTAGTCTGTATTTCCTTAGCTTGTTAATGAGAGTGTTGTGGGAGACTGTGTCAAAAGCCTTACTAAAAGTCATGAGATGAACTAGTGGCCAGCCAGCTTGCATCTTTGTGACCTTCATTGTCAGTCCCAGGTAGGGCAGTGTGAAGATGATGAGTGTGGATGCTGTGGCTGGAGGGCTGTGAAAATGAGGGAGAGTCTCTTGGCTAGGCAGAAAGGATAGACATTATTCTGTGGAGAGTCATCAAGTAGAATGAAGCATCTTAAAAGACTCCCAAGGCTCTGTGCTGGCCAGATGCTACTGATAGAAAGTGAGATCACCTCAAATAAGTTGTTTGCCTTCCTGCTAACACACTTTGTGCTTTCTTGGATTTTATTTGAAACCACGCAGGCACAGTTTCTTTTTTTCTAGTTGTATATAATAATTCATATCCATATAACAAAGATACATTGGATGCATTTTAGAAACCAAGCTTACTATACTATTCATTTGACTGTTTTTTGAATTAAGTGGCCCGGTCTTAGGTTGCCCAGTGATGCAAACCAATGCTGAAGCTGGTGCTTAGACGGTTCTAATGTAAATCTGTTCCAGGATGGAAGGAGGAGAATTATATGACAGAGTGTCAAGACCAATCAAGATGAAAGAAGCTACCTGCAAGCTGTATTTTTATCAGATGCTGTTGGCTGTAAAGGTAGATAGTCCTGAATTCCACCAAGGAAAATATGGCTGGCGCAATTCCAACTGTACAATCAGTTAAGCTTCCTTCCTTCAATAAATGCTTGCTCATATTAGTGTGGCAGTAAGTGAATGCTTCTCTATATCCATAAAATAGATGTAGGCTGCTGTCCCTTGGATGTTGTAGGGGAGAAGACTACTCTATCCCAGGTTTCTTGAAGCCTGTCTGTGGCTTCTTCACTGCCAGTGTGAGGTGCAGTCAGTTGCTGTACTTCACAGGCTACTTTTGCAGACTCAATCAGGGCAAAGCATGTAAAGGAAGGGGTCTTGCACCCCCCGCCCCCCAAAATAGTCACTGTTAACATAGGAGGGAGAGAGAGAACCACAATTCTTTTGTCTTGTCACAGAGAATTTATTCTGCTAATGCAGGAAAATATGTATGATATTTGCATGAACTGCAGGAATGGCATATCATGTTGGTTCCACTCATTCTACCTTTGGCAAGATTTCCAGTTGCTGCATAACAGCTCTTTTAAACACCTTTGTGAGCCCTGTAGTTTTAATGCATGCAGTCTTCCAATGCATCGTTATTGTCATTGAGAAATCTGGAAGTTCACATTTTAATACGTGCGGTATTCTGTTTTTTCTCTTCTTTTTTTGGTATGTGCATTTATATATGTGTACGCAGTACCTTCATGACAATGGTATTATACACCGGGATCTCAAGCCAGAGAATGTGCTACTTTCATCTTCTGAAGAAATTTGCCTTATAAAGGTAAGGGAGAAATTTCTATTTCTGTTTCATTTTTTGCTTTTATTTTGTTGTTCTTTCATTAAAAATTGTGGAACGTTTTCCAGCAGTAGTTCTTTAATATAGTTAAATTCCAACATGCATGCAATTAATATGGGATGAAGTTTGCTGATACTTATTTCTATGTAACGTTGATGCTAAAAATTCAGGAAAGTGAGCGTAAGGCTCTTACACACATTAGAGATTTGTTTCCTCGTATATATTTTAATAAGTTAATTCACATAAGAATGAATAAAACATTTCACATTGTTGTTTGTTTATTTAGACTTGTATAGTGTCCTACCCAGAAAGTCTCAGAACAGCTTGCAGTGGCAGACAAAACAATTAACGTGATAAGAAACATCAACAGACTCCCCAGTTGACACACTAAAACTTTAAATGCCACTGCATATGCCTGCCTGTTACCTGGAGCAGCAACTCCCCAGGCCATCCCAACCATGGCTCCCAGCCTCCATTCAAGTCTTGGTATACAAACCCTTTCTCCACCCACTCCCACTCCCCTGCCTCATACCCAGGGGAGACCGCGCTCATCTTCCCAACATCCTTGCCAAGCCCATACCCTGCCCTCCTTCAAGGGTCTGCAGCTCTCCCCTAAAATGCATAGATCCCCGCCTGCCCTCAATAAGTACAACATATCATTCAAAAAACTATAACAAGGTAACAACTGAAAGATGATTTATCCCTGCTGAAAGGCAAATAAGTCATCAATGTTGTCTTAACTACAGAAATGTCCATGACTCTGGTTATCTGGGCTGCTTGATAACGAGCTCTGGTTTGACAGAGAGGCACAACAGTACATTCAGGGAATGGATAGTCTTTACCTAAGTAGCCTTCCCTAGGAAGCATAGGGTGACAGTGTTACTGCTTGAGCTATTCCAGAGTCTGCAAATAAAAAAAAAAAAATCAGTCTGACACTCAGACTAGTGCTAAACAAACTTATGTCTCCCTCTGTTACGTGCTTCTTCTCTGCCCCCCACCCCAATACAAATCTGTTGCCCAGCTGAGTCTTTCCACTAACGTATTCTGCTGGGTGGACCTTGGCATAGTCATGTACTAGAACGTCTTGGGAATTAGAGCTGTAAATCCTCTCCTGACGCATGCTAACCTACCTTGTGTACTCCACTGCAAGTCAGTTGTTTTTTAACACAGTGTTATCTCTGTGGGTAAGATTACAGATTTTGGACAATCCAAGATTCTTGGAGAAACCTCTCTTATGAAAACATTATGTGGCACTCCCACGTACCTTGCCCCTGAGGTTCTTAATTCCCTTGGGACTGAAGGGTACAGCTGTGCTGTGGACTGTTGGAGTTTAGGAGTTATTCTTTTTGTATGGTAAGAAAGTTTGTGGCTGACAGTTCTGTTGAGTGGTTGGTGATGCATGTGGAGGCTGATCTTTGGCCTTTATTTAAGTACATGTGCTATGTGTCAGCATGTCTTTCAAATTGTTGATCTTGGAAAGGATGCTTTGAAATACATGCCATCTAACAGGCAGTCTTTGTGGCTGGGACAAAACCTGTATTATCAACTTAACTTTTTCTCTTTTGTTTAGCTTATGTGGATATCCTCCCTTCAATGAACATAATACTAAACTGTCTCTGAAAGAGCAGATTACTCAGGGAAAATACACATTTATTCCAAAGGAATGGAAGCATGTGTCTGGTACAGGTATGGTTATGTTAAAATAGCTATAAAATTATTCATTCCATGGAGGTTTCTTGTCTCCTTTCTAACTATGGTATTTCACATGAAATGTTAATGTTTTTCTAGCAAGAACCTAAGAATAAAATAATGAACCTTTCTTTATGTTTTTCATGTCTGGTTCAATGCAATTTTGTGGTAAAAGCTCTAGAACAGATGGACATTAGCTAAGAGTACTTTTCTTGATTAGCAGTGCTAAACATCACTCTGTCTTATATCACCTCTGTCTCCCCACAGTGTGTGTTAAGCAGGTTTTTTTGCTAGGTGAACAAGAAGAAAGTAAGGGTCCTGATTAGAATATCTTGAGGGAGGAATTTGACGTAAATACAGTAGGCACCTGTGCAGGAAACTGCAGGGACCATGTATGAGCAGTGACATATTTAATAAGAGGCTTTTCACAGGAAACTGGGTTGAAACTACAGAGTTTCAGGCACTGAATCACAGCCAGGTCTCAACCCGACCTCCATGTAGGCAGGCTCACTTGCAGCCAAATAAATGCCCTAACTGCTTGATTTCCCCAGTGCAGCTGAATGAGGCTTTTAAATACATTTGCAATGTTGTCAGTGGTCATGACAGTGAAGTCTTACTATGTCACTTCTGTCCAATACCATGGATAGTACAAGAGTGTTTCACTACCCGTGGACTATAGTGTGTATATCCAAGAACAGTCATATGAAGCATGCCATTCATTCACCGTTAAAAGGCAGAAAGCATTTATGTGTTGCTTTAGGGGAATGTTGCTGCTATCTTATCTGATGTGATGCATTTAGCACTGTTGCTATGGAGAAGTACAAATCATTGTGATGAGCACTGTATATCATTTATTTTAAAGTTATGGATTTGTTAGCTATGTGCTGGTCAGCTTATTTCATTATTTTAGCTTTGGACCTTGTGAAGAAGCTGTTGGTTGTGGACCCAAATAAACGACTTACAACAGAAGAAGCCTTAGGGC
Organism: Gavialis gangeticus; assembly: GCF_001723915.1. Lineage (NCBI taxonomy): Eukaryota > Metazoa > Chordata > Crocodylia > Gavialidae > Gavialis > Gavialis gangeticus. The sequence continues at coordinate 34,851,817 of NW_017729001.1, read as the reverse complement.
ATCCCTGGCTTCAGGTAGGAGTTGAGACATGTAGTTAGTACAGCCCATCAGTAACATTCTGGGATGGGGAAGCCTACTGATAATTGTAATGTGAACGATGAATGGTGTGAATGCATCAGTTATGAAAAACCCATTCTGCACCAGATCCTTGTCTGAATGGAGTATAGTGTGGAAGTGGTTCAGTGCTGCATGGCTATGTCACTTCACTGGCATAAGACCAGCTGTCCTACTGGGGAGGGGGCAATATTTCTGCACCACATTCTTCAGGTTTCACTTGAAGTCCTGTATATTTGTAGCTATGTCAGTCCTTTGAAAAGGAATAATGGGTTACTGATACTCATTTTAAATTCCAGTTTTGTGCAGGTTATGTTATGGTAAGTAGTGCTAGCTGGGTTTTAAGGATCGTGATGCTTTTGTCTCATGGGAAAGGAGGCAATAAGAGATGCAAGGCAAGTGAGTAACATGAAGACAGGGTGAGGTTTTGAGGTGTTTCAATGTGTAATCAAATATGCTTGTGAAAATTCTGGTTCTGCTTCCCCTCTGGAGAAGGCTGTCCTTGTCACGATGCAGTTTGAGAGACTGGCTGACACACAGGTCAGAAAGAGTTTCAGAGAATATCAGAGCTGGAAAATCCAGGTGTCAGCCATCAAACTCAATTCAGGGTCAGGATTCAAACCCTATTCAATTCCCCCCCCCTCCCCCAGGTTACTACCTATGTAATTTGTTTGCTGATGATGTACCACATGTTGCCCTGATGGTCAGAGTCCTAGATGTTCAGTTTTTGATGTCAGAGACTTGAGTATCACCATAAGAAGAGCCATCTGGGCTCCTGTGTCTGTGAGCAGGGAGGAGGTGCATGCCCCTGCGCTCTCACTTTATTCTTAAATACTGTCTTTAAAAATGAGAAAATACAGATGTGCCCTGGAGATAAAGCCCGTGACCCTCCAAAGTAAAGAATATCTTTTTACCTAGGAGGAACTTTCCACTATGAAACATTTCATCCTTCCACCCAAATGATCGTTTCTTGGAACTAAGTATTTTTAACTACTAAGTTTTCTAAATTAGTGTTGAAATCACTTCACCTGATGTTTAATTGAAAATGAAACCTATGACACTTGTAAATCAGATAGCTTGTTCATACCCTAGTCCTAGGAGAGTGCTACTCCGTGGAAGTTTTGCAGGGTCCACTGCTGTGAGTTCCCTGACTCTACTGCAGCTCAAGCAACTCCATTAACAAATGGATCCTTAGCCGAGAGAGTTTCAGTGGAGCACCTGGCTGTGGCTGCAAACTGTTATTTATGCCCCTTAAATCTTCACTGTGCCTCCTTGAGTGAGCTGAGGCTTGTCTGTCCGTGCATCTAAGAAAACAGTGTAGGGTTTTAGGCACGGAAGAAGAAATGTTTATCTCGACTCGTGAATTCAAAGTCAGCCTTAAACATGTCATGCAACATTGGAAAAGGAAGATGGGTGCTGGGTTCTGAGCTCTGTGACCAGACTCTGTAACAATAGGCTTACCTGACTTTCCCCTCGAAACCTGCGCAGCACTTCAAAATCGGGTTAACCATGAACAATGCGTGCCCCCAGCGGCTGGGGGGCATGGCTGCACAGGGGGTGGCAGCAGCAGCAGGAGCGCAGCGGCGGTAAGCACAGAGCTCCCACAGATGCTGCTGGTGCTGGCCAGAAGGGATTGACAGCTTGCAGATGCCGCCGGTAGTGGGGTGGCAAGTGGCGACCATCCACAGGCACCGCCAACAGTGTTGGCAATGTGTTTTTGTAGGGAGTGCACTGCCATGCTCAGGGGGTACACGTGTACCTGTGTGGACCCCCTACATGTCACCCCTGGGGTTAACCCTGCCAGGATGGCACTGAAATACCCCAAAGACTGCTGAAAAAGCTAAGACAAAGAGCCCCTTCCCCACTGACGGGTTGATGCCCTGTCTTCTGTAGGAGTAGGCAACAGTGTTGGCTGTGAGAAGAACCTGAATCCTCATCATGTCTCTTTCACTGCTTGGCTATGTGACCTTGTCCAGATCCTTACCTCTTCGTTTTCACTTTTTCATCTGTAAAAAGGGGGTAATGTGCACCCATCTATCACTCTGATGCTTCAGAGGGTCAGTTAATTTCTCTCCAGTGCTTCCAATATATAAAGCACTTCTGTAAGTGCTTACTACTGTGGAATCCAGATCAAGCTGTGAGGCAGAAGGCTGGGAGCATAAACAGTCACTGCTCAAAGCTAGGCCAAAGGAAATAGCCAACCTTAAAATGGTTGTGGGCACAGTTCATTTGGCGCTGCCTGGATGCCAGCAGCTGAAGGCCAGATTTCAGTTTTGGAAGACGGATGTTAGGCTGCACAAGAAGCTGAGCCAAAGTAAATCATCTGGGGAGGGCTCCTGCAGGAGAAATTGCTGGAACTGGAAGGCAGATTCTGATGTCTTAGCAGATGGAGTATGCTAAGCCAGCTGAACTTCCTTGGTGCTTATTGCCTCAGGCCCTCAAGCTGCCCCTGGGCAGGCCTGGGGAAGGAATGGACGCACTAGTCATTAGCAGCTACACCAAAATGCAGCTTCTGCTATGGTCCTTCATGGCAAAATTCCTGTGGCCTTCTAATAAACTTGCTGTTCAACAAATGACCTTTTCTGTGCCTCTCCTTCAGGCGCTCTTGCAGCCATGCCTGTGGCTACACTTTTAGGACCTACTGCATCTTCCCAAACACATCTGCTGGTCTTGCTTTGCTCCAGTTGTTTTCTCTTGCTGGTCTCACAACACACCTTTGACTTGTGCAGCAGGTGGGACTGGAGTTGCAGAACCTGAAGACTTCGATAGTGTTACCTGCTGCTCTGTGACTCGTGTCTGATGGGTAACCACTTGGGTTGTTAAAGCAAAATTCTACTGCTGTGGCTGTTGGTGTCAAATCTGACTATTTATCTTCAAATCAGTGTAATCGCAATCTTGAATTTTTTAGGGTAGGGGTACACATTTCAGCACTGCTTTTTAGCACCAGCGTTCTGACACTGACTCACTGTATAATTATGGGCACCTCATTAAACCTATCTCTGTGGGACCGTATTTGTAATTCACCTGATAATTCATAACCAGGTGGAGATACTATGAGGAACAGTAGTATGTAATTTCAAATTATGCATTTTGGTGAGGAAGGCAGAGAGCTGAAGTAGGCAAACAGAGAGATGGAGCTAGAGGATCTGAAAATGCATGTTTGGGCACGAAACCTTGAGGAGGACAGAACATGGGGCTTAAGCAAAACCCTTTCTAACTGGAAACAGATGCATTCTGTATGGGTGAAATGAGTCCTCGAGGCAGCTGTTTTGCTTTTTCTTGACTGTAATAACAGTCTTGATGTGAATAAGATCTGTGCGCTCCAGTTTGATCACAGTCAAACCTGTTGGTTGATGCTGCAAACTTGGTTTTAGCCCTCCTGGTACCAGGCAAGTACTCAGTGAACCATAACCTGTGCAGAACAAAAAGGTGGGAGACAAGCGATAATATATTGTTCTACTTGTAGCGTATGCAACCACTGTCAGCCCAGATGTTTCACGGTTCTGGGGTAGAACCCG
>NW_017729001.1:34838106-34843245 GCF_001723915.1 Gavialis gangeticus | reverse complement strand
CCCAAGCCCCCTTTTAAACTACTTGAAGCTTAGGGCTGGTCAATGCATATACTTGATTTTGTCATTTCCCTGCAGGTCTTTGTGAATGCCTTTTTTTTGAGAATGAAAGTGACCAAAGTCACTTCTGCTTCTATTGCCAGCTAATATTCTTCACATATAGACTTGCATCAAAATAAGGGAATTAATTTTATTTGTGTTTTGTTTTGGTGCAAATATGAGTGTAGAACCCGCTGTCCTTTACAGAGAACTGCACGTCCCTGTCTTGTGAACGGTTACTTTTTCAGTCCTCACACATTTTGTTGTTGGAAATGTTTGTTTTGTTGTTGTGGCCTTGTGTTTAGCTTGTGTTGTCCTGGAACTTGTGGAATAACCCTTGCCTTGAGGGTAGAGTTTTCCCCAAGATCAGCCACATGCTTGACCTACTTTTTGGATCTATACTGTTTCTAGTGTTTGCAAAGCCAGTACTGCATGGTTTCATTGTCACCTTGTACATTTTGGTTCAGAGAATGTTGGCTCCCTTTATCAGGGTCTCTTTGTTCCTCCAGAGCCCTGAAGATTACGGAACTCTGGTCTTTGGCTTCTTGGGTCTGGAACAAGCTTGTCAGCCCCTTCCTCCCAATTTCCAGTGACTCAAAATGCATGGTGAACATTTTTGCCTGCCTTCCTCACATTTTCCTTTTGACCTGGCCTCACCTTCATTTGTTCGTCACAGTCCTAGCCTACCTCACTCATTCAGTCTTCTTTATTGTAGCAGTTCTTAAGCTCTGGGGTTTCTTTTAGTGTCTGTCTGTATTGCTGAAGATTGTATTTCCCTTCCAACCATACGTGAAAGAATATTGAGTAGGATTTCTTTAAGAGTTTCCCTGTGCCTTTCCTAACTTACCTGTAAAAGCTGTTGCTTAGTGTACATGTCAATGCTGCCTGGACCTCGGGGGTGGGACCAGGAACCTGCTTGGAGGATCTTGTTGTACAGTGCTCTAGCCAGAGGAGCTATGTGCCTTGATGCATCTTAATGGTATTTCCACATACTTCACTTGCTGAAATGTTTATTATTTTTCACAGGATGAGGCTGTGAAGGATACATTTAAACAGCTACAAAAGCAAATAGGGTTCTCTCTGGATTCTTCCCAGACATCAAAAGTGGTATGTAAAATGGACTGAGTTTGAATGAGACTGTTTGTAAAAGGGAGGTAGAGTTTTGAAAATTGTGAGAAAAAGCCACTTCTGATGGCACGAAAATCAATTACTGTATTTTGAAAATTACTGTGGGGGAACCTAAGTTCAAGCAAGTGTTAGAGAGCACTGCTGATTACCTCTGATAATCACCACACCATTCATCCTGATAAGGATTTAGGCCTTAGCAAGGCACTTAGGCATGAGTTTAATACTAAGCACATAAGTAGTTCCACAGACTTCAGTAGGACGGTTTACATGTCTGGAATTAACCATGTGCCTACATATGTTAACAGAGCAAGGCCTGAGCAACCCAGGTGCTTAATATCCTTAGAATAACTTATGACATTAGTACAAGATTGGAAGTTGCATGCAGCATTGTTACTGGAAGATATCAAGTGGGAAAACTTAGAGCAGGGCTGACTGGGAAACTGCTTTTGAAGGGGAAAGAGGAGACAGAAAGAGGGCTATGGACAGCTGCCTGAGGCTGTCATATGCTACTGATGGACTGGGAGGGAGGCTGCTGCCAGTCATGTGCTTGAGATGGCAGTTTAAAGACCATTGCACCTTTAAGACAAGGAGCTATTTCTGCGTTCCTGCTCTTGTCAAGGTGTTTTAAGCTGTGTGTAATGTTGCTTATAGTTTCATAGTTGGTAGGCTCAGAAGGGACCTAAGCAGATCATCAAGTCCGACCCTCTGCCATGGGCAAGAAAGGATGCTGGGGTCAAATGACTATCTAGCCTCCTTTTGAAGACCCCCAGGGTAGGGTCAAGCACCACTTCCTTTGGAAGCTGGTTCCAGCTCCTAGCCGCCCTGACTGTGAAGTAGCGCCTCCTGATGCCTAGCTTGAATCTACTCTCAGTCAACTTATGGGGAACAAGGACTCTCCCATTGCCTGCTGGTCCTCCTTGGCAAGTTTATAGGTGGCCACCAGATCCCCTCTCAGCCTTCTCTTGTGGTGGCTGAACAGGTTCAGGTCCCATAGCCTCTCCTCGTAGGGCCTGCCCTGCTGCCCCCTGATCATGCGAGTGGCCCTCCTCTGGACCCTCTCCATGTTGTGCACATCCCTCCTGAAGTGCGGCGCCCAAAACTGGACGCAGTACTCCAGCTGCGGCCTAACCAGCGTTGCATAGAGGGGGAGGATCACCTCCTTGGACCTGCCTGAGATGCATCTGTGGATGCAGGACAAGGTGCAGTTGGCCTTCCTGACTGCGTCCCCACATTGGTGGCCCATGTTAATCTTGGAATTGATAATGACTCCGAGATCCTTTTCTGCCTCTGTGCTGACGAGAAGGGAGTACCCCAGCCTGTGGGTATGGTGCTGGTTCTTCCTCCCCAGGTGCAGCACCTTGCACTTGTCAGTGTTGAAACCCATCCTGCCCTGTAACCTGTCCACATCTAGTTGTAGCCTGTCCCTCTCTTCTAGCGTGCCCACTTCTCTCCACATCTTAGTGTCATCTGCAAACTTGAACAAGGTGCTTTTCACTCCCTGGTCCAAATTGCCAGTGAAGATATTGAACAGTGCGGGCCTGAGGACCGAGCCCTGGAGAACCCCACTGCCCACATCCCTCCAGGTCGAAAATGACCCGTCCACCACCACTCTCTGGGTGCGGCCCTCCAGCCAATTTGTGACCCATCTGACTGTGTTATCACTCTAAGTCAGAGAGACATGACTTGTTGCGGTTTCTTGATTACATTTCCTTTGCATCATCCCACAACATACTCATCTGATTGGTGTCAATAAGGGAGAAACCGACACTTGAGGGGCTTTGGAACCAGGACACATAAGACTTTAAACAAATGTGATTCTTCCAAATGAAAAGCAGATGATCAAAAAAGGGAGAACTAGTTTTGGCCAATATGGGGAACTGTGGGCAGAATGATAAATGCTCTTCTAAGGATTGTTGAACTGGCAATGAAGAGGTGCAGGCTACGTTACATTTGCAGTAAATACATTCCCCACAAAATCTCAAGTTTTTCCAGCGGGCATGGTACTTGGCCTCTGCCTTAATTTTGAATGCGTGCAAAAACTAATGGTTAGGTATTTGTAATTGATTTGTATAATCATTCTGTTTTTTAGCCAACTACAATGAGAAAACGTCTCCATGACAAGGAAGAGGAGTCTGGATCTCCCAAGCGTGCTTTTCCTTCCACGTCATTTAAGAAACCAATGTGAAAAGAAAGGAAAGAAAGAGACTTTCTTTAATTGCTGCTTTCTCCTTTGAATAGTTTAGATTTTTATAAAAAGTATTTTTCTTAATAATGAAATAATGGATTTGAACTAATCATTGGTAAATAAAAATAACTTTGTAAAAATGGCATGATCTTTTCATACCGGGGAAACGCAGGCAAAGTATCACCAGCTTACAAACCTCTTTCTCAAGCAAAGGTGGTGGTGAGGTCAGCTCCAGCAGTGTTGGCCCTCACCTGTAGACGGGGGATCTCTTTTGTTCCGGTTTCCTGCCCTTGGCACGGCATGGAGGTGGAGTTTGCAGCTTCAGGAGGTGATCTCAGTCAAGTCAGTCCTGAGGCCACCAGGTGATCTCAGTGCTCAGAGGTAAAATGGACATGCTAGTGTTGCTGAACTTTGACCATTGATACTGTTTTGTAATGAGGTGCTGCCCATCCACCTGCAAGAACTTACTGTAAGGATTTTCTCTTAACTGATGCAGTCCTTCAAAGGATCCCGGAGCATTTGGTAGGCAGCTGCTCTTCTTCTCCTGCAAGATACTGCTTGAAATGAGCTACAGCCATCAGTCCTGTCGCTTTTTATTCAGACCTCCAGTGGACACTAAGATAAAATACCACAATTAGATGGTATGTTGCTAGCTCTCTCCTGTTTGAGAAACTGTAATATTTGCATTAGAAAGAACATGAGTAAGAGGGGATGTGATAACATAAAATAATAAATGACACCGAGAAGGTAATTATTAAGAAATTCCTAGTTGTGTAACAAAGAATGAAACAAAGCTAGCAAATTCAAGACTAATTAAAGGGAATACTTTTTCACTTGACATGTAATTAGGATGTGGAGCTTATTACCAGTTGTGTCAAGACCCAGGAAGTAGTAACGTTCAGCGAGGGATTGGGTGCTTTGGTAGAAAGTCTAGAGTTACAACAGTTACTGTAAACAGATTTGGAAGGAATGGAAATCTCATGAATTGGAATTTAAACTACAGTGGATTAGGGATTAAGACGAGATGCTCCTGGGGCAGGGCAGGTTGGCCTATGTCTGTGGTGCAGCGGTGCCCAGAAATTCTGTTCTCAACTCTGCCTGCCTGCTTGTCTTTCCTTGATACGGGCTTAGTCAGCGATGGCTGAATTTGACCCAATAACGGTAAGCTGGTGCTTCAGCCAGACGGCCTGGAAGCTGCCACCTCCGTGGCTGAGCAGAGCAGAGCAGCAGGCCACAGCAGGCTCGGTTCCTAGTTCCTGTTGGCTGCCCTCGCTCCGCGTTCGCGTCCAGGTTCTAGTTGAGTGCTTGATTTCACATCCCCGGTTGGCGAGTTTCCCAGCGATTGCAGGGCCCATCCTCTTTCTCTGCAACTTACTGTGTCACCTGCGTTTGTTGGCCAGTGTCACGTTGAGCTCGGCTCGACCTGCTTTTATAACGCATGGCAGCACCGCTTGTTCTTGGAGCGTTTCCTCCGCGACCTTCTCCGGAGTCGGCCATTGTGGCCTCCCCCCAGCTGAGGAGAGCGCCTGCTGGCAGACCGGGCCGAGGGCAGAGGCGGTAGAAGTACGTTTATTACGGCCGGCGTGAGCGGGACAGCGTTGCGTCTTCGCGGGCTGTGACACGACGGGCTGCTGCAGCCGGGTTTGTGATGCTGGGCGGGTGGGCGCTGACCCCGTGCAGCGGGTCCGCCACGTTGTGGGCCCGGGGGCGAGGGCGAGCCCGTCTTTCCGTGTGGAGCGCGGGGTGCCTGGGCCGTGTCTACCCGGCACCGAGCTGTGAGCGGGGCAAGG
>NW_017729001.1:34835207-34837870 GCF_001723915.1 Gavialis gangeticus | reverse complement strand
GCCGTGGGCCGCGCGGCGAGGCGGGCTGGTCGACCTGGCCGGGAGCCTGGGGCCGGCTGGTCTCCCTCTCGCGGTCGGGCAGCGTGGGGGGCTCCTGCCCGCTGTTGCTCAGCTGCGGGGTTTGGTCCCCCAGCCATCACTGCCTGCCCCTTCCCGCTGCGCCTCAGCCGGCTCCCTACCAGCGCCCACTCGTGAACGCCCAGGCCCAGGCGGTGGGGCAGGGCGGCCCCAAGCAGCCCCTTGCAGGCTGGAGCCCTGACGCCTTCTCAGAGCACATCTCCCCATGCTTTTAAAGGAGAGTCTATGTTTAAAGCTTGCCCGTGACCCTTTCATACCCTTGTGTGACCCGCTGTGGGGTTCAGCCCATGGGCTGAGAAGCACTGCCCTCGCGGCTGCAGGTCCCTTGTGCCGGAGACGAGTGGAGCCAGGAGGGCGCCCGTGGAGGAGGCGCTGTGCTGTGTAGCGGGGTGTCGCAGGTGTGCCCGTGGCTGCTCAGGACCGTGGGCGGTCCAAACGGGGCAGTAGCGGTACTGCAACGTGGGGGTTGTTGGTAGGAAACGACGTGGACTGTGGACCACAACCGCAATGGTGCAAATGGCAGGTGCTGCTGGTGGAGCTTCCTCGTGTAATCCGGGCTGCGATCAAATTTTGGTAGCGTGGCTGCCTCCATCCACGACGCGTTCTTGGGGGCACCAGCGCATGCAGGACGGAGAGCCAAGTTGCTTGTTTATCACTTACAACTCAAGATAGGGCGTCATGCTCCTACTGGATCCCTTTGGATCTCGCCCTGACATTGGGGAGTGCTTTGGCAGGTACTACTGAAAATGCACAACTCCTACATGCCGATGCTTTAGATTGCTGCGCTCCTGTATTTGCTGTCACCCCGTCAGAAAATCTGCTTCCCCCTCCTCTTCTTTGTTTCTCATCCTTCTCCATCTTGCCTTCTCTGTTTCTGTCTCTCTCATCTTCTTGCACCTTTCCTGTTGTTCCTTCTGTCGTAACATCCAGCTCTCCCCATTCAGAGGTTTCGCTCCCAGTTGCCCTCGTCGTTCCCTGTACCAGGGCGATCCATGGGGGAACAGTTGAGAGATGCACGGAAGTGGCACTTTACAGCTGATTCTGTCGTGAGCTTTTTTAGGGGTGGTGGTACTCATGCTTCAGTCAGGTGCAGTCTGTCTACGCATCCGGCCAGCATTGTGGGACTGGTTTCTACTTGGGTCACGTTTGAACGAGTGTCTCTACAGCCAGTAAGGATAGAACTTGTCACTAAAAAAAACGCTTAGATCTGGGTGTGTTTTGGGGGCTGTGTAAAGACCCTGTGCAAGCCAGACATATGTGCACTGTAGGTTTGACTTCTGTGCCCTAATGTTTCAGCATGTGCTTGCTGAATTCCAGCTGTTCTTATAGCGGAAGTGTTCTGCGTGCACAGAACTAAGTACAGTTGTGTGCGTTTTCTACCTGCCGACTGACTGACTGCATCTGTTGGCATATCAGGGTTGGTCTGTTTTAAGTACATGTGCTGTGTCCATCTCTGGAGTAGGCAGGCATCTTTGGTACCAACAGTTGTGCCTGCTGAGCTTTTAATTTTAAACAGAAATGTATTCTAGTGCTTCTAAGTAAAAAAATAAAGTTCTTAAGTATTGGGGGAATCTTGACATTTGTTTTCATTTAGTGTTAACTTTTAATTAAAAGGACACTGAACGGGACTTTTTGTATTTTATATTCCAATGTTTACGATGCTTTGAGCACTAGGGTAATATTTTCCGTACTGTGTTGTCATATTCTATCTTGCAAACAGATTTTACTTATTCTACTGTTGTTGGTGCTGAAGAGAGTTCTGTGCAAAGCAGAACCCTTCTGTCTCTTGACCTAGCATGTTGAGTGTGAAAAGTTTTATTTTGTAGACTTTTTTTATAGAGTTTAAGACTGGAAGGTACCATTAGATTAATGCTCTGACCTGGCATCTCAAAGGTCACTACGTTGCACCTGGTTGCATCTGTATGGCATCTGCTTGTCTTGGGTTAGGCAGACGCCACATGGTCCTTGGGACATCAGATGGTTTAATGGCAAAGGCAGGGAACAGAGGAGACCAAAATGTTACCAGTGCTCGAGTTCCTCACAGTAGAAGGGAACTGCGTAAGTGGGGTTTGGCCTGACAACCCTCGTTCTTTGCTTCAGAGCAAAATGGAGGGGGGGGGGCTGAAATCTGAATATGTTGATTGTTGGACTGGGAGCATGCAAGCAAGACACTAAGATGACACTAAGATGTGGGGAGAAGTGGGCGCACTAGAGGAGAGGGGCAGGCTGCAACTAGATGTGGACAGGTTACAGGGGTGGGCAGATGAGAACAGGATGGGTTTCAACACTGACAAGTGCAAGGTGATGCACCTGGGGAGGAAGAACCAGCACCATACCTACAGGCTGGGGAACTCCCTTCTCGTCAGTGCAGAGGCAGAAAAGGATCTTGGAGTCATCACTGATGCCAAGATGAACATGAGCTGGCAGTGTGGGGACGTGGTCAGGAAGGCCAAACATACCTTGCCAGTTCTGGGCGCCGCACTTCAGGAGGGATGTGGACAACATGGAGAGGGTCCAGAGGAGGCCACTCGCATGGTCAGGGGGCAGCAGGGCAGGCCCTACGAGGAGAGGCAACAGGACCTGAA
>NW_017729001.1:34819466-34830207 GCF_001723915.1 Gavialis gangeticus | reverse complement strand
CATGACCGGGGGCAGCAGGGCAGGCCCTATGAGGAGAGGCTACAGGACCTGAACCTGTTCAGCCTCCACAAGAGAAGGCTGAGGGGGAAATCCAGTGGCCTGTTACAAACTAGTCAGAGGGGACCACTAGGCATTGGGGGAGTCCCTGTTCCCCAGAGCACTACCAGGAGTAACAAAGAATAATGGCCACAAGTTGACTGAGAGTAGATTCAGGCTAGACATCAGGAGGCACTACTTCACAGTCCGGGCGGCTAGGATCTGGAAGCAACTCCCAAGTGAAGTGGTGCTGGCTTCTACTCTGGGGGTCTTTAAGAGGAGGCTAGATGAACACCTTGCTCGGGTCGTCTGACCCCAGCATCCTTTCCTGCCCGTGGCAGGGGATCAGACTTGATGATCTGCTCAGGTCCCTTCTGACCCGACCAACTCTGAAACTATGAAGATGTATTAGGCCTGGAACCTGAGAAATAGGATTCTGTGCTATCTCAGAGCACTGATTTCTTGTCCCCAGATGTTTTTTTGTAGCCAGTTTTGCATCAGGAAAAAAATCCTTCCTGACCCCCCAAAGGCAGTTGTCTCAAGCTGTAAAGCGTGAGATTTGAACTGTACTCAGCAAGGCTGTGAGTCCTGTTGATGCTCTGAGAGCCGTGTAGAACTGGCTTTCTGTTCCCTTCATGGTGGTTCATAAAGAGTGCAAGTGAGCAGGGGATTTATGGCGTATACATGTTTGTAGGAAACGATCTTTGCCCTGGAACAAGGGGCCCTTTTTAGTGGAACATCCTCGTCTTGAAGTGGGTTAGTGATAAAACAGAGCCTAACACCTGAGCCCCGCGCTGCAGGGAGCTGTGGTTTTCTTTTGGGGACTAAAATATTTTTCTAAAATATTTGCTATTTTACTAAAAGCAAATTCTCTGAATGTTGTGTTTCGTCACCCAAATATTTATTGTCAACTCGATTTTAAGCAGCAAAATGATTGTGTGTAAGTTGCTGTTTAATTTGACGTGTCAGATCATTGTACATTGGGAGGTTAATAACCTAATCCTGTGACAGTCCATCCTGATTGGCTGAGGAGCCACATGAGCAGTCTGTTTTAAGGAGTCACAGGAATATAGAAGCCCCGAGCTGTATGTGTTGAGTCACGTGTGATGTTAGAAAAGACATATTTATCACATGCTATTGAAAAATTAACATTGTATATGAAGAGCCAGGAGCGATCATTGGAAGAGTTTCTTGTGTTTTGGGATTTGCAGTCTTAAATATCCCCGTTCCTTTTTGCATTTCTAAATTACAAATTTGATATGTAGAAAGCTGGGCAATTAGAAAATTCCCTTTAGGAGCTGAAGTATACATCTTACACATACCAACCTTGTGCTTGTAACTTATTAGCAGTAAAAAGCCAAATGCAGGATACAGAATAACATGAAGTACACTAATGTGGTGGTTGATGTTTTGCTCACTCTACGAAAACAAAAGCTTAGCCATTTCTACTGTTCAGAAGCTCCAGAATTGTGGGCCCCATTGAGTGAGGTACTGTGCGGACTTGTAATAAGATACCCTGCTCCTAAGGAGCTTCCAATCCAAAGCAGTGACAAAGGAGGAGCGACAATCCGAAGAATGGGAGAAGAAGAATTAGTCTGAAGAACACTTATGCACAACTTAGTAACTTCCATTTAAAAAATAACGAAAGGTATGAATAAAAAGAATATAAAAAGTTTTGATAACTGTCTTAGTTGTTAGAAGTTGTCTGATTGAAATGCGTTGTGAAGAGCAATTAGAAAAACCATTAAGTGTACAAAGTCAAGTAAAAGGCAATCGGGACTCATAGTAGAGATGATATCTTTTATTAGACCACCAAGATTTTTGCAAAAAAATTATTTAATTGCAAGCTTTCAGGTACAAACACCCTTCATCAGGCATTGGAGAAAAGACTGTAAAAGTTCTGGATAGAAATGAAAGTTCATATTTCATAGGATTTCACAGAGGGGTCAATAGATGGAAAACTCCTCTGGGCAGTTGGTTCATAGCTGGTATGAAGTCTCTCGCCTCCTGTGAGGATCTGTGATGATGCAAATTACCTTGAAACAACAGCAGGAGCAGGGTCTCAGGTTTCAGGTGGTCACAGTTGCTTTCTGCTTGGGAAAATATGAAGATTTCATTAAAAAAGATCAGCTAAAATTCAATACCTTCCATGTGTTGGGTATTCAGGTTGTAGCTGTATTGGTCTAGAGGAAAAGACAATCAGGACTCATAGTAGAGATGATATCTACTACAAGTCGAGTAGTTTTTTTTTCCTATAATTTGCTGCGTATGTCTCAATCTTTATAACTCAGTAACTAAGTTTGATAGTAAATATGTTGACAAACATATATAGCTTGTATGATGAGTAGTATTTTTAATGCAGTTGAATTAAAATCAGGTTATCCTCTGAAAAGAGCTGGTGGATAGGGCATGGTCTAACAGATCGTATCTCCTGTATGTATTGAATTGTACCTGCTCGCTTGGTATGAAAAGAGAATGCTGCTCTTCACTGGATGGTGGTGTTGCAAAGGTGTAAGTAAGGCTCTACTTCATAGAATGAGGGGAAAACTGGCTTTGCAGAAACTGCAGTTTTTATCTCTGATGCAAATTTTCCACTCAGCTCTGCTGGGTACCAGGTTTTGTGATGATTGCTTGGACAACCTTAGAACACAGAACTGATCTGTTTGATTTAACTTTTTAAAATCAATTATGGAAAAAGAAAACCTCTTCATTGTTAAATGAGATTTCCAATATAAACTCCCAGTTTCAGAATGCCTTCTTCCAAAGTAACACAGGCCTGTAATTTATGGGTAGGATCTCCAAATTTAGGTATTTTCCCTCTGATTTAGGTTATTTATATTTTTAGGTAAATTATGGTTCACATTTTAGATGTAAAAATAGATTGCCATGAGCATCTAAAAATCCCTCCTGTCTTATATAAAGTACTCCTACCTCCAGATCTCTGTGCATCAGGGAATGAACTTGCATGGAACTTGTTGTTTCTTCTAGGTCTGAGGATCTTGTGCCCACAATTCTCAAGACAGGAAAAAGGGTAATTTTCAGATATTTTTGCACTTTTTTTTTAAACACTGTCCTTTTCTTCTAGGGAAGCCTCTCTTTGCCTTGGTGTGGTTTTTTCCAGATAAAACTTTATTTTTACAGGAAATATAAATCCTGGAGTAAGATCTGTGGATGTCCCATAGTCAGACTGAACAAGTAGTAGATTTTCTGTTGGGAAGAGAGAGACGTTGATAATGGTCACAACGTAAATGCTCTGGTTGAAGTTCAGTACAGGTCATGCAAGTGCTCAGGACTAACGGAGATGGCTAGGTCTTTCTTAATGCTTGTTCTGTTAAACAGTGTGTTGCCTCAGCAGCTTATAGTTTCATAGTTTCTAGGGTCGGAAGGGACCTGAGCAGATCATCTAGTCCACCTGAGCAGATTATCTCTTTGGGGAGGGCATCAAGAATTGTGTGGACCAGTTTAAGTGGCAAGTGCATGCTGGGCGTCTTCTAGCTGAGAAAAATAAGCTGAATGGTTTCAGACCTGCACGGTCAGTGAGGTCTGCCCTGTAACTGTGTCTTCCTCCTCCCAGGCCCCTGCAGTCAGAGGGGAAGGAGTAATTTGGGCTGTTAGCTGGGGCTGCAACTAATGGGATCCTTTTACTTGTGGATAGTTGATGTTGTTGCAGATAAAGGAGATGATTCTTTTGGACTGTGCTGATGTGCTGTCTGTATAATATTTTGTAAGTGTTTGATCAGAAGCAGTTCAGATTAAAGTGACTTGCTGTGCACTTGAGCAGGTTCTGCAGTAGGTTGGACAGCAGAACTGGGATCTTGCATTTCCAAAGGCTTTTCAGCTGCTGTTTCTGCAGAAATCCTATTTGGATAGGGGAAGGGATGCGTGTGGCTTGGCAAGACTCGGTATCTGCTCCAAAATGCAGCACTAGCCATAAATAAAGTGTTGGCCGCAAGGAGCGTGGAGGTTATGGGGAGGGACTCGAGAGTCTTTGTTTATTCTTGGGCTCTCATCCTAGGCACTTTCTTTTAAAACACATTAACGCTCCAGAATCTGGAACCGGAAAACACGAGGCTTTTATAACAGGAGAACTTTCCAGTTGAGGTGGAAAAATGAAGACATTGTTGGGCAAATCTAGTGGAGTTTGGTGAGAACTGCAAAATTTGAAATGTCGTGGAGTTATTCTTCAGAGAGTGAAACTCAATTATATGTTTGAGTTTTGGTAACCTATATTTAGAGTGAGTAAATGTCACTGTTCTGTTTTTCAATAACCTTCTGGAATGCTACTTTTCCCTGTATGGCTTTTTCCTTTTCATTTTTTGTAATACTTCAGTCAATATCCCTGGACTGTTTCACTAGATATACAAATCTTACATGATATACTTAAGGTATTAAGTTCTCTTTTGTGAAAATTATCAGGGGTTTAAAAGGGGGGTTTGACAGTCTTTCAGTTTAATGATGGACTTGTCACAAAGACTCAGTCTTCATAGGGCGTGTGTGTGGGGCGCGCGTGTGTGATGGACTCCAGTACAACTGTGCGTGAGACTGGTGGGCTCTTCAGGCAAGTGATTCAGTTATTAAAGTTATTACCTGGATCCTGTACCACGTTGTTTTCCCTCCTCATCTGCTTTTTGACCAACTACGTTATATCTTGCCATTCATGTTGCGGATTTTATGAGAATCTGTTTCCTGTTTGAAGCTTTTGAAGACAGTATGCTCCTCTTACAAGCATAAAAGTCTGACTTTCAGCACACTTTGGTTTATTTTAATTGTTGCATGTTCAGTCTGCGTAAAATCCCAACTTTCCAGCGCTTGACTTTGGAAGCTAAACATTCTTCTAACGTAATGTTGTGTTTGTAACTTTAAAAAAAATAGAAGGATGAAAGCAGATCACATCACGTGTGATTAGCAGTCACTGTGACTCTTTAATCGGGGTCAGAGCCTGAATCTTCAGGATTTCTGCAGACAGAGACCTGGTTTTCCTGAAGGTAGGCTCAAGTACTTACCAAATTAAACTGGCTGGAAGTTGTGTGAGCTTCTGCCCAACTGTTGCCTCGGGGAGGGAGAACTGGTGGCTGGCATGCACTGCACGGTTCAGAGGAGAGTGGGGAGCCTGAGCCACCCCCCGCCATCTGCCCTGGACTTACTGCAGGTTGCTGCTCCCCTATTTTGTGCCCCAGCTTAATTTCGCATTGCCGCTCCAGCCATGTTTGTTCTGGCAGCTGCTACTTTGGTTGTGGCATGGTTTTTTCACTAATTCCTTGCTTGTGGTCATAATTCTCCTAAGGAATACAGGTGAAAAGGGGAAGCGGTGGTTTCCCCTGCCAGATACCAAAGGCTTGTTATAGGCATGAGAGAGACAGAACTTCTGGCAGCTTCAAGAATCCTCTCTGATGAAAAGTGGTGGGCAGTGTAAATATAGGGGATGCCACCGTCTTCCCCTGTAATCACTGCAAAGACTGCTAGCTGCAGCTAGAAACAACAGAATGGCCGTGTAACGAATGCTTGCTCTGCATTGGTGCAGTACCTCTCATGGTTGTAATAATGCCCTCATACTCATGGTTTGGGTGCCAGAATGGCTTTGCTTTTTTCTGTGTTTGTTTTGCATGTGAAATGACATTCTGCTGCCATCCGTGTTTCTTCTCACTCCCGATGCCTGAAGAAGGACGATTGCCCCTGGAAGCTTGCAAAAAGCTATTTCCCAACTACGCTGTTGGTCTAATCAAAGATATCGCATCTACCCAAAGAACCTTGCCTGCCTCTTCTGACACCAGGCATTAAATTATAACATACGCCAGAAATTACCATTGTCGGTTCCTTTAGTACGATTCCAGTTTTTTGCTGCAATTTTATTGTTAGCTTTGTGAGATTTTTAATGCAGAGCCCATGTTATATGGACTGAGAATTGGGCTGTCTGGATTCCCTTCCTGATTCTGTTGGTGACTCTCTTCGCCCTCTTGGGGGAAAGCAGCAACTTTGTGCCTCGATTCTGTGTCTGTAAAATCCGCCTGCTGATACTCGTTTCCCTCATGGTAGGTACAATTGTGGGTATGGTTTATATTTTGCTTTCTGAATGTCTTGAACTCCCCGAGGTTTTGCTTGATGAAGTCTGCAGTGTCCATATTTCCTCAGCTGAGGGTTGGCAGTTTGCAGTGTTGAGCAACTCGATAACAGGTTAATAAGGATGCTCCCAAGCAGATTCTCCCCACAGTACTGAAAGTGTTTGACCTGCTTGTTGTCATTAGACGGAAGTGATGAAGATGAAAGTGCCATATGCTGTAAAGTGTGCAAAGCTGAAGATGGCATCCTGAGAGTATTCCTATTAAGCTTTGATTGAAATCTAGTTTTACAGCTGGGCAGAGCTCCCTGCTGCTGCTGCTGGAAATGGTTTTTACACTAACCAGCAGTCGTTTCCAAATGAAAGTGCCACTCTTCTGGATGTCTCTGGAGGCGTTTTTGATGTTGCTGCAGTTGGTGAGGAATTCCCCAGGTCTGGTGTCTGTGAGCCTGGTCACTTGATGGATGGTGGTCCAGGAGGTGATGGAATGGGAGCTGTGTTTAACCCCAAGCGTTCCTCTGGTTCCCCTGACATAAACCAGCAGGCTGAGCTGGTAACAAAGTGCAGAACTGTGTTCCTCCGTTCAGAGGATGGATGCTTTCTGACGTGAGCGAAACAGAAGTATTTTCTTCGATGTGTATGCCCCTTGCAGTATCTGCATTGTATTAGCAGGTTGACTATTTTTGTTTTATTAACAAAATGGCCAGTGTCAGAGTAAAGGCAGGGTGCACTATGGCCAGATCCCAGGAGTCAGGCATCCCGGTGGTAGCAGTGGTTTTATCTCCTTGGTCCTCTGTGCACAGGCTGCACCATTACTTACGCGCAATCATCTCTGAAGAATACATGCAGGCTTTCTGCTGAGAGGCTCAAGTCCTGTGGCTTTTATTCTCCTTGTCCTTCCCTGTTTATTGCCTGTGCCTACTTGATTCGCTGTTAGTGAATTTTATTCCAGACTACAAATTAGGTAGGCTTGCCCTCCTAACCCAGGGTGGAAATTGGCTGCATTTAATGAGCTAGAATGGATTAAGTCCTGAAGAGTGGATCTTATTGCAATGAGTTAGGTCAGCAACACTTTCATTTTAATGGATTTCTTAAAGAAAGCTAGTTTTGTGCTCTTTAAAACTTGAAATCCTTCTATATGCATTTGCTGCTTTACACTGTGACAATTTGTCTCATCTTTCTCATCTTAAGCAAACAAAAGCCCTGAAGTGGCTTTTGAGAAGAAAGAATAGGTTTAAAATCATGAATGTTAAGGAGCATTTTCTAAAGGTGTGAGGATTAAACTAGGTCTGGCAAAAAGTTCTCTGTTTACCACCAAAGGACTGTCACTTGATGGTTGTGTGCACACAAGTGATGGAACAAAAGGCATCAGTGACCTGGGCTGGCTGTAAGAAGGAGCTGGACTGTCGGTCCAGAGTAGCAGACTATAAATCGCCCAGTATTTGTAGCATTAGGTATGATGTGGTGATGGCTCAAGTGAAATCCAAGGTGTAGGTGTTCAGGTTCTGAAGGCTGGCTCTAACCTGGTCCTAGAGGCAGAGGACGCTATGTAGATTTTATGAAAGATAGAAAGTTATAAATTTCCTCAAGTGCTGCATTCTGTTGCGCTGATCTGATCCCTGAGTTTTGAATTGTTGCTATGAATTTCAGCTCTGACAGACACCTGAACTGGATTGCCAAATCTTCTTACTTGGGTAAGTTGCACGTGCATTGCAAAATTATAATTAAATAACCAAAGTCACCCAGTTTCAGAGGCACTTTTTACAGAAGGCAGTTGAGGCCAAGAATTTAGTAAGATTTTAAAAAGGATCAGGCATTGAAATGGATTTTAAGCATCTTCCGAGTTGTTACAATGGATGATCATGCTTCTCAGTGGTACAGTGACCCTCTCGTTTCAGGGTTTAAGGTGAACCCTCTTTGTCAGAAACCACAGTGAGACCTCCTTGGAGGAGCAGATTATCCCACACTTGTCCGTGGTAGGACTGTTACATCTTTCTCTGATGTAGCAGGTACTGGCTATTGTTGGAGACAGCGTAGTATGCTCGGTAAACCCCAGGTCTGACCAAGGATGACAATTCTTACATGCTCTTCCAGGTGGCATCCAAACCCCAAATTGTCACTTCCATGCTGAACATCAGTGGTCTAGTCAAATGATTTTTATGTAGGAGGTCAGATGGTAACGCATCAGCTCACTAGCCTTGCCTCACTGCAGCTCACTTGTCTGGTGGTATGGTGCCACGATGGACTACAGTCCTGTTGAGACTGACACTGTTCAGTTTTCACTGCTTCTCTGGTTTTACACATTGGAAATGCACATAGCTGGTTGCTTTGTTTCCTGTATTGGAGTTGTAAGCACTGACTTTGAGATCACGCCTACGGTTTCTTCCTATAAGTCAGTGATTTCCAAACTCTGACGCACTGTGCACCACCAGTTTAAAACAACACAACCTTAAGTACCACCAGCAAATTTTAGTCATATAAAGTAATTGCAATAAATCTGTTAATGCTTACCACTGTTAGGTTGTCTGTGTATCACTGGTGGCACCTGTACCACAGATTGGGAACTGCTGCTATAAGCAGCATTCACTTGGTATTCATTCTTAAAACCTTACTAGGAAGTTTTAGTTTTTGCAGAAGCTTGTCATGCAGAGCCTCACGGTCATACATGCTCTGATGCTCTTAGATCTGTTATTGTTGATGTCCGTAGGTGCTCCTGATGGGGGCTGCGGGTGGGGAGAAAACAGCCAATTTACAAGAACATTACAGGCTTCTGGCTGTAAATTGCATAGTACATTTGTATGAAATTCTTGGCTTCATACAGGATATCTTTAACATTGTATAAAGCACAATACATTTGTGCTGAAGTTAGCAGATGAATTATAGGGGGGTTTTTAGGGCTAGCTCCTCCGTGATTTTTCTTGGTAATTACACATATCCTTTTCTTATTAAAATGTTACATACATTGGTCTGTGCCTTTATAGAATAAGTCTTGCTGAAAAAGTGGTTTGGATTTTGAAACTAAGATGTGGACTCTTAACCACTCCAAGTCTAGTATTCCATTTTTTTCTGGCAGCTTCCAGGAAACTGCTACATGTTGTACAACCAGGAGAGAGCTGGAATATGAGAAATGCAAGGCTGCCTGCAGGTTGGTTTCATAGCTGTTAGGGGCTAGATGGGACATCCTTGAGTCTGTGTCTGCCAGCATCATATCCAGCCCCCTGCACTTGGTCAGGAAAGACTGCTGGGATCAGACGACCCCAGCAGGATGGGCATCAAGACGCCCCTTGTTTGGCTCTCAGAATAAGACTAATATAATACAGCAATTGCCATGGCTGCCCAACATCACGTGCTTTACATGCTGCTCACGCGTTTGGCAAACCAATAGAGACATTTGCGTTCTAGCGGGCATAGGGAGCAGGTAGCAGATGTGGTGCGTGATGCCCAAGGAGCTGCTTCTCCTTCCCCGAGTGAAGAAAGAGCAGGTGATGACAACAGGAGGTTGAGAGTCCAGTGCTGGCGTTTGGGTCTTTGCCTCTCCCAGCAGTCAGAGGGCTCCTCCCATAAACCCAGAGGTTTTCATAAATCCCTCCCAAGCAGCTCAAGTTCAAGCCAGCTATTACTCCCCTGGCTCCCAGCTGCCTCATCTTCCTCCCAGAACACATCCACAAATCCAGCTCCTCCTGTCTGTTCTTAGCTTTGTCCAGGCTTGCCAGTCTGTCGTGCTGTTCAGTCCTGACAAACTGACGGATGCTGATGCGTTTGTGCAGCTCCATGTCCATCCTCTGTTACCTTTTGAGGTGAGGCACTCTGACCATAACCTGAGGTTTCTGGCCACGCGCAAATTTACAGGTATTTGGGGGAACTCACTTTGTTGCATAAAATGCCACGGGACAACTATGAGTTATTTGGGTTATTGCTGTCTGTGGGAGAAAGCATGATTTCAGAATAAATTCTCTTTTTATAAACTTGATTGAAGCAGCAAAAGTGCATGCCAATAAATCTAAAGTTGTATTGCACAAGCATGCCATTTTCTGATGGTCAAAAACTGTGCTTGGTCTATAGTGCAGATACTCAAAGTGTTGGGATCTTGTGCTAACTGGCAATTGTGAACCATATTGTGACACCAAGCAACAATTATTGATTAACAGAAAAAAGAAAAGTTTGTTTCTGATAGCATTTTAGCTATCCTAAGTATCCTAAATATTGTCCCATGGAGAGAGATTTTTGATACTCGAGCCATTTTCCCACGTCTTGGATAGATTTCCAAGAAAGTGAAGTTGTTTTCCCTAATGACAGCCAGGCTCTTGATCCAGGAAAATCTGTGTCAGAGGAACTTGTAATACTATTAATCCATTAAAACATGTTCCGTTTTAAAAAATGTTATTTCTTGCAGCACTGAAGGGTCAAGTTTGAGCTGAAGGAACGCTGTTGCCATCTCCTTTCTTGTCCCCCAACAAAGAAAAGCAGGAAAAAACGTTGATTACATCATACTTGGAACTTTTACTCTTGAAAGCTTTATATTTAGGGGCAGGTCCAGTTACAGACTGAATCTAGAAAATATCCTGCAGAACATCCACCCTGAGTGGTCCCGTGTTCACTTGTAACTTCCCTGCATTTCATTGCTTAAAAAACCTTCTTCTTTTTTTTTTT
>NW_017729001.1:34805209-34814466 GCF_001723915.1 Gavialis gangeticus | reverse complement strand
ACTCTTTTTTTTTTTTTCTTTCTAGTATGCGTACTGTAAACAGAGAGGAAGGAACCTGTTCCTTTGTTTTTTGGGATCTTCAAAAACATATGAAGCATTCCAGGGATACACAGCCTGATAATGCTTGAATGCCATATTGGTTCATCTTGTAGCTCCCAGGTTGGCCTGGCATGCATGCTCATGACTGAACAAATGAGCACAGCACTAGGGCTAAGTTTACTTGCCAGATTTTAAAGGAAAGCTCAGCAGGTTACAAGCCTGGGGAAAGGGAAATGGAGACTTGTAAAGTGGAGGGAGGAGGGTGAGGGAGAGATGTCTGATACACCAGCTGCAGTGGCTGACACATTTTGTATATGCTAGACCTGACGATCTGTGTACTGGAGCAGGAAAGACAGCAGCTCATGTCTTTATCAGACTTATCCTCCTTGACGAATATTGGACGAATTTCCCTCTTTTTGCAGGGAGGAGAGAACCTATTGAGCGAAGGGCAGAGACTGCCAGATGAAGGGCTTGAGAGAAGTCTCTTTGTCTGGGAGACCAGCTGAATGAACTGACATGGGAAGGCAGAGGAGACAAGTCCTGCTGGACTAAAGGTCTTGTTAAACTGAGACTCTGGCAAACAGAGATTGTAATGGGACATGTTTGACCACCACAAAGGAAGCATTGAGTGGCTTGTTAATATGAGTAAGGCTCTCCTCGGTCTGCAGACCAGGAGGACTTGCGGGTGCTGGGGAGAGTCACTTGTGTCCTTGCAGGATTAATCAGATCTGGGGAATTGAAGTAACATTTGTATTCTTAGTGTATTTTTTTCCTTTTGTTTTGCAGAGTTAGGGATTTATGCAGGGCAGAGCAATGGGTAAGACAGGATAGCAGATCAAAGGCATGAGAAGGCTGTGTGCTCCCTTTAGAGTATTGCCATTCTGGGTACAATTTAAGAGTTACTTTATCCCACAGAGCAGGGCTGTACAACCAGTGGCCCGCAGGCCACTTGCAGCCTCTGAGCTCCCAGCTGAGGTGCTGCTCTCCCCTTTGCTTTCCAGTTGCTGCTGTTCAAGTCCCCAGGCTTCCCATCCCTCCCCTGGCTTCCTCTGCCTGCCCCCGCCCCTGGGGCTGGATGGGATGGGTGGTCTGATGAGCAGAGGATGCTGTGATGCAGCGGGAGTGGGGCCGTGTAGTACTGCATGCGGTTCCATGGCATGCACCCCATGGCACTGCATGCAGCTCTGCAGCATGTGGCTGGGGGGCCGTGGTGCCCAGCCACTCAGAAGCTGGACAGCCCTTCCATAGAGCACACAGAAAGCGCCCTTTTTTTCTTTATTGGATGGCTGCCAGATATAGAGCCATGATTAACAGCTGGTGAGTGTAATAGTAGTAAGGGGAACAATCTGTTTCAACAGTCATGGCTAGGCTGGTTCTGAGGAGGACCTCAAAAGTCCTTTGGCTAAATGCATTTCAACTGTGGTTGGCTAAGCAGTCGCTTCAGGTAGAACTGCAGGGCAGTTGCACTTCTGTCTTTCAGAGCAGGACTTCATTCACTTCCTCACCTGACGTTTGTTACCATGGCCAGGTGCTATTTCTAAGTCTGGACTTGTATGAAGGACGGGACCTTATTAAGGGCAAAAGACATGAACACTGCATGCATCAGGATGGTACTGATGTTAGCCCCAGAAATCAGGAAACATGTCTTAGCTGTATTTGCACAGTATTCACGCTTCTCTCTTGTAACAGATCCAGGCACAGAGCCCCACTGAAGTCAGTAGGTCTGTCTGTGGGTTTGAGTCCACGACTTGGGACCAGTTGCAGGACCTTGGCTTAAGGTTAAAACAGAGTGCTGCACATACATATCACAAGTTCTTCTTTTGTGGATGCAGATAATGAGGAGGAATGGGTCTTATGCTTGGTCCCACCAGTACCACATCCAACCCCAACCAAATTCTGCATGAGCTGATGAATGACATTTTCCAGCAAACAGTGAGGCACAGATATTAAGATCTGGATTAGTAACAAACCACATAATGGGCACAACGTGGGATCTTACAGGGCACACAGAATGGTGGAAGACTTGTCCAATACAGCTACAAGGAAGAACATTTGACTTAGACCTGAAGGTAGGTCTAATATGGATATGTTGATGGGGGGTTGTGCTGCCACAGATCTCTAGATTGAAATTTGTATGGTACAGATCTGTGTACATTAGTAGCTGTAATGCTACTAATAGAGGCATTATGTCTTACTGCCCATATGGTGCTTTCTATTAACGTAAAAGGGAGAACAAGTAGAGACTATACAGAACTTGTATTCTGCTTTCTCTGGGATCAAAGATGGTGAAAATTAGAGACCAAGCAGACTTCTTCCAGCAAAGTATTTATTAGAGCATCAGCCCCATTTCCGACGCAGTACTCATGGCGTAACTCTTTTTTCCCCATGGGGAAACTCTTTTTTTGTACTGTAGCTTTCTTAAAATAGTTCTGGGTTGTGCTGTCTCTTGGTGAGGTGTCACAGCTGGAGATGCTAGTATAGACAGGCTTCCAGCATTTTAGCCACCCTCTTGGATGGACTTACTGAAACCTGGTGGCCTGCCTTTGGTAGCTTTCTTAGTTTTCAAACATCCTGTAACTGCCCTGGTGGTAGCGGCATGGTGAGCAATGTGGAGAAAGCTATTGAATGCAGGCCCAGGCACTGAGACCTGTTGAAGATAAGTGACCTGCCCAGTCTTTCAGAGTTAATGATAGATCTAGGAACAGAGCCCATGTCTTGGCTTCTAAACCCACATTCCCTTTTGTTCTGTCTCAGAAAAAGTCGAGCTCTGTCTGAACAGATATTTATAGGGAGTGCTCTGCTAATGCTTCATAATGATTCCTCATACTAGGGCTATTATACTTTGCTGCTTTCCACTGAGGGATCAAAGCTCTTTCTAAATATTATGCCTTTCAGCACTCTTGCAAGGTATGTGGCTGAGCAGTATACCGCTCTATAGAATATCTCCTTTATTACTTAATTTGTTAGAGTTGGACTTGGGTTTCCTTCCTAGTCATATGCTTCAGCAATAAGATAGCCCTTCTGCCGTTCTACAAGGCACATAGATCTTGAGTTTTGCAGCAGTCTTGAAGTTATGTAGTTTTGTATGTCATTGCCATTATTTCAGCATGGGATTTTTGTTTTCTGCTTATCTTCAATACCTGAGAGCAGTTAGGTTTGAAGGCTAATACAACAAGAGTTTTAGATTGTTTGGGAGCTATAAGCTGGTGACATCAATTTTTAGGAAAGGCAACAGTGACTCAGTGGTTTTGGAAGAGAAACCACTGTAAAAATTAGACTGATGTTCAGACAAATACAAGCAGTAAAATCTAGATTGGATTTTGGGTCTTCAAGCATTTCTCCAGGTCTCTGAGTCTGCTTATTTTGTGTTTTGCTAACACTAGAAAGGTTTTCAGCGGTAATATTGGTCTTACTTCCTTTTTCCAGAGCTGCTGCATGTGGTATTCTCTAATGGCAAACTGCAGCCCTTCTACTCAGCTGGTAGCAATTATCCCAGTCAAAGTTCTCTTCATTCAGTGTGGGTTGAGTGGGAGGGTTCCTTGCGTCTGGATCTGCAGGGCATGGGAAGTGAGCACTGTTTAAAGCACTTGGAAAGGAACTGCTGGTAGGTATTTCAGACAGAAGCTGCTCTATGGACTCAAGAAATCTTCCATGTCAAGGAATACGGTCCAGTGAAGGGGGTGTTTTAAGAGCTGTTTGTGCAATCGGTAGCCTTCTGTTAGGTGTGGGAATAGCAATCCTGACAATTTTCTTAGTTGTGCAAGGGGCCAGCCCTAAGTGATGTTCAGGGCTTTGATGAAATTGAGATCTGCTCACTGGGGTTTACAGTATCCCCATGCAGGAATGCTTCCCTGGCTGGGGAGATGAGTGTCGTGCCCTATGGATGGCAGAGGAGGTAACTGCTGCTGTTTTGGGGTTAGTAACTCTTGAATCGCAGCCTGGGGGATGAAGGTTCCCGTTTGGGCACACGGCTAAATGTGCAGCCTGGTATGGTACTTGGAGGTTGGAATGCCGTGCCTGTGCCCCAGCCGCCCTCCTGGTTAAGTCCGACCTGTAAAGCAGCTCTTAGTCTCATGTGAGGACTTCTTTGCTCTGCAAGTGATGGGTGGTTGTCTTTCACAATGTGTGCGGCTTTGTCATGTTTTTTGTCTTAAAATTCAGTCCAGCATTGCTTTCCTGTCCTGGGGGTTGGGTTATTGGCTAACAGGCAATACCTGCCACGAAAACGCAGGTGCTGCCATTCATCTGAATTCTGTTACTTCAGAATCCTCCTTGATGAGGCCTTCCAGAAGGAGTTGCTTGTTTTGGGAGTTCTGTCTGTATGCAAACCCTTGTTAGTAGACGTGTTCAGTTTCCCCACGGATTTATATTGGCGTTAATGATGATTTGGACCTCAGTAAAAAGCAGATCAGATTCTGACACCTAATTTTGTCCCAGGCAGAACAAGATTTCAGGGCAAACTATGAATTATTTAAAAAAAAATAAAATAAACCAAAGTCTGCTGAGGGTGAATTAGGGGTGGTGGCAGGAAACCAAGTATTCTCATTGTCTTGTCCCTGCCGTTCTGTGACTTTGGATCTGTCTCCATAGCAGCAGCCCCAGGCAGTCAGTATTTCGATTAAATGCAGCTAATGCTACCATACAGAAAATAATCCATCCATGTCCATACTGGAGTTTGTTAATCTGTGTTTTGCTAATACCTACCTGCCAAAGCCTAAAATGCTTCTCGTTACTCTTTTAATGATGGGATTTGAAAATTCCCTGGGGGACAAATGCTGTGGACTGCTTTGTGGGGTGAGGAGTGATCGATATTTTGTTTTGCAGTTTTTGGGACAGTAAAGAGATGAAAGTATGCTTTCATTTTATTTTATACTTGTTAATAATTAGCAAGGTTGGTCTGTCAGCTGCTCTGAACTTGTGATTTGAGTGATGACTTTCAGAATGTCTCTTACAAGCAAGGGTGCTTGGGGAGTTATTGCCGTGTCAGTCTGGAGTTGGGAACTCCTGCTTGCTTTGCACTCAAGGTGTTCAGCTCATGGACTCTGAACAGGGCTGTTGCAGGTTTGCTTCTGTTCCCTCCCATGTCATTCTTTCATCATGCCAGGGGACTTGCATATTTTTCAAAAAAGCATCCAAGATTACTAGCTTACTGGTGAACATGTGCTCTGCCTACCCCCATGTGGCCACCCTCAGCTGGATCAGGACTGTCCAGCTTCTGAATGGCTGGGGGCAGCATGTGGCACAAGTCTTTCAGCCTCAGGGGTAGGGGCAGGAAGCAGAAGCTGGAGAACAGGGGAGGAGCCTGGAGACCCCAGCAGCAGCACAGCTGCATCAGTTGGGAGGGGAGTGGTCGCCACGTGTGAGCTGGGCAGCCCTAGTTAGATTTCTCTTAGCACCAGTCCACGTTTTGCTGGCGTGCACTCATTTATGTTGAGAGGTTGGACAACAGATGTTGTAAGTTCTTGCACAGATTCAGACAGGCACGTGTAACTGTTCTCTTTGTCACTTCTAGCTATTCAGTGATTTCCTGAGTCCCACGCATGCTCTTGCTCCTACACTCACTTCTCCCGCCTGTTCATCTCTTGGAGGTGACTAGATTAAATATGCTTGAAATGGTAGAATCAAAAGA
The DNA here is from genome assembly GCF_001723915.1 of Gavialis gangeticus. NCBI lineage: Eukaryota > Metazoa > Chordata > Crocodylia > Gavialidae > Gavialis > Gavialis gangeticus. The sequence goes on along the minus strand of NW_017729001.1, from coordinate 34,808,798 downwards.
TCAAAGCCCCTCCCAGCCTTAGCTCATAGGGCAAAAGCAATAAGACAGACCAGTCTCTGTATCCAACAAGGTGTAAGGGGCTGCTGTTGCCAGCATCGTATCCAGAGTCACATGGTGTAGTTGTATTTAAATACAAGCGGGATGAGCTTGTGGAGTGCAGCAAGTTACAAGGAGGGTTTAGCTCTTGTGCTCGGAGGAGGAAGCTAAGTTTTCTGGAAGTCCGGAGAACATTGCTTACCATTCATGCTGCCTGCAGAAAGGCTACCGTGGCCTTTTTCTTGCCACATCTGGTAAAAACAAGCTAAAACCTGATCAATTAAATAAACAGTAAACTTTAAAAATTGGGAAAAGGCTTTTATTGTGTGCTCATTTCAGATTGCTATAGTAGTGATAGTTTAATTTGTATTGCACAATTTATACTGCTGTTAAAATTTGAATATAATTAATAAAAAGTGAGTAACAGTCAGGCCCTGAGGTTAATACCTTTTTCTGTCTACAGATTCCTTTCTTTGGCTCAAAACCTTTTGGAGGAAGAAGCCCGGACAGCCCCATGTTGAGCAAGGCTGAATTTGTTGAGAAGGTTCGCCAGAGCAACCAGGCCTGTCACGATGGCGACTTTCACACGGCTATCATGCTGTACAATGAGGCCCTGGGAGTCGATCCTCAGAACTGCATCCTCTACAGTAACCGATCTGCAGCATACATGAAAATCCAGCAGTATGACAAGGCACTCGATGATGCAATCAAAGCACGACTTCTCAATCCTAAATGGCCCAAGGTAGGAAAGCCTTTTCTCTTCTGGGGGAGAGTAGCAGCACCTGCAGGACTTCAAGGTTTAATTATTGCTTTCTATTGAAGATGGTCTCAAATCATTTTCTACTCAGGGTATATTTTTGCTGGGAATTCTGGAGAATAGAAATCTTTCTCTGTGCTAAAAGCTGTTTGACTTTATATGAGTTTCCTGTTGAGAGTTAAAGCTGTCTTCTATATAAACAGACTTTTGCCCATTTTTCCTGAGCTGCCTGGCATGGATTTTATTCCCTGATGCTTTTGAAGATTTTGGTCTTAGAACGTTAAACAAATGTCATTCATAGAGTGTGAAGATCAGACCTCTCTCCCAATGCTGACAGTAATAAACATTCAGCGGTAGCCAGGAGTATCCTGTTCGGAAAGCCTCGGGATGACACTGTGCTGGATGGAGATTATTCCTGGTAGCTTGTTCAGATATCAGGGATGCAAAAATCTAAAGACCTTTGCTTAGATCTCTTTCCTCCTTTTTCATTTTTTTATAGAGCAGTTATATTCTTTGGCATACCTTTTTGACAATTTTTGAAGACCCAGCATTCTTAAGACCTGATAAAGCATAGGAAAGGCCTATCCTGGAAACAAATGCTCATCTATAAAAGAGGAACACCCAGAAATGGCAGTGTCTGATGGTGTTTTGAGGGTGGGTTTCTACTGTGGTTGAGAGAATGATCTTCTGTCTCGAGATCTTTCCTCTGCTGACTTTGCTGAATCTCACCTTCAAAATCCCTTCTGTTTTGGCCATGAGCACTGAGATGCTTGTTTGTTCATCTTCAGAATGAATTCCTAAGCTACATGGGCACCGGGGGCAGACATAAAAATGTCTTGTGTCTGTATATTTCCTTTCAAAACCTTTTATTTAAGAGTGCTCTTTCTAAAGCTGAACATTTATCCTTCTCAATGACCTTTCTTTATTTAAGCTTGTTTATCTGATGGTGTTGGCTAATTTTTCTGACTCCTTGAAGTACCTAATCTGCACAAAATAGTCTCGGTCTCAGGAAGAGGACATGTATATCTAAGTGAAGGAAGTAGAAGTTTTCTTTTACTACCTCTCTAGACTTGCACTGAAGAGAGTTCTGCCTCTTCTGGGGATGAAAGCTCAGACCTGGCAGAAAGCAGTGTTGTTCCTCGAGGCAAGGGTGGGTCATCACTCAGTCAGTGGTCCCAGGTCTAGTGATTGTGTCGCTACTCTTTCTGTGGCTCCTGAGATGTCCTGCTTACTAATCGAGGTATTCTGCTCTTTGTCCTAGCTCCCGCAGAAGCATGAGCTGCACCTTCTCAGCGAGTTTGGGGGCAGTGGAAGTAGGCTCCTTACAACTTTGCCCTCAAGTAGGAGGCTCATGTCTCAGACCCGTACTCTTGGGATCCTGCCCTCTAGCCTGTCTCTCACAACACCTGGGAAGAGGTCCTCAGCAGATGTTTAAAACTAGATTCTTGACTCAGAAAGGAGAGCCGGATGGTTATCTGTCTGTACCCCCACACCCCCTGCCTCTTGGTAGCACAACTGCCCTTTTATTTTGCATGTTAATGTACATCCTCTTTTAGCCCCTGGAGCCATCCCTGGCAGACAACCCAGATTCCCACAGGCAAGTACAAACCTTCCCCAGGGTGAAAAGGTCTGGAGATGGCTTTGGAGCAACGTTAGTGGAGACGCTCTCCAGGTCTGTCCAGCCACGATTCATGAAAGGAGAGAACTGTCACGGCAGCTCTGACAACAGTAAATGCAAGAGGCTTCCCTGCTGCTTGGAGTAGTCTGCCTGAATCTGTCTACCTCGTTGCCTTTTCGTCTCATTCTTAATCGTATTTCAGCCCTCCTTTTCTCCCTTGTCTGTGCCTCCTAGTGGCTCTCTCTCACTGGTTTTATTGCTCAGCTCTTTAGTGTATTCTGCATATTATTTACCTCACTGGCTTGTGTAATTTATACCATGTACTGCATCTTACCTTAGCAAAGAGATTCCTGCTTTGGCAGGGACGTGCAGTAGAAACTTAGGTACCTAGGTATCTTCCCTCAGTGCCTTGCATCTCCTTTTACTGAATTCTGTAGCGGATTTTGAAAGCGTGTGTGTCAAGTGATATGTAAGATACAGTGACATTTTATTCAGGTGCCTCCAAGTTTCCAGGTCTGTCAGTTGTTTGAATGTGGGGAGTCATGGAGTATAAAAGCAAGTACACTTTTGCATAGCTTTGTTTTTTTGCTTCCTAGAAATCTGGTAATGATTTAAAGCAGAGCATGCTTAAATGAATGATTATGAAAGGGCCTTAAGAATATTTATAAATGCTGATCAGAGGTAGCGTACACTGAAATCTTTAAAATAAGTTCCTGGAATAGACCTGTGCAATGAAGGGAATAGGAAGCTCATTACTATTGTGGCAGCATAAAATGTGAGGTTCCTGCAGCCAAGTGAGGCAGTGTTTCATAGTAGCCGTGGCTTTGGATTGGAACGTGGGAGACTTACCCAAATCCTGGGGATGCCATTGATCTGCTCCCTGACCTTGGGCAGGTCATTTCTGTTTCCTGTGCCTCTCTGGGGAAGGGTATTGCTTCCTGAAAAAAAGCTATAGACAAGCTTGGTGGTATTGTGTGGTAGTGCCTGTCCCTGCCTCACTAGACACCTCTGTAAAGTAACACAGCAGATCCAGATACCCGCAGGGTCAGGTGCGGGTTTGTGAACAAACCGGGGGTGTCCATATAACCATGTCAAACAGCTGTGCAGGACTGCTGATGAACTCTAGTCGATCAGAAAAACGGCACATCTGGAGTAGAAGTTGCTGCTGAAGAAGAGCT
>NW_017729001.1:34796401-34800209 GCF_001723915.1 Gavialis gangeticus | reverse complement strand
CACTTCAAGAAAGATGTTGACTCTACAGTGGAGAGAGAGAAAAACGGCACATCTGGAGTAGAAGTTGCTGCTGAAGAAGAGCTGAGTGGCTTGTATTTAATTTGGCAGCCTTCTATGAACTAGGTGGATGGGAGCTACTTGGATATGGATGATCCAGGTTGTACTGTCGAGTGCTGTTTACAATGTGACATGCGTACCCGCTTGGAGAGGAGATTACAGCAAGAAATAAAGCAGCTGTGGGAGCTTCTGGAGTCTGCTTCCTGTGCACTGCCTATCTGGGGTCCTCCTTTTATTTCCTTTCTTTCTTCCCAGGGTGATAATGCCAGTTGGTCACTATGACCAGCCCCCACCTCTCAGCGACCCCTTCTGGAACTATATTGCTTGTTTAACTTTTTCTTTGACAAAGCAGTCAATTGAACATTGATTTAAACTTGTTTCTAGGATATAAATATCATTCTCTTTAAACAAACACCAGTGGAAAAAAATCCTCATTCTTTTGTGGCCCACCTTGGCAGCATGTTAGATACTGCCATGTCCCTGTAAACAGTCCTAATCAACTCGAGAAACAAAACCAAAATTGAGCCATTTAAGGACATTCCTAGTGTTCATTCTTAGCTGTAGTTTATACTGGTGTGTTTATATAGAAAACTACTTCCATTCTCAAGGCAGAAGCCCTAATATGCCAACAAGAGCTGGTATGAAAACAAACTTTAAAAAAAACCCAAAAATGAAGCCAAGCCAAAAAACAAAAACAAAAACAAAAAACATCTCCAGTTTTGGAGAATTTTGTTTTAGTGGAAACTTCCTCATCGTTTTAAAGTTTTACTGATTTTTTTTTTTTTTCCTGCTTTGCTGAAGTAATTGTTTTGCATATCTGAACTGGAATTACCAAAGGCTTTCACATAATTCTGGTCTGTATTAATCATGAAGCCAGCTGTCTTGGGTAACTGGAAGAATGACTTTTCTGCCTCTTCCCTCCATCCCACACCAGACTTCCCGACAGCTCATCCCTCCCCATGACGGAGCACCAAAGAATTGCACCCTCTGCTGCTGGCTGATCCTAAAGTTGGTGTATCTGACATGGCAAAGACTCCCCATGGTTCACCACATGGATTTTAGCTTTCCATGGTAGAGTGCCCTGGATTTAACTGGCCCATCTTAGAGCCGCAGAATAATGCCTTTCTGACTGGCTGGCAGCGTCAACACCCTGAAATTAGCCAAATTAAAAGAAGGCTTGAAAGTTTATATGGGTAACAAGAACATATACAGTGATAGTAGTTGGTGCTTGTAGATCTTGAAGGAGCAGCCGCCTTATGCCTCAGGCTTCATTTACTCTTGAAATACTAAAGACTAGAGTGAGGTCTAGTGGAGGTGCTGGCACCATCTTCCACTGTCTGATGCAGAGTCCCACAGGTGGGATCCTGTATAGCATTTTCTGTATGTCTTTGTTTCTGTACATGGATAATTAAGATTTTTAGTCTTCACTAAATTGAATATGCAGTGGTTGGGTGAACACAAAATAAGCTCCCTTTGAGTGTCCTTTTATTAGGTAAACAGTCAGCTCCATCAACAAAATTAATCTTGAGTGGACATTTCTTTTGGCAAGTAAATCCTGTATACTCACCTCTGCATAAGTGTTTCACCAGCCTGCCTAAATTGGAAATATCAGGTAAAATGTGCAAGGAAAGTAGTGAAACTTTAAGAAAAAGCCAGCTTTATTATCCATCCAGGTAGTCTTTCACTTTGCAGACAGAAAAGGCTGTTGTGTAATATTTTGCTTTTTAATATGTGGAGGTATTAATTCTGTCGCCTGTGCAGTATCAGTGGAAGGAAGGAAAGTGCCTTCAAGACGGATGTGTTAACCAGGCTTTAGGTGTAAATCTGCCCTGTCTTCAACCAAGCTTTACTCATTGGATTGCTAAAGCTAGCTGCTTTCAGCTGGCCGGTAAGAACAACTATCTTAGCCTCATTAACATAGGTCACTGCATAAGATAAACACTAATTATCTGCTGTAATTACTTTGCTGCTGTGAGCAGGCTATTTACTTATGTGGACGGGATGCAAAGCTTGGGGGCTCTCTGGGCTGACCTGTATTTTGTATTTCCTCCCTGGGAGGAGGGGTGAAGTTTGCAGGCGAGGAGTGGGATTCTGGTGTTTGCAGTCTCTGGGGCTCTCGGGCTTCTCTCCCTCCTTTCTGAGAGAGGCACAGAGGAGCCTTTGTCTCTTTGTTACTTAGTGGAAGGGCACAAACACAAGCGAGTTCTCCCATTGCCCCCATCTGACCGACAGCTATTCTCTGCTCCGGGGGTGAAGTGAGAGTCTGTCTAGCCGTTAGGATTTTATTTTAACTTTTCCTCTTGTTGACTTATAACAAAATGACAGTTATTTTCTGACGGGAATTGCCCCCCCAGTATCAGTTTGCAAAAGGCCCATCTCGGGTGCTCCCATGGGAACAGAAGGTATGCGAGGGCAGCGCTGGCGTCCTTTGACAACGGCTTCTGGTTGCTATGAATGATACTGCAATGCGCTCCACGTGCACGTAGCCTGGAAAAGGGCATACTTTGCTGAACTACATAACACCATGCCTGTCCAGTCTCTTTGCTTATTGCTACACTTTAATAAGCTCCGTTTTAAGTCCCTAACCTCCTTAAGGACATAGCCTCTTCCAGCCCCACAGTCGACTTTGTAACTTAATTATACTCCCTTTTAATTGTGTCCCAAACAGTGACGGGGGAACAGCTGTCAATGAGCTGGTTTCAGAACCCTTGGAAATGACAGGAGTTGGGTTTACAGCTACGTACAACTATCTCCCCTCACTTCCAAAGTTTCTAATGATTTCTGGGCTGCAATTAGAAGCTGTGAAAATGAGGGAGCCAGTCAGTGTCGGGTGCTGACACCACAGCAATGGCAGGGCTGTCATTGAGCACCGAGCAATGCATTAGCTACCGTAAATCTGGACAAGCATATGGCCCAGGTAAGGCCATAGCCTTTGTACACTTAAGAGTCTGCAATCCAAGGGAAACTATTCGGAAAGCACAGCAAGGATGGGCTCGTGTTTGGATGGAAGCTTTCCTTGTCTAGGTCACAGTACTATAAGACATGTATTTGCATTTTTCATAGATAATGTTAACAATACAACTGTTTTGTCAAAGGGCAGCAAGGGAGAGGATAGTTTGGGGGTTAACTAGTTCAGTGTATTATGAAACCACAAGTTTTAGGAGGGATGTAATATAAAAAAGGCACAATAACTCTGACTGACTGTCATTAGGGTTGGCTTAAAAGATTGTCTGGTACCGTGGTCTCTGGTACACTGTACGGATGATGAGCTCCTGCTTTGTTGTGAGGCTTGCTGGCAAACGAGGTGGTCTGACAATATGGTTGTGTGCGCTATGATAAATACAGATACGGTAATGTTGCACGTGTCCTTACGACATCCTGTGTTGCCCCCAAATAACCATTTTTACTCTAAATCTTTCCCCAATACGTTTTGGTAACGTTTCTTTTTGTCTCTTGTGGGAGACAATTTAAAGAAACTTTCTCAAGCCATGTAATTATTAGAATTAGCCAGAAGGGGATGCTATGCGAGTTGGAGTGAGTATTGTGTTTTCTAAGGAAGTTAGTTTTTACAGCTACAGAGGCTGCTTTTTGTATCTGGAGGATACAAATCCAAGTCATGTCCAAACCTACTTTCTTTCTTATAAGAACATGGTTTGAACTGAAATTGGACTTTATTCCTCCCTTTCCTGTTGCTTCCCTCTCAGTAATGTGACTTGCTAATTCTTAAATCCTTATCTGAAATGGTTGCATT
>NW_017729001.1:34795970-34796370 GCF_001723915.1 Gavialis gangeticus | reverse complement strand
GGGAAACCCCCCCCCCCCCCCCCCCCGGACCTTGGGTAAGTTTTTGGTAGAATCAGCTCTTAAAGACGAGACTAGGAGTGTGAAATAAAGGTTCATATAAAGTGAAGGGAAGCCAGCTCTTATTTTAAAATGTATTTGTAATGTTAAAGCTTTCATACAGGTTCTGTTTCCAATTTAGGATCTTGAAGAGTTCATTTTAATTCTTATAGTTTTCTTATGAGACTATTGGCATAATCATTTTACCTGAAGCCTACAAATTCTGAGCAGAACTCCTGTATAACAGCATTGCTTTTTCTTTTTTCTTCCTTTATTGTCAAAGGTCACTAGCTTTGACTGCCTTCTCCAAATGAGCTCTTGCTGGGCTGTGTTCATTTCATTTCCATCCAGTCCTTCCTCCTTG
>NW_017729001.1:34794585-34795959 GCF_001723915.1 Gavialis gangeticus | reverse complement strand
TTTTTTTTTTTTTTTTTTTTTTTTTTTTTTAATAAAAAATCCCCAGGCTCACTAGCAAAAAAACTCTTTAGTGTTGGAAATCTGTGGCTGAAGGCCTTACACTCTGGTCCAACAACATGGATTTCATTTTTTCAGTTTGATTTTTGTTCTAAGTTCTGATTTTTAGGAGGTTTACTGATGCAGGTTAACCTGCCAGTGTCTTTGTAGAAATAGTTCTGCTGTGTCTGCTGTACTTTTAAACCCGAACTGCACTCACTGGGAAGGAGATTAATGTAAAAATAGTCCAATTAGAGTTACAGATCGGGATAATTCACTGTGAATGTTTTATAATGTATCTGTCCTGTATATCAGGATGGTGCATAACACTTGTAGTTGTAATCCAGGTCCCAGCGGTTAGTCTTAATTCCTACTATTTAAAAAAAAATGTTGTTAAGATCATATTGTTCTCTCAGTTTCCTGCTAAAGAGTTTCCTCTGTTTGTTTGACCACTTGTTTGACTCTCTAGAACCTTTTTGTTTCTGAATCCCAGGTCTCCTTTCAGGCTCACGACCTGGGTGCTTTAAACTTTTTAAGTGTCAAGTAAAGGCATATTCAACAGGTTATTCTGATTGTCACCTGAACAGTCTCCTTTCTCAGTTCCTGTTGATGTTTCTGTATTCTCAAATGCCACAGAAAGTATCCTGTAGTTAGGCGTAATGCTTCACTTGTACAGACTTAGGCTCACATGCAGCTGTTAGTGACTTCTCTTGGACTTGCAAATGCATATATGATGGCAGAACTGGGCCCTCAGACACAGATAAAGAACAAATATCCATGCTGTATTAGGTTAACATAATCATGTACCATTATTAGCACAGCCATAATAGGAGCATTTACAAAAGTTGTATTTCGCTAATCCAAAGCAAAACTTGTTTTGTAGCTCTGGGGTTACAGTGAGTGGCATGTGCTAGCTCTCAAGGAGCCAGGCTGTTCTGCAGTAGGCGTTACAGAAATGGTAGTGGGGAAGCTAGAGCAGAGTAGCTGAAGTGGAGAAAATGCGCACAGTGGGCAACCCAAATGTAAACCTCTGGGAACCAGGAAATACAAAATGAAGGTACACGCTTCTTCTGTACAGGAGGAGGAGTTGGTTATGGAGGGATAATGGAGAGAAGGCCTGCATGGAGAGGTAGCTGATGGAGTGGACCAGGAGCATGGCTAAAGCCAGAGTAGGGAGATGCTGGCACATGGGATGGTACAGCAAGGGCATGGGGCGGTTGTTAGCCAAGGAACCTGCACCCCTGCAGTTAGCTCCCTTGGACAGCTTTGTGCAAGCTGATGAGGAAGTGTGATAGGGTGGGAAGGGGAAAGAGATTGAGCTGGGAACGGAGGGCTTAA
>NW_017729001.1:34772750-34794574 GCF_001723915.1 Gavialis gangeticus | reverse complement strand
TGAACAGTCTCCTTTCTCAGTTCCTGTTGATGTTTCTGTATTCTCAAATGCCACAGAAAGTATCCTGTAGTTAGGCGTAATGCTTCACTTGTACAGACTTAGGCTCACATGCAGCTGTTAGTGACTTCTCTTGGACTTGCAAATGCATATATGATGGCAGAACTGGGCCCTCAGACACAGATAAAGAACAAATATCCATGCTGTATTAGGTTAACATAATCATGTACCATTATTAGCACAGCCATAATAGGAGCATTTACAAAAGTTGTATTTCGCTAATCCAAAGCAAAACTTGTTTTGTAGCTCTGGGGTTACAGTGAGTGGCATGTGCTAGCTCTCAAGGAGCCAGGCTGTTCTGCAGTAGGCGTTACAGAAATGGTAGTGGGGAAGCTAGAGCAGAGTAGCTGAAGTGGAGAAAATGCGCACAGTGGGCAACCCAAATGTAAACCTCTGGGAACCAGGAAATACAAAATGAAGGTACACGCTTCTTCTGTACAGGAGGAGGAGTTGGTTATGGAGGGATAATGGAGAGAAGGCCTGCATGGAGAGGTAGCTGATGGAGTGGACCAGGAGCATGGCTAAAGCCAGAGTAGGGAGATGCTGGCACATGGGATGGTACAGCAAGGGCATGGGGCGGTTGTTAGCCAAGGAACCTGCACCCCTGCAGTTAGCTCCCTTGGACAGCTTTGTGCAAGCTGATGAGGAAGTGTGATAGGGTGGGAAGGGGAAAGAGATTGAGCTGGGAACGGAGGGCTTAACCCCTTCCTAGACTGACTTAACCCTTTCTCAGTCAGGCATTCACCTCCTGAGGGGCACACTATTTTTTGGCTGATTAAAACCCTGAGAGTGCCTGCAGGAGTTGGGCATGTAACTCTACCCTAACCCTGGTTAGGTCGATTTAAATGTTACACTTGTATGTACCCTAACTTATCCTGCTGTCTGCACTAAGGCAGAAAGATCCTCCTCCTAGACCAGGTTTCATGAAATAGTGTTTGAAAGATCCGCAGGTCTCGTCTCAGTGAAACAGGCAGCTTCGTGCAGTATATTTTGTTGCATAACAGCATTTTTAATTGAGATCAGTGGTGAGAAATTAACTTTTTGGGGAATGATAAGACACATCAGAAGTTTTATTTTTCCATATTTTAAAATATTTTGTTGAAGACACTTTAAAAAAAAAATCGTTGTTTTGCCTTCACTGCTGTTTCTAATAACCCCTGGGAGAGGCTGGTTCCAATCTTTTGAATTCTCTGGGATTTTATGGAGTATTTTCTGAGTTTGGAGTTTCTCTGGGGGTGGGGACTGCTTAGAATAAAGGCTTTTGTAGTATCACAGTTATTTTTCCTTTGAAATGAGCACGCTTCCTGTTGGTTTTGTAACTAGAGAATTTATACACGTAATTAATTTATATTTAAAGTGGTGGTGGTTCAGAACTACAATCCTGTTAACATTAACACAATAAAATCTTGCCTGTCCAGCTGTCATAGAAATATCTGTAATGATCTTAACTTTAACTTGAGGAACATTTACAAGCCCAACTAACTTCCTTTATTTTTATTTATTTTTTTAAAATTTATTTTTTAAGCATTCAAAGGTGAGGATCAAGGACTGGAAGACAGTAGCAGGGTTCACAAGTTGAAAACAAGCATGTTGTGGACATAAACAAGATGTTAAAGCTGTGGTTTTCAACCTTTTTTCATCTGTGGACCCCCCAGTATTTTTGAATGGAGGTGCAGACCGCTTTGGAGATTTCATATGGAGGTGCCAGAACCCTTTAAATTGTAAGTGTGGGTATTCAAATACTTATGACTGATCCTAGTCATCTTTCGTGGACTCCTTAGACATAGTCTGCAGCCCCCCAGGGGTCCATGGATGGCAGGTTGAAAACCACTGTGTTGAATCTTACCTCACAAAATACCCAATGTGCTTGCTCTAACCAGAGTGTAATATTATGTCTGTATGCACTGCCTCTGAAACCTACTATGGGGCATAGTAGGTAGCACTTAAACAGCTCTTGGTTTCTTGACATGTTTCTGATTCTATGGGCTCTTATCTCCAAGCTGCCATTTCCATTTGATTCATGTATAATCATGTGATATTTGCACATTTTTATGTGTTCGAGCATAAGTTATGGGACAATTTCCTTTTGAGAGTTTATAGGGTCTGTTAATGGCAAAAAGATGTAGTTTCAAATGGAAACTATATTGCAAATTTATCCCAATAGTATTTGTAATCTTTTATGTAAATCTTTCTTGCCGCCTCCAGAGTTCTTACAGTCTGGTTACGAGTCACCTGCTGTCCAGATTTCCTTTATAACAGCGGTGCCCTCTTGCACCAGATGAAGGAGGGTGGGGAAGATCTTATGGCGTTCCCCATCATAAAGCTCTGGAAATGAACCTCAAGATCATCTCAGCTGTAAAGGCACGCTCTGGAGAAACTTGGTGGAAGAAATCCTAGCCCGACAGCTTATGGACTTCTATAAGCCTTGTTGCCGTTTTTGCTCGTGTGGGAAGTGAGCACTTGTCCTGCATCCTTGGCCTGAACCACTGGCGTTCCACTTTGAGTTTCCTACTGCATGACTGGTTACACAGCACTGGGCACAGACTTTCAAGATCCTGCTGTAATACACTTTGGTGCTTTCTACAGCTATCGCCTGCTGGGTTTGCAGTTACCGCCTCTGGGTAGAACTCTACTGCTTCGTTACGTTAGGGCCCAGGGGCCTCACCCAGGATCAGGGTCCCATTGTACTAGATGGGCTACAGACAGGCAAGCTGAGTCTCAGATGATTGTTCTGTATCCTGGGCAATTTGTCTATGGCTCAACAGCTTAGGGTATAGTTATATAGGACAGGCAACGTGGGGGCAGGGAGAAAGGAGGCAGAGGGGGGGGAAGCAACTCGCCAGAAGTCGTAGCAAGTCAGCGGCTGAAACAGGAGTAGAATCTAGGCTTCCAAATCCTTAGTCTTGTGCATAATCCAAAAGCTATACCACCTCCAAATGATGCTATCATTTGAATTGTGCTGGTACCCAGAGACCCTAAGCAGATGAGGTTCACTTGGTGCTAGGCACTGATGAACTGGTGGATTATCTGCACCATATGCAGAAAAGGTTTTATAGGCAAAGACTGAAACAGAGTCCTTGCCCTTCTGTCAAGCATTATTTAGGGCACAAGCAGGGTTTTGCCACTTTTCTCTCTCTTGTACCACTCTTTACATAGCAAAATTGTGCCCTGGAAAATTCTGGCCTGAAAAGTGAATGCTTCAGAAAGTTATGGAGATATAAAAGTACAACTCAAATGGAAACATCTGTGCAACTAACTTGGTTGCTACCATCTTTGCCACCATACATATGTATGTGTATATAAATTGTAATGCTGTTTACAGTATTTGCCATCACAGGCTTCACGTGTTCAGCCACTGTGTTTTAAAAAGAGAACAATTAGAAACGTTTAATCTTAGGACAGGTGGAAAAGTGTGGGGCTGTTTTCCTCAGGGACGAGATGGATAAAGGGACATGATAGAAAAACAGAACAATGGACTGAACTCCTTCCTTCTCCCCTTTTCATAGTGTGATAAGGGGAGAAGCCGTATGATGAATGTGAAAGGCAGTATATTTTAAACTAAGAAAAAGAAATACTTTTTTGAAATGATAATACTTGTGTGACTCAGTGGTATACTGTGGCAATGAAGCCTGGGATTTAGCCAGATTTCATGAGATTTGGAAACTTCAGAACAGTTAGAGGCTAGAGGAACGAATTGGATGGGACAAACTCTTTTCCTGCACCTTCTCCTGAAATATCTGGTGCAAGTACCCTTGGACAGGATCCCGATCTTGATGAGCCCCTGGCTTCATCTGGTATGGCAATTCCTTTGTCCTGTAGTCATGTTTCAATGTACTTCAAGATGAAAGCATAACATATTTGCAGGGCTAGGAGCAGACGAAGTATTTTTGCTACATTCAGAATGTATTTGTTGAAATTTAAAACGTCTGTGTGTGAACTTAACTCATTTTCAGGGTTGTCAGGATCAGTGTTCATAGCTTTGTTTTATTCATTTATGTATTTGAGAGAGGCCTTCCTTTTTCCTTCCTTTTGATGGGGAATTTTCATATGACTGTTTCCAAGAGCTGCTGAAGACTCATGGCAGGGTTGTAATGAAACCAACTAAATGTGTGCTAGTAATCTCCAAATGAGTTGTTTTCGATGTAGGTTGTTCATATTCATATGGTAGTTTGTCTCATGCAAAGGATACTTGATTCTCGCGCTGCGCAGCATGCTCATGGCATGAGCACTCCCTCTCCTGTTTACACCGGCGACTGCACTGCAGGCAGTGATTCCTTCTGGCTCTGGGGGCCTGTGGCGTTCTGTGAAAGTAGACTTCCACCCCACACCGCTGTACAGATTGTCAAGACCTTGCTTGCAGTGACTAGGTGTAGGCAAAAGCATGGCACATGCCTAAATCCTGTAAAACCTTCTGCAGAGATGAAAATAGACACCTCCTGAATACCTACCTGAGTAGTATCTGTTACATTAGACTGGCTCCCATGGGAGCTGTTCAAGTGTATACAGCATCTGTAACTGTCCATGGCAACTTCCTTCTGATCTTTTGCTGAAAGCAGTAAGCACGCTGAACCTGGTGTCTGTTGAGTCCATGTTGTACAAGTCCATGAATGTGTATTTGGAGCACAGCATACTGGGACCAGGAGAACTGCAAGGTATATTAACGATTAACTCTTCACTTTTATTTACCATTATGCAAGCAAGGTGCTAGCAATACATGCTATTCCAAAAGTTGCAGAATCTTCCAATGGCACTGGTGCTTTCTTCCTTGGATTTGCATCAGAGCAGAATAGAAAAGCCTTGGGGGGTTATCAGCACTAGAGAAAGTAGCTGTTCCTTTGGACAGTGGTCCAGGAGGTAATAGAGAATATCGGGAAAAGGGTTGTTTTTAATAACTGATGGACATAATCCTAACAATGCCGGTTGTTTAAAATAAAGTGCCCACCTGCTTGCATCACTCCAGTATTTAGACCAGGGGTTTTCAACCTTTTTTAATAAGTGTACCTCTGGCAGCTGGATGAGGGGGTAAGAGGTGCGTGGCTGGTTGTGAGGCAGCAGCAGTGCAGGGTGCTGGTGGTGGCACCGCCTGCCACTTGTGACCTTCCTACCCCTGCCCCCCCGCCCCCGCCCTGGTCTGAGTGGTGCCTGTGTGGCCCACAGAGGAGACTGCTGCCCTCGCCCCACTCCCAGCCCTGCTCTGGGGAAGCATATCCATCCTTACCTGCTTGCACGTACTCCCTACGGCCTTCCCAGCTGGTTTGGACCGTCAGGCTGATACAGGGAATGTGTAGCACGGTGAGAATAAGTCCTGCATGGCACCCACCAGGAGCAAGGCTGGGCAGTTTTCAGGCGTGCTAGCACAGGTGCCTGGAGCAGAAGGCAACCTTCCAGTTTCTGCCTCACCATGTGATACGTGGCTGGGTGATAGGTGTGCTGGAGTGTGTGATCCCATATCTTTTGTAACAGGGCCTTTTCAATTGTATTAATGAATTGTTAATGCTTTTAGAGTTGTTTGAGCTATGGTACGAGGGCCCCCATGACAGGCACCGGGGAGTAATCCGTACAGCACAGCTTTGTTTACAGGTATAGGAAAAGCAGCAGCACAAAGCAGAGGAAAACAGTCCAAAGTGACCAGCATTCGTATCAGTCGGGCAGTCCTTTGGAGAGGCCCCTAGAGCAGGGGAGGGAGTCTCATGTGGACACTTCATCCCCACATTGAGCAACTGGGGCATTGCCACATCTCTTGAAGGGTGCTGTGAGGTGTGACAACATAAATGAAGTGTTAGGAGATAAGCAGATAAGCGCAGGCAGAGGTTTGTCCCTGCCTGGACCATGCCCTGGCCCCACCTGGCCAGGCCCCTCTGCGGGGAGGTAAGCACTGTAGTTAGTCCATGCATTCACTTTTTAAACTGGGTGCTGCTCAACTCAAGATTTCTGAAGGGGGAGCCTCACGTCCAAAAAAAAGGTTGAGAACCACTGTCCCAAGGACACCCTTCTTACACCCTATCCACCACAGTTCCTGCTCATCTGTAACCCTAGCCCGTTTCCTCGCCCCATGCTTCTGAGAAGACACGTATTTGTAAGGCTACTTTATTAATTGATGTTTCCATGCTATTAATGTCAGCTTGGTGCCATGGACAGCATGGTTGAGCTGTGGTTAGATCTCTAATAGTTAATGCCTTTACTTCTCTCCAATAAAGCCCTAAGTGTGCTGTTGATTGTTATCTCACCCACTTGTTCATTGTGTCTTTTAAGTTCTGCCCCCCACTCTGAATTGCTAGATCCAAGCCTGTGGCTTACTTGCATCCTCTTCTCCAGATTTTTGGCCCTGTTTGTTCCATATTTGTGTTACAAATACATTATTTCCTATAGTTGAAGGTGACAAAGGGAATAAAAATTCTTGCTGTTTGCAATTGCTCTTTAAGGCTTTTTACACAGAAAATGTAGCTTTAAGAGACCTGTCTGTATTTTTCTACAGGAAAGTTAATGAGTAATTAGTGTTTGAGTTTATTACAATCACTTATTGCCTGGGAAGTTATAGTACTGTCATTTTGTGTGGAGGTGCTCAAACTCCAGCAATGCACAGTAATGACTGCTAAAACCTCATTTAGATGATAATTTTCTTTTGCTGTAATGGCCACAGGACCCCACCCTGGTAAAGCTGTATATGGAATGATAAGCCCTGTTATGGTTATTAGGGGGTTTCAGATAGGACCTTGCGTTAGTCATAGTGTGTGAGCAACCATCTCCAACCCATCGTCTCTCAGCTTTTACATGTTGTTTTCGTGGCACTGGACATATTAGATAGAAAAAGGCCCTCATGTTCAGTGGCATCGGAGGCATCTGGGCTGATTTACTGATGCACATGTACCTTGAGAACAGCTTTTCAGGAAAGAATACAGAGGCCCTTAAGGAATGTGCAGTGAAACTATTTGCTGCTCTGGTGAGGTGCCTGCAAAGCAGGGAAATGATAAAAAAACAAAGAGATTTTCAGGAACCAAAATGCCATGAAAAATGCACAGCAGACCAGATCCTCGGCTGGCTTTGTTAGCTTCTGTGGTGTCTGCTCCCTGCTGTCAGCTGAGAGTCAAGTTCCCTCTGTCCCCTTGGCTTCTATCAGCTTTCCCATCCCTGTGTCGGAGCATGGACTCTGCCAGAAGCCTGATAGCAGGGCACCGTTTGTTCAGAGAACGAGGGGGAAGGTGACAGTCTTTTTAAATAACTTGAGGGGAAGCATCACACCCTTTATCCAGCCTGTCTCCTGTCTGCTCACTAGACTCGTACTGATTGTGCTAGGCGTGTTTTCCTCAGACGGTGCTTGTTTGGATGAGCCTGCAGGAGGCAGTACCGGACCAAGCAGTTCATATGCAGGCACTCGTGAAAACCACTGCAAAGCCGTTCCATGTTCACCTATTTGATTTAAAACAGAAAAACTTCTTTTCCTACCAATGTCAGGTCTGTGATATTACTGTGGTGTCCACCTGTTCTTTCTGCTCCCCTCTTCTCTGAGATTCATTTCGTCTTGCGATAATCCAGCTTTCACATACAGGACACTACCCCGAGTCTGGGGGTTTCCTCTCTCCAGCATAGAGGTTTCTGTCTGCATTGCGGGGTGACGGCCCTTCTTGAGCGGAGCTTCCCCGAAGCAGCATGTTAAACAACACGGAAGAAACAGGGAGCAGTATAGACGTGGTGGTGGGCATCTCGGTTTATGTACTTGTGATCTCGCTGCACTTTTCCCCCAGGGTGTTACAAGCGCTTGAAGACAGGGAGGGTCCGTTCTGAATAAAGGTGAAGCTGAGCCTCCTATATCCATCTGAAACATGCACATGCTTCGTTGCTACTCTCTGTATCTGGCAGCCTCCGACTACCTTCTTCCCTGGGGCAAGCGTGTTTTACCTGAGCAGCAGCATTCAGGTGACCTCAGTGTGTTTCCTGGAAGCACGTTAGTCTCTGAGCAAGTCATTTAACCTATCTGTGCCTCAGTTCCTGCTGATATAAAATGGTCAGTATGTGATTCTGAGATTCCCCGGGTTGTTCTTTCTTGGTGGTGAGGTGATTAATACTGAAACCGCCAGTGTCTTACCTTCTGGAGGTGATTGTAATAAAGCTGGGTCTGGGAAAGGCTCCTGATGTGGTGCGCTCTGAGGAGCTGTAGGTAGCCTTCACTAGCAGAAACAAGTTACTTTCTTTAAAAATATTGTAAATAGTGCGAGAGACCAGAGCTTGGTATGAGGACGCTTCTATTGGTATTCTGCCATTTAATTATAAGAGGGAGTCATCTTCTCAGCAGAATAAATCTTAACTGCATTATCCAGTGGCGTGAAAAGCTAAAACCAACACTGCTCTTAGAGTTGATTTCACACCCCCAGATGCTGAACTAGAAGAAACAAATTGGAAAGATCCTGTGGGCTCACTTGAACCCTCTGCCCAGGAAATGTTAGGAAGTTATTTTCATTGCCAGCCAGGGAACGCAAAAGCATCACTAAAGGCACTTTTACATGTGCTTCGGTGGGGCCGGGGGGAGGCACTCTAATTAAAGCACCGCCGCATCTCCTGTGTCACCATCTCCATACTTAAAAATAGCAGCGGGGTCACTTGAACTAAAGCTCATTCAACAAGCTTTAGTTCAAGCACCCCACTGCCATTTTTTAAGCGCGGGGACATTGACACTCGAGATGCAGAGTATTGACGTCCCCAGCGATTTAATCGAGTCTGCTCAGGCGTGCTGGGAATCCAGTGTGTCGGAGCAGCCTTGGCACCCATGTATAGGTGCCCTAAATTCAGATTTTTATCAGTAGAGTTTCATAGGAACTTTGATTGGAGAAAGGGGCATGTAAAAGGTGAAGTCAGTTGGGATGAAGCCAGGGAGGAAGTGGCTGAAGCAGCTGAGGTGACCTGGAGTTGGAAGGGTGTTAGGAAGTGGACTGGATAGGAAAGGGCAGTTTTGAGCTTGACAGCAAGTGAGAGTGCGTACCTTACATTGTAAGTTAAGAAGGTTCCTTTTGAATGCAGAAATCATAACTGCATCTATTGGTACGTGGTCCTGACCCCTGGTTAGCCAGTGAGGTTCTCAGTGAGATTTTTAATGAGTACAAGATGGCCCCGGAACAGCCTGCTCTGGTTTACTTTCACTATATGCATGTCTCAAATAAATAACTTATTTATTTAACATGTGGTGGGGATGTGTAAGGACCGCACTGCTCGGGTGCAAGGGCTGTGCTGCTGTGCCAGCTTTGTAGCTTGCGTGGCAGAAGGCAAAAGTTCTAATATCTGATGGTGGGCTACAGCATGCTGCTGGACCTGGGCTGGGTGACGCTTTGGAAAAGGATCACATCAAATTTGAACTGAACTTTCATACTAAGAGAGAGCTCGGTTTCCTTTCAAAAGGGAGTGGAGAGGAAGAAACCCCTAGACATGCTGGGGAAGCTGAAGGCTGGAACTTTTCCTGCTGATGTGCTCCCTTCTCTAGAATCACTGAGGAGCATCTGTTTTAACATTTGGACAGGTTTTTTTTGTGAAAGATGCGTGAACCTGGGCACTGTAGTATGTGCCATCCTCATGTTGTTGCTTGTTTCAAGCAAGACATTCATCCGTTTGCTCTCTGTAATAATGCGTCTGACTTGACTGAATTTTTAAGGACTTGGCACAAGAAGCTCTGCGGGGGAATTTTAGTACAAGGAACTAATGCCAGGCATGACAGAAGATGCTAAGTATGGTGGGTTTTAAAACGCCTAACTGCTGGAGAAATCGTATCCTAATTGCAGAGAGTGTGCGAGTACTCCCAGCCTAACCCAAGTTTAACTTGTGTGAGTCGCATGTTCAGACACAAACGACTTTTATTAGATGTTTGGATTTTGTAAAATGTAGGGCTCTAATTTTGCCATCTTGTGTCCCAGTCTTTCTGAAGGTGGTTTCCTCCTTAGCCTTTTGGCTCAAGTTCTTAAACCTGGATAAAAAATAACAACCAAAGAGTCTTGCCAGAGGAGTCTTCTGGAAGAGAACACTTGATTCTTCTGGCTCATGTAACAAAAATGAGCAAGATTTTCACCTCTCGTGTTACTTGTTTAAACACATGTGACGTGCCTCTGCGTGCTGCAGAAAAGCTGGAGTGCACTGCTGTTGTGTGGCGAGACAATGCACCTGGAGACATATGGTGCACACAACAGTGTGAAAAGCACTGCAGGTCCTTTCAGGGATGGTGTCTCCTTTTAAATATAGGATGCAATGAATATTTGATGCGATAGCCCTCGTCCAGCTGGTGGACCCTGGCATGTAGGTGGCAGAGGAATGATTTTGTTCTGCCATGTAGAGTTTCATAGTTTCATAGATTTAGGGTCGGAAGGGACCTAGTAGATCTTCTAGCCCGACCCCCCGCCAGGGCAGGAGAACAACAAAACCCCAAAACAAGAAACGGGACTCAAATGAGTCCAGCCAGGTAGGCATCCAGCCTCTTCTTAAAGACCCCCAGGGTAGGGGCCAGCACCACTTCCCTTGGAAGTGGTACTCTCCTGCATCATTATATATCGAATTGCCTTGAGGAGAAGATGTTTTGTAGTGAGGGTGGGAATCTCAAAACCTGAGCTCTGCACTAACCATGATCCAGGTTTCTTGCACCATCTTCATTCTTTACCTAGTGATGAATTAAAATAGTTGGAGCCAAAACATTTTTGTCAAGTCATTGGTGATGCCAAAGTATGGGTAGAAATGAAGGTGACATCATGGGACCGCTGTTCTGTAACATGATGTCTGTACACTCCTTGGGGAAAAAGGCACTATCTACTAATGGCATCAAAAAGAGAAGCTACCAAAAAGCCTGTTGTCATTACTTGAACATGAGTGCCTGGGTTTTGGTATAGGTATGCGCACCTAAATACTGAGGTGCTTATAAAGGAGAATATAGGACCAGCAGGGACCTTCTGGATGGTGGAGCCCAGTTCTCTGCTGTCACCGGCAACCTCATTGTGTAATCCACTTCAAAAGTTAATCAAGCTGAACCTTAACACTAGTTAGAGTTTTTTGCCACCACTACTCCTCAAGGAAGGAGTTATTGGGCAAAAGTTTATAAAGTTTCTGCTACAAATGGGACCTCAGCATCGACTTTAGCTGACGTGTATCTGTGCACCACTGCATGAACTTGGAGGCCAGGAAATTTCTGCCTTCGGGACATGCACATTGTTGACCATCCTCCTTTGGATCAACCCATTTCTGGAATGACTTTTGCACGGGATATTTTTCTTTGCTTGTGATATGTAGAGGGGTGCTGGAGGACTTTTCAGATCCGTTTACCCCTTGGGCAGTGCTTAGATGGGAGAGGAATAGTCTTACGCAGTGCACGAAGCTCAGCCTGGTCCTCACGTTAGTAGAGAATGAAACTGATGCTATCCTTCAAAATATTTGTGGCTTATTAAACAAGGGCTATGTTTGGCTGGAAGCCACGCTGGTGACTATCTATAAAGCAGGTTGAAGGTTTGATGATGCTGTGATATCCTAGCAAAACTATTGTTATCTAGGACCTGAATTTGGGGGAAATGGAAGTGGGTAGTTTGGGAATCAGAACCATTTATTTATTTATTTATTGCTATCGTTATTTTGCGTTCTTCATTCTACAGTATCAAATTAGCTATCAGTTAACTGGAAAATAAAAAAAAAAATGACTTCTTAAAATTCTAATGTGTTCTGGCCAGTGAGACATTTGAATCATATACTAACACATCTGTTTGCTTTAAAGAAACAGCTGAATTGAATGGTTGCAGTAATTTGAAATGTCTTGATTTTATTTTTATTTTTTTTGCAATGTTTGTTCCCTCTTTCATGTGATCTATGTTTTATTCACTGTGTGCAGAGGGATGCTGACTCCACAGTCTCATTTTTGTACTGGTAATTTAGTAATGCTGTGACTATTTCATGCCCTAGTTATTGGTGCTTGAGTGGCCAAGCTTTGTAACAGAACATGCAAGTTTCCACACTCGGAGGCAGCCAAGTTAGCTACGAAAGACCAAATACCATATTTGCTCAAGTATAGGAAAAGGTTTCCCCCTCCCCAATCAGCCTGGGAGAAAAAAGATCCTCATCTTACATTTGCATACAAGGAAACCTCATTAAATACATTGCCTATCATTACACAGCTGCCAAAAGCAGCATATGCTCAGTATTGGAAACCAGTGATGAAGTTGATTATTTGCAGCTGACACTGAGCATGTCTATAAAACACATGGCCCATATGGGGCAAATATGCTGATGGGAATCTACCATGAGGCTAGGTTAGCGCAGCTCATCTGAGTAAGATGGTAGTGCCCACTGTGTGCAGTTCCCCTCAGTGATGACTCTTTTGCAGTCATGGTGAGCCACTACTTGGACTACATATTGACTTCCTCTTTACTCCCACAGCTGACCTGTGCCTTTCTTTCCCATTTCTAATATCCCTGTTTTTTCACTAGGCTTAAATGTTTGGCAAACATCACCAAATGGGACTCTAAACAGTTCACCCAGATTCCCTTTGTTTCCCTTTGTCTCAGCTTGTCTCAAACAATTAGTGTGGCCCCACCCTCCATGAGGTACAGCCAGGGCAGGATGCTCTGCACGTTATCTGCATATAAATTTTTGGAGGATCCCAGGACTCTTGACAAGAACAGTGGTGGGGGGTATCTGCCCTACACACAGATACTGAGCAGTGCTTTGTGGGGTCATCACCATGGTTTGAAACAGTTGGCTGTGCTGAGGCCTCAGACTGATGAGTGTAGGAGGTAGGATACTTGCCAGTGGTAGCATCACACAAACTGAAATGATTCAGCTCTGCTCAGTTGAAATTTGGAGCTTAATTTAGAACGGATTTGGTCCTGGAAACTCAATTTTATTTTATTTTTTTTAAAGTAAAGAAGTGCTGCTTTAAAGTGTGTTTATGGGGTACCTGTATTACAACTTGTAGCAGTTTCAAAAAAGGTAAAGTGCATCAATTCCGGATTAACTAAGTCTAAGGGTACCCATAGTTATTTGCCTATATGCAGTTTGAAATGAATATGCGTGTGGTAAAGTTACTGTTTTCACATTGGCCCCTCACTTCCATGTGCTCAGGGAGAGCAGGGACTGTGGCACTAAGGGTGGGGTGGGTAGGGGCAGCGGGGGCAAAACTGGGGGAGGAGGGCAAGGGGGTCACCTGACCTCCTTCAGATTTATTTCTCCTGGTGTAGCAATGGGAGGGGGGAAAATTCAAAGCAGACCTCCAATAATTAGATTCTGTACCTGGAAAACTATAATATATTTACAAATTTTCCATATGTAGAATCTAATTATTGGGGGCTGTCATATTCCAGGGTCATCTTGTATTCAAGTAAATTTGGTACATCCACTAAAAACACAGAAAAAGGGTGGGGGAGGGATGTCTCAGGGAACTGTGGTTTAGTGCTACTGTTTGTTCTGCAGGTCTGTGCACATTTTTATCCCTAAAGTGGTTGTGTTTGCCGGTACCGACCTACCTTTGAGTCAGATGGCTGCTTTCCAAAGCAAGGCAACAGGGTAAGATAATGTAATTGAAGGGACCCACCTGCCTGTTTGTTCCCACGTATACGGCTAACATATTTCATTCAAATATGTTGGAGTAAAATGGCTGCCGCTGCGATCTCACACACATCTCCCTGCGATATCCTCCCACCTTCACTTCAGATGCGACTGTGCGTGGAGAAGAATGCTGAGGAGTTGCGCAGAGGCGAGGGGAAGTTCGGAGCCATGGGGCCTTGGGGTATTTGAAATACAGGAGGGTTTTATGTGTTGTCATGTAACTATGGGGGAATGCAAAAAATAGCTTGCACTGGTATTTTGTTAATCGACTCCAGCTGCTAATCATGTGACCAGTCGTACAGAAAGAAAGGGGGCATTTGCCCTGCCTCCTCTATCTATACTGACTGCTTGCACGTTGCCGGGAACGTACCCCATGTGCTCTAGGAGCCCACATCAAATTGATAGTTTCTGTGTGAATTGCAAGTCAAATGCTCACCCCAAGTTGCACATAAAACGTTTGAGTAAAGAATGTGGCTTGACCACATAACTCTTTTTTTATGAATAGGGCTCTTGTTTTTAATTTGATGAGCAGGGAGCTTTCCAGCTCTGTCCTTCTCTTTGCAATCTGTCTTTAATTTACAGAAAGATGCATTCCAGTTTTTCAGACATAAAACTGCTTAATGAATTTTTTTGGCTTTGCTCAAGCTCCAGTCGTGTTTGGTTATCCTGAGACTTAGCATGTTCGCTCCTATACTTCCACCTCCATCCGCTCCTCTTCTCATTTTTATGCAGACTTGCTTCTTGGGATATTTTTCAGTCATTATATGCCTTCCCTCACCACAGTAATCCATGTTTATTGTTGGCCGTGGCAAGTGGCATGCTGTAGCACTGGAAGCATCGCCAATGTGGTGGTCTTCTAAAAACAGAGTGGAAGAAGTATCTGCATCTTGCTCCATTTAGCCTGTTTATTTTCATTCTGTGAATGTCACTTATTCTCTGGTTCACTTTTAGGGGTCGAGCTCAAGATTAGCATACCATGTTGTCTGGTTGAGAAACCGTGGTGTCCTCTGCTTCCAGGCTCCTGCCTTTCTCTTACCCTTTCGTCGGAGCAGTGCTCGTGAAGGTAAAATGGGTCAAAGCTCTTGGCTCCGGGAGGCACCCAGATTCTGATCTTCTAATTCAGGGCTCCTGTGACGCGGGCAGCCCTGCTGCCTCCATTTTACAGGTTGTGAACAGAGAGGCTTGGGCTTGCCAGCGCAGCTGCAGTGGTGGGTTCCTGCACTGGAGGGTTCAAGCACGCCTCGTGTGCTCCAAGCCCAGGAGCTTGCCTGTGAGGCTGCCCAGGGTTTGTCCCTCTGTGTCTGCTCTTGAACCTTTGGTCTTTGGCAGCCCTGGGAGCAGGCTCCCGGTACAAGCCCAGAGCATCCTGGTAGGCAAACTTCTGCCTGCAGACTCCGGCAGGTGGGGGATGGGTGGGGCTTGCTCCAGATCCTTGGTACGGGGACCCCCTGCTGCAGGGGCAGAGATGGACCCTGCCTGACTTCCCCAAGGTCAGCCAGCCTGCCTGGCAAAGCACGGACGTGATCCCAGCCTAGCATTCTCACTGTTGGACCATCTCTTCTCTCTCTTCTTGTCTTTGTAGGTATTTAAATCATGGTTATCTGTGTAATGTCTCAGAGCCTTATGGACTTGCATTGTCCTAACATTCAGTCTAAGTCTGGGCTGTCTGGAGCCATTTCCCTTCACCAAAGGAAGGGATGGCCGTTATCATTATGAGAGACCTGTAGTGAAGAGATGACTCTGACTTTCCTTTTCTTCATGTACTTCTAAGTAGTGTAGGGTGACAGTTGCCTTAAAGTAGTCAATTAACATTGTTAAAATGCCTCCCACTTCCTGCATAATGGAAAACAAATTTGCAGTAATTCAAAGACTCCAATGAAGGCAAAGCCCTTTTCAGGAATCCAAGGGTCATACCAGGCACAGGAGCAGGATGCTCATCCTCAGAGGGAGCCTTTTGTTTCTGGGAAAGGAAGTCACCAGGCTTGAGTCCAAGAATCCTCATCCATCTCTTCAGTGCTCTGAACCCGTCACGTCAGCAAGAAACATCCCAACATTAAGTCCAAGCCTTCATTTGTTCTCTCTGCAGCATTGGGAGAAGAGATGAGACTCTGCAGATGGCAGGTGAAAGGTTTTATTTAAGAACTGGGCTGTAGCTGATCTAATGTGTCTCTTGTGAAAAGTGGCCCCTTCTTATTCAGACCATCTCCTCCCAGTGTGGGGTCAGAATTGAAATACCGATATTCCAGTAACAGGAAGAGTGTGTTGCTTTTTATTCCGGACATGTTGGTAGAGCTGACAGACCTTGGAGGAAGTAATCTGGATTTTCTTACCACTTGCTCATCAGCAGCAGAACTCTGTACTTGGTTCCAGTGGGTTAGACAAGTGCGATCTCGAGGAAGATGAAGTGGTGGGGGAGGCGTTGTGTTGCCAAGAGCCAGTTTGGTTTGTGGAATTTTTATTGCTTGGGATTGTGCCGAGCTCTGCTTGGCTCTGGGAAACCAGGCTCGGTGCACAGGTTTGGGAGCTGTGAATCGACTTGTGTCAACACGCGTGCTCAGCTCACTCGTGCAGGGCATCACTGAGGATCCAATAGAAACTCCGGGTGCAATTTCCACGGCCCGTTTCAGAGAGCTCTCCCGTAGCCTTGTGTTAGTCATGCAGACCTGTGCGCACAACCTAACCAATCGCTCTCCAGAAGGCTGAGCTTAGTTGGGTCCCTCTGGCTTTGTGAGGGGTTACCAGTCAAGTGTTCGGATCTGGATTCAGTTCAGCAGGAGTATCCTTTCTCTTCCTCTCTTTTCCAGTTTATTGACTCTTAAACACGAGACAATAAATCCTTTGTTTTCACATCACAGAAGGATTGAGTTTCCTCATCTTGGGGATTAACTTCCGTGTTGTCCTCATTACCGTAGACCTGCCCAGTTCAATAAGGTAGCACTCTGCAGAGTTATAATGAGCAAGTGTGCACATCAGAGGGCGCTGTGCCCTCAGACATTTGGGAAGTAGAGATTTGAGGAGTTGCCTCTGGCAGTGCATAGATTTTGCAGACTTATTTTCAATATTTCTAGCACTTGTTTGCCTTTCAGAGCACCATGGATGCTGTACAGCTAGCACACTCCTTTCCAAGATGAAATTGCTTCTTGTTGAGCGGTACTGACCTGGAGGCTTTGTCTGTTGGGTTGGTGCCAGAATGTGGAGGAGGCCGTGTTGGGTGCATACTTCCAGATATTGCTGGGCTAGACCCGTTTAGTTCACAAACCTGTTTTTCTTTGTATTCCAGTTCAGACCACTGACATTGCAGTTAGCTGTGGTTATAGGGAAACTCATAGTTTCTCTGGGTTCCTAATGCCCACTAATTGTTTCTTTGTGCTGCTTTTACATATTGCTTGCTGGTTTGAGGAACTGAAATGAAGGAATCTTATCCTTGGATTTGTTTTCTAACTTCCATGGCAGATGCACTCTAGTCCTCTCTGTAAGGAGAGTACTTCCTTGGAAGATTGCTCTGACAGTCGGGACCCACAAAACATCCATGGGCAAAAGAAAGAGTACAAAATGATCAGGATCTGAGCATCAGACAGATGCCAGCTTGAGGAGGCGTTTCTGCAAGACATTGCAGGGTTAGAGGACTGCAGTGGCAGCTGCCATTTGAACACCTGCCTATAGGTGGCTGCAGTGCAGTAAGGAGAGGAAGTTGCACTCCAGAAAAAGAGGGTTGGGAGGGCCTGTGAAATAGGCCAGGGTATGTCTGGGGTCACACTGGCAGTTTTGCCCAGTGGTCAGTCTAACAACATTTCAAAGCATGGCTGGAAGCTTTGGGAATCTCATCTCCCTACTTAGTTTTAAAATATTAAGAACCACTGCATCAAGCAGTTACCAGGCACATGACAATCCTCTAGGTAGGGTCAAAGGATAAGCAATTTAACCTGTGACTGAGACTAGCAGTGGAGTGGAACTACTGAAAAAGGTAGAAAATGGTCTCAATTAACAAATGAATAGTAAAAGCCAAGTGCTGTATTTATGTAGTCTGGTGCGCTGAGCCAACATTTCAGATTGTTTTTACCATAGCCATGTGGCTTCATTGGGTCTACATCATAGCCGCCTCATAGAAGGCACATGCTTGGTTCAATGATCTCATGTTGCTGGCCTTTCAAAAACCTCCAGTATTTCATTTGGAGAACAATTTCCCACAACCCCCAGTCTCACCTTTCCATAACTTAGTGGGGCCCATGGTGAAGATGATGTTACAAAACTAGGAAATGCAACACTCTTCATGGATGATTATTACATTAAATATAGACATTGTTCTGAACTAAAAATGTGTTCAAAGTTCAACTTAGTATTAAATGAATAATGAGAATTCTGTGGCAAATCTCTTGCTGTTTAAACCCATTATTTTCACCAACTGAATGCCCCCCTTCAGTTCCAAGACAGAGCTGGTGTCCAGGTGTTCAGCCTCCAGCCTGCATTGCTTATGCACAGTAGGAGCTAGGGTTCTTCATGTGCAGTAATGTTCTGCAATATTTGATTTTCACAAAAAAGCATCAGACCAAACCTAAACAAAGTCTCTTGGTTTCTGCATGAAATATTGGGGGGCTGCAGATTCGCAAAAGGATTTGGGGTTCCTAGCACTTAAAATTCCTCCAAGGTCAAGAGTGTGATTTCTCCTGTGTAGATGGTAGAAGTCTGTGAGAACCCAGGGCTTTGTTAGTAACGTTTCTGAGGTTCCTGAAGTTCTGCGTTTGTGGAGGCATGTGGCTGCCTCCACCTTGTCCATGTTGAACAGTCAGTGCAGTGCCTAACTCGCACCAAAGCCGAACTGGCTTCCTCATACTTGGGTCTTTCTCTACCTGTTGCAGTTGAGGGACCTGACTCGGTCATGCCCTCTGCACGCCGACACGAGTGAGTTCCATGCAGCGTGCAGTATCTACAGCCACCTGAATTAAAAAAAAAAAACACAGAGGAAAGAGGAGGTGACGCTGCTGCGTTTTCCAGTGTGCAGTCTGTGGCATAATGCATGTGGCCCAGGTCTCTCTCTCCCAAGTGAGTGCTCTGATCATGGGCTATAGAGAATCATGCCACCTCCTTCTCCCTTTCTCTTGCTCTGTGAATCTAGATCTTTTTTCTTTGCATAGTAGTAGGCAGCCTGGGCAGGAAGTGAGTACAGCCTCTCCCCCTGAAACAGCCTCTCGGCAGGTGGCTGGGGCACTCTTCTGGGAGGTGCGTGTAAACTCCCGATGGCTGCTGAAGACACAGAAACCAGCCTCCATGTGCAGGGCGTGGTGTTGGACAGACTGGGGCACCACAGCTCCAGCTGCCCCCTTCTTTGTGTTCTCAAATGAAAGGCATGACCCCCTCCTCTCTTATTCAAGCAGAACATAAGCATCCAACTGAGATGAGTTTCTGGCCTGCAGACCTGAGAGGCACCTTTCGGCAGCCCTGCATTAGGTGTTTAGGTCCCCAACAAGTTCACCCTCCTTTCTTCAGTGTTGCGCGGGCTAGCTTAGATGGCTGCATTCGGAGGCACCCAACTCTCCGTGTTGTAAAGGGGGCTAACTAACATGTTGAACTACACTGTGCTTCCACCTGGGAGCCAGGCATCTCAGCAGTAGGAGCTGCCACGGAGCTTCGCGTTGCTTAAGTTCCTTTGTAGGTCTCACCCTAGATGTTGCACTCTTATTAAGGCTGCTTTGTTCTGCAAATACCTTTTTTATCAGATCATGTCACAAATCATCACCTCTCCTCCCTATAGGTCACTTGGAGAGTTTTCTCTGCTTTGTGGGACAAACAGAAGGAATGTGCCAAGAGACTCATTGCTGGTTGTGTTCAGTAGGATTAACCCCCAACTGCTTAAACTGCTTGTTGAACTACGTGGTGCTCTCTGTTGAACGAGTGAATGAAAGGAGATTTCGGTTTTGCTTTCCTTCTCCAGATTTAGGCTAGTTCTTTACTTTTTTTTAACCTTCAGGAATGCTTAACGTATCCCTGGAAGTTAAATAACTGAACCTCTCTAGAAATTATTGGAGGTTTATAGTAAAATCCAAAACATGAAATGCAGGATTTGGAAGCTATTCAGTGCAGTTATTTTTATAATCTCTTATGGCATTCTCAGAAGTTGGCTGTGGCATACAAATTCCCGTATTGCTGCTTTTTATTTGAAAGCTGTTGGCTTGGATCCAACTCATATAAAAGATGGATCATATGAATATTAATATGTATGAAAAGTGTATCAAAACTTGTAATCAAGACATCCTCGTTGATACAGTTGCCGTGTTTGAGAGTGCTTTCTCCAGCCGCTGCACGTGATAGCTTTCCTTAACACTGCTTCAGGGCACCAGGAAGTGTCCTGTTCAATGGGGTTACTATGTCTAGAGATTAAAATTGTTCCCTTCTTTTTTCCTGTGGTAGAACTAGAGGAGCACAGCCATGTGCTAGGCAGACCTCTCCTCACCTCTTCTGCTGAAAAAAAAACTTTTCTTCAGATGAATGTTAAAACTCTGACAACAGTTTTATGCCACATTTTTATGGACTACCTTATGAACGTATCTGGAGCCCCAACTACAGCTGATGGTAAGATGGAGGGAAGAGGATCCCAACGGTGAAACAGTGAAGCTTTCTTGTAAAATGAATGAAAAATCCATGCTGTAACTTTCCATTCTTCATTCCAAACGAAAGTGGATATTTCATTTGTGTCACGGGTTATAATCTTTGTGTTAGTTGCTGTGGACGCATACTTACAGTTTTAAGATTGAAATTCAGATTAAGTGCCTGCTGTTCTATTTCTTGTATTACAAATTATTGCCTATCAGTTCAGTGATCTGATTCAGAAGCTGGCTTCCCCTTTTCACTGGTAAGGATGCAATTTTTTTAAGGTTTTTTTTTGCAAGAATGTCTCTTCCAAATGGTATTTTTTAGACAGGCAGTAATTCCATTGTGATACTACAGGCACTTTTGGTTTCAGCCTGGGTTAGAGTGAGCTGTAAATTAGATTCTTTTTGTTGCTTTTTATACTCTCTCCAGAAGATCTGCCTGAAGTTAGATACTAGACACAAAGGCATTTTTCAAGGTTCACAAAAGACACAGGCAAAATTTGTTGAGGATAGAGAAGATCTGGGTGCAGCTAAATAAATGTACAAAACACTAGAACTCGTGGTTTCAGAATGATACCTTTTTACTAGACCAATTGGGAAATCCCAACAAAATTGTCATTTTGGGGTTTTTTTTTAACCTGCACCTGGATTGTAACGGTTACCAAGGGGGGCTTCATGCTGTCCCTTCTTGGGGTCTTGTTAAATGTACCTCAGCAAGATCATGCTGGGGGTTTTTACCTCCCCTTGGGTGGAATCTCAGAATTGACCGTTTCTTAGACCAGGATCTGAATTGTGGTCCTCTCGGTACCAGCCCTGACTCTTCAGAGGTTCAAATGGGTTGGTCCTAGCAAGAATTCTCCTTTTGGAGCCTGTGACAGAAGCAGATGAAAGTGACTCAAAAACAGTAGCTTCTGAGCAAAGGACTATGTGCTCCCTCCTCCAAGGTACATCCAGCAAAGTGAAAATAGACAACAGCTTTGTGCTGTTCCCTGTGTGTGACTCGTCACCATTGTCTTATACCTTTCCACTTCTTCTTAAAGGTGCTGCTCTGACTTTTAAACTTATCAACCAGTTTAGCCTGATCATGTACATGTATTGCAAACTTCAGTGTAGCATGGAGATCCCCAGGGCAGGTTTAACCTAGCTAGGCTGTGTCCTGGGCAGTTGAGTTGGGGCAGCAGTCTCTGCTTCTTAGCAGGGTACCAGTCCTTGTGCAGCTCTGCTTGGCTCTGCTTCAGCTGCTCCCGGTGACAAGTGAGCTGGGGCATCTCTACACTATGCTGCAGTGCAGACATAATCCTGGAGTCTTTTACTCTGTGCCCTGCCTGCTGCAATTTATATGCACACATACACTGTGTTATAATGTCTTGCTTGGGTGCTTTACTTTAGAGCATTTACCAGGCTTTGTGTATCATGATCTTGTATTAGAAGAACAATACACTATATGCTGGGCAATCTGGTGGTTGCGTCAGAGGAGAAAGTGGACCTCTTTAACCAATTCTTCACCTCCGTTTTCTTGTGCAGGGACCGGGACTTCCCTGCTGTGATAGAAGCCGGACTCGAGGGGATCGCCTTCAGACCTCAGGTTGGGGAGGACCGGGTTAGAGAGCTTCTGGAGGGGCTGGA
>NW_017729001.1:34757647-34772335 GCF_001723915.1 Gavialis gangeticus | reverse complement strand
TGGGGGTCTTTAAGAAGAGGCTGGATGCCTACCTGGCTGGACTCAAATGAGTCCCGTTCCTTGTTTTGGGGTTTTGTTGTTCTCCCGCCCTGGCGGGGGGTCGGGCTAGAAGATCTACTAGGTCCCTTCCGACCCTAAATCTATGAAACTATGAAACTATAAGATTAATTGTTGGATTCTTCGGCTGTTCCTTGAATGCTCATGCAGAAGAAGAGTGTGAATGCAGAAATGAGTAGGGGGTCAGTAAACTATTATTGTGATAGACAACTTACCGACCCACATGAGCAGAGATCTTTGTTGCCACTTGTAGAAGTCAGAGTTTGCTGGGGTATTCCTACTTGTTTCCTTTTCAGAAGTTGAGTGCTAGATCTAGAAGTTGTACAGCAGGAGGAGCTGGGGGAGAGGGACACGGTACTGGCAAGGGAGTTGCTGCAATGGCTTGGCCTGGCCATCAAGACCCTTAGCTGAGGTTTCATTATACAAATGTGGACTCTGTAGGTTGCACAGGGCTGGGGCAATGCTGCGCATTGGTGTGTTGCCTCAGAGTAGACAGTGTGGACTAAGACAGGTTTTTAGCTCAAATCTTGAACCGAGGGATCACCGCTGAAAAAAGTCAAGCTGTACTAGAACTGCTTGGAGCATCTTGATTGCTGCTCTCATTTATGGCATGTGAACTCATTATGTTAATTAAAACACATATTTCAAGCCCTCATTAGGAAAGTATAGTATTTGTGCACACTGCTGTTTTATGAGACTTTGGGGCATCCCTGCATTTCCCCTTGTGCGGGTGGGGAAGAATCCCTGCCCTCCCCAGCACTTTGAGTTGAGCTTGCAAGTTACTGCTGTCCGACCACAGGAGAAACTGCCCCAACCCAACCCTGTTCTCTTTGGCCAAGAGCACCCCAGCGGTAGCTGCAAGGGTTTGGGTGTCCTCTGTGGTATTCTTTCTGCAAAGATATTCCTTCTGAGGAGGAACTGGTGTGATGCTAGAGCTCAGGTGCAGTAATCTGGGCTCACTTCACAATGTCTGGCTACTGATATTGCTGCATCCTTTGTAAAATCACTTTACTCACGTCCTACTGAGTTCTTCATTTGGCTTACAGAGGATGGGGTCAAGCTTTTGATCCTCCGTGTTAGCTGCTTCTCCCATATTTGCTGTACAGTCCTGGTGAATGACGTGTACAAATGAGATGCTGAGAAATCCGAATGGCTCTGAACTAACATCCCATCTGGAATCTGAACTGAATACAGCCACGTTTTGTAAATGCAATATAAAATTTGATAGTGTTTGTAATGTTATAGTTACTGCTGATCATTTTTGCAGTGATTCAGTTAAATGAACTGTGCAATATGCTTTTTGTTTGTTTTTACAATGTAAAATCCCAGTAAAAGAACAAAGACAAAGGAATTATGAATATCTGAGGCCCTCAATATTATTTAGTCCTGCGTATTATTTACCTTCATTTATGGCTGTTTCTGGGGATCATACATGGCACTTCTTGCTTGCCTCATCTTAGGCATTTTGGGTGATCCTTTTTTGTCCGGAGCGGTTCATTCAAAAGATCTATATTAGGAATCCAGTGAGTCTTTCAAGTGATGTGACTGTATAAGTTGATGATGGTACAGGAGCACGGGCTATGCTTCATACTTTCTTTGTGGTTTCATAGTTTCATAGTTTCTAGGGTCGGAAGGGACCTGAACAGATCATCTAGTCCGACCCCCTGCCATGGCAGGAAAGAGCACTGGGGTCAAATGACCCCAGTAAGGTGGTCATCCAACCTCCCCTTAAAAACCCCCAGGGTGGGAGCCTGCACCACCTCACTTGGAAGCTGGTTCCAGACCCTAGCCGCCCTGACCGTGAAGTAGCGCCTCCTGATGTCCAACTTAAACCTTCCCTCCGCCAGCTTGTGACCATTGTTCCTGGTCACTCCTTGCGGCGCTCGGGGGAACAGGGACTCCCCCAGCGCCTGCTGATCCCCCCTAACCAGTTTATAACAGGCCACAAGATCCCCCCTCAGCCTTCTCTTTTGAAGGCTGAACAGGTTCAGGTCCCGCAACCTTTCCTCATAGGACCTACCCTGCTGTCCCTTGATCATACGAGTGGCCCTCCTCTGGACCCTCTCGATGCTGTCCACATCCCTCTTAAAGTGCGGCGCCCAGAACTGGACGCAGTACTCCAGCTGCGGCCTGACCAGTGCCGCATAGAGGGGGAGGATCACCTCCTTGGCCCTGCTCGAGATGCATCTGTGGATGCACGACAAGGTGCAGTTGGCCTTCCTAGCCGCCTCCCCACATTGCCGACTCATGTTCATCTTGGAGTCAATAATGACTCCCAGATCCTGTTCCACCTCCGTGCTGACAAGAGGGGAGTTCCCCAGCCTGCATGTATGGTGCCGATTGTTCCTCCCCAGGTGCATCACCTTACACTTGTCTGTGTTAAACCCCATCCTGTTCTCCTCCGCCCATCCTTGTAACCTGTCTAGGTCCAACTGTAGCCTGTTGCTCCCCTCTATTGTGCCCACATCCCCCCACATCTTGGTGTCATCAGCAAACTTGAACAGGGTGCTTTGCATCCCCTCATCCAAATCACTGATGATGGTTCTTAGGAGCTCTTTGACTTGAAAACTTTCTCCTGTGCCAACATAAAAATGCACAATATCACACA
This sequence comes from Gavialis gangeticus, assembly GCF_001723915.1. Taxonomy (NCBI): domain Eukaryota; kingdom Metazoa; phylum Chordata; order Crocodylia; family Gavialidae; genus Gavialis; species Gavialis gangeticus. The sequence goes on along the minus strand of NW_017729001.1, from coordinate 34,769,670 downwards.
AAAGATGAATCTGTGGCTTTGCCAGTAAAAAAAGGAATTGGCTCTCAACTGACAGTAATGTGGGTCAGTGCAACTTACTTTGGGATCACAGCAAGTTCCTGGCATTGCTTTTCAGAGCACCATTGCAATGCAGCTTTTATGAATGATGGGAATGTTGGAGGATGTTTTATATTGGGGAAAAAATCCACAACATGGCTAATCTGCTCCTTCCCACTCCGTCTGTTGCTGCTTTTATGCATCTGACTTGGGATTCACTTAGAGGAATGCATTTCATATGCTTGTTATATGAAGAAACGTGGGAACAGCTCCTCCCAAGTATCCATAAACTCAGCAACGAATTTGCTGCTAGAAATGTCTAACTTGCAGCAAACCATTTTTTTAGATGACACATTCAAGTTTAATCTTAATTTTTATGAATGGGTCATAATTGCTTCAATATAAAAGGCAAGCAACAGATCTCCAGGCGCGTTTTATATAGGAGCATGAATGTCCTGTGTGCCATGTCAGAGCTTTGCTTTCACATTGTGTAAAATCAGTGATTTGAAGATTGAAATCAGAAGGTCTAAAACCAGCCATCCACTTGTCACTGAATACATGACAGTTTAATTCAGCTGTAGTTAAGTATAGATTGTAAAAGCTGTGATTTTCTCAGCAGCAGCTAGTCACAGAGTTTCATTTTGCTGGTGAATACTTAAGGAAAATAAACTGTTTTGGTAACCCTTCCATTTGGGAAAGCAGCAGTAGGCAACATAAAATACAGAGCTATAACCAGTGTGCATGCATGCATACGTGCACACTGCCCTCCCCCCCGCCAAGACAGACCTTTGTCTTCAGAGAAGCAAATAAGTGTCAGTTAAAGAGGAACCCTACACTGCTGAGTTCATGTAAAAGGTTCTCTCATTTTGAATTTTTTTGGCTAGAAAACTCAAAGGTTTAGCCTGTTTTTCTCATTCTGGGTGCTAGCTAATATAGAACAGATCTGCGCTTGAGTGTTTTCTGGCTGGGAATCCTGCCTTCACTGACCACACTGATGCCTGCATCGCTCTGCTCGCTGCCTTCATCAGGACTGGGTGGTGCTGTGCCATGCACAGACTGGTCCATGCGGCGAGCGGGTACCTAGATGCCAAGCAAGGATCCTGTTAGTTGCCATTCTTGTCCCAGTGTTGTCATGTTGACAGTTAATACCATTTGTTAATCCTGATGCGTGAATAGCAGAATATCTGTCGAGGGAAGATAGATACAGAGTTAATTGGCACTTGCAGCTATCCACAACGCATACATTGTATTACAATTGGAACTGAGATTAGGAAAGTTGAATAGAGCCACATGGGGAATCAAATTGCATGTACAAGCTGTGTGTGATTGTGTTTTTGAAACAAGTCCCATAAAAATGAGATAAATGTTTAAGCTATGTCTACAAGAACCCATGAAGCGAGTTGTCTTTTCATTAGACAAAGGATTGTACTAAATGACCAGGCTGGACACCTTCAAATCAGCTGGCCCTGATGGTTTACGCCCAAGGGTACTTGAAGAGCTCGCAGGCATCATAGCTCGGCCCCTCACACAGATCTTCGAGAGCTCCTGGTGCTCTGGTGAGGTGCCCGATGATTGGAAGAAGGCCAATGTGGTGCCTATCTTCAAGAAAGGGAGGAAAGTGGATCCGGCAAACTACAGGCCCATCAGCCTGGCCTCTATCTCGGGGAAGGTCTTGGAAAAGATTATCAAAGAGGCCATCCTATACAGGCTAGCTGACGGCAATATCCTGAGGGATACCCAGCACGGGTTTGCTGCAGGTAGGTCTTGCCTGACCAACCTCATTTCCTTTTGTGACGAGGTGACCTATCACCTGGACAAGGGAGAGGAGATTAGTGTCATATATCTTGACTTTAAAAAAGCTTTTGATCTGGTATCCCATGATCACTTCTTGGCAAAACTGGCTAACTGTGGCCTCGACCTCACCACGATATGCTGGCTGGGGATTTGGCTCCACGGTAGGACCCAGAGGATGGTGGTTGATGGGAGCCAGTTGTCTTGGTGTCCTGTGACCAGTGGGGTCCCTCAAGGCTCTGTCCTAGGGCCTACACTGTTTAACATCTTCATCAATGATGTTGACATTGGTGTCGGAAACGGACTGGCCAAGTTTGCCGATGACACCAAACTTTGTGGTAAAGAATCCACACCTGAGGACAGGAGGGTGATTGAGGCTGACCTTGACAGACTCAGGAATTGGGCGGACAAGAACCTGATGGTGTTTAACACTGAAAAATGCAAGGTTCTCCGCCTTGGGAGGAAAAACCTGCAGCATCCTTATAGGCTCGGCAGTGCTACGCTGGCTAGCACTACGGATGAAAGGGACTTGGGGGTCATGACTGACCACAAGATGAACATGAGCCTGCAATGCGACGCTGCGGCTACTAAAGCGAGCAAAACGCTGGCTTGCATCCATAGCTGTTTCTCAAGCAAATCCTGGGACGTCGTTCTCCCGCTGTACTCAGCCTTGGTGAGGCCACAGCTGGAGTACTGCATCCAGTTTTGGGCTCCACAATTCAAAAAGGATGTGGAGAAGCTTGAGAGGGTGCAGAGAAGAGCCACGCGCATGATCAGAGGTCAAGAAAACAGACCTTACGATGACAGGCTGAGAGCCATGGGGCTCTTTAGCCTGGAAAAATGCAGGCTCAGGGATGATCTGTTGGCCACCTATAAGTTTATTGGGGTGTTCACCAGGATCTGGGGGAACATCTGTTCACCAGAGCGCACCAAGGGATGACAAGATCAAATGGTCACAAACTCCACTGTGACCAATTCAGGCTGGACATAAGGAAGAACTTCTTCGCTGCCTGAGCCCCCAAGGTCTGGAACAGACAGCCACCGGAGGTGGTTCAAGCACCCACTTTGAATGCCTTAAAGACACATTTGGATGCTTATCTTTCTGGGATCGTACGATCCCAGCTGACTTCCTGCCCCTGGACAGGGGGCTGGACTCGATGATCCTCTGGGGTCCCTTCTAGCCCGAATGTCTGTGAAATCTATGAACCAGTCTCAGGGCATCTTTGTAAATAAGTTGCATGCACTATATGTGGCCAGAATCATGGATGAATCTTGTGAAACTAGTTCAGTTTATTCCACCCATCCCTGGAGCCAAGCCGTGCCATTTTCCATCTTCCCCAAGTATTCCTGCAGCTGGGGGATGGTGGTGAGCTTCTGGATGCTGTTGTAGATGAGGCCAGAAATGGTCACTTGGGTTGTCCAGTTTGATGCACTGTCCTCTTGCAAAATTCCCTCTTCCACTTTTTCCACTGCCATGCATTGAGAGCTAATCTTGTCTAGCAGGCTAGCGTTGTTTCCTTTCTGACTCCGGAGGGGGTAGAAGAAAAGTCTGACTTAATACAGCATTTGTTAGGTGCTGGAGGGGGAACGGTGGATTCTTCCCCTGCTTCTTCTCCAGTCCTACCACTGTGGGCCATGATCTCATTAACTAAACGCTTTGGGAGGGGGGGGTAGTTGGGGGAGCGAACTCCAGCTCTTCTCCGTGGTGTGTGCTTGGCGTGGAGCTTCGTTATCATTGCGGTGCTGTTCAGGTGGTGCTTTGCTGGACAGCTCCCCAGTGAATTGGGCACAGCTGTAACAGAATTGCTCCCATTGCCCCTCTAAAAGATGCTGCTGGAGTGGCTCAGGATGGTGACTCTGAGCAGCTTCCCAAGGGTGGTTTCCCTTGGGTCTGAAGTCATGTTGCATTAACCAAAGTGAAAACCCCTGCTTCATTTTACTAGATGAGAGGAAGGGGCTTGAAAATAAAGCTGATTCTGGGTCACATGCATGCATGCTGTGGGATCTGAAATCCCACAGGCTCTCACAACTTGAAATTATTAGCCCTTTTTTCAGCAGATCTCATAGTGCTTTATGAGGATCAGTATTATCCCATTGCAAAGGTGAGGAAAGAACCACGAAGGTGGAGTGGCTTGCCTCAGGCTACCCAGTGCGCTGGGGCAGAGTAGGGGATAGACTGCAGAGCCCCAGAGTCCAGTCCTGTGCTCCGTCTTTGGGGTCACCTCAGCCCAGGCAGTATGCTAATAAGAAGACTTAATGTTGCCAAATGAACTGAACCGTCTTGTGGAGAATTATCTTTCCATATTGAATTTGTGCTGTGGCTGGAAGCAAAGGGAGGTAAGTGTAGTATGTTGGTACTCTTCCAGGAGGGACATTTTTGGGGAGAATCCAGTATGTAGATTTCTACAGAAATTTAGATTTGTTAAACAAAGTATCTGTTGTAAGCGCTGTGCAATTAACCTTTGGCATTCCCTGTTGTAACATATTTTCATGAATGAATTCATTTTAAAGTGTAGAAGGATTAAACACTGGATTGAGACTTTCCACAAAACTCTGGCACAGGCTTACTCCTGGGAGCAAAGAACTTAAAATCTAGGGCTGGGCTTCCCCTTCTCTGACAAGGGGTCAGAGAGGGTGCACCATCCTTCCTGGTATCTGGGGAATCATTAATAGTCCTGCTGCAAAGGAGAGGCCTAATGACTCTTGTGGGGCACGGCCTTCAACCACCCTGGCATGCTGCACAGGTACCTGCTTCCTCAAGTACTGGGTAATTCCATACTCCAGCCTCTCATATGTCTTCTGCTTTTCACTGCTTGTGCTGCTTAGTTTCATCTGTGGCACCATTAGTTACACAGAGGAATAGGGCATTAGTAGTAATTTAGGTTAATAGCGATTTCTTGAAATCCTCTCCTGGGCCTTTAGAGATGCATGTAAAACTCCAAGGTCTCCCACTTCCCCAAGTCTTTGCAGAGAAAGTGGTGTGATAGTTTCGTTCTGTGGAACATGAATGCTCCACATGCTCATGTTTGTTTTATGCTGATATGTTTTGTTAACTTCCCTCCCTACGAGTGTGGGCTCAGGGAAATTACATTTTATCATGAATAGCATGGATATGGAACACAAGCAACCATATTTCAAGGAGTAAATTTTTCATGACTCTAGCACATGGATACTAAATAAAAAATGACAGCTTCCAGGATTTGGTTTTGCTGTAAAAATATGCCTAGAAATAATGGATTCTGTGACTGCTTGGAAAGGGTACAGCTACATCACTGAACCTTGGAGAGCAGAAAATGTGTGCACTTTACTGCAGAGGGACATGTTTGGTTCTGCAACGTGTGATCATTAAGGCTTTAGGAAGCTGTAATAAAATAGGAATGCAACAGAACAGGAATGTGAATGGGGAGTAGGTTGTGTATGTTTAAATGCAGTTTTCATAAAGAGCCCAAATTAGTGCTCAGAGAATGAGAAAGAAATGAGCTCACCTGGGTTCATGTACTCCCACAGTTTTTCTGCTTGTCTTACACTCAGATCCAGTAAAGAGTATTCCTGTTTCTTAAACCTGTCTGTAGAGGAGTATCGAGCCTTAGGACTGTTAGTTGCTGTTTTGGATCATTAACTGAGTTCTGGCTCAGCAGCATCCATTGTCCCTGCCTCCCTCATTCTCCGTGGAAAAAAAAATCAATATGGCTGAGGTAGGTAGAAAATAATATCTCTGGCATAGAGACTAACTTGGGGCAAAGCCCCTGTAGTGTTAAACTTCAGCAAAAACAGGGAATGACAAAATGTGTTTATAAATATTTTTTCTATTATAAATGCCACCGAAATCATCACTGTCACGCACTAAGATAGAGAATGTATTAAAATAATGTTCCAGCTTTAACAAGTTAAAGGTGAGATTGAAGAACTCCACATTCTGTAACCATCTTTTCCAAAAAGGTCTGAGAACAGAAATAACCTGTCTCTGGCAGATCTACAAATTTAAGGACTGTTAAGCTAAGTGTCCTGGAAGACCTCGCCTGCCAGAGTTGAGGACAATGCAATAGGCAATCGTCAAGGGCCTTAAGGAGCCCAAATTATGGAGATTTTGTATGCATTTGTTTACATTTCTTGCAGTTTATAACAATACAAAAAGGCACCAGAACTTACACCAGGGGCCTCTGACTAGACTACAAGTAACTATGAGAGAGCTGAATTTCAGAAGAAGGACAATAGCAAAGCTCCAATCAAATGCTGTAAATGGGACTTCTCCTATTGACCTCGTTCTCTCGTACAGCTATCTCAGTCAGGTCGTACCACTTATCAGCACCTCCAGACTTCTGAAGCAGCTTGGTACGTGGTCAACAAGTGACACATGCTTCTTCTCAGAGCAGCAATGGAAGTGGGTAGCTGCCCTTGTTGAATATTGTGCCATTTGTAGCTCTAGTCTCATGTAGAGTGCATTACAGTAATCCGGTCTTGAATTGAGGCTGTACAACTGTTTGCCAGTTCAGTGGTCGTCTCTTGGACAGTTGTTAAGATTAAAAAAGATTTATAATGACATACCTACCATATAGTATAAAAAGTCCAGGTGTATCATTAAGGTAGACCAAGCAGTCTAGCACAAGTAACACACAGGAGCTGGAAACCAGATACGTTTGTTAGATGAGTATTATTGCACAACAGCCAAAGACTCAAAGCATTTGTTGTTCTTGCATTCAAATGCAGGATATGAATGTTCCACCCTCGTAATACAGAGAGAACTAAATTGCAATCAAGAATTTGAAAAGAGATTTAAACTAATGAGCTGTTTAAAACCAAGTTCCTTGCAGAACGAACCAGCTCTTCATTAAATGAGCCACAAATGAAACAATCAGGATGAGGCTGGCTTGGGTTGCAGATTTTTGGCATTTGCAAGGAAACAAAAGCAGGGATTGCATTATACTTTGAAATAACAACACAAATAGATACAGGCCGGCATAAAAAATACACAACCCTGGGAGTGATCTACATCCCAACCATGTCTCAATTATGTACCTAACATCTGAAATCAAGAAAGGAGGCCTGCTCCACATGTTGTAGGCCTGTTCTCAGACAACCGGAATGGCATTGTCAAAGCTATGCTCGCTGTGTAATGCAGCACTCGGTCCCTTGGGACTCCAAAGCATGTGTTCCACAATTGTATCTAACAGCAGAAATATTTGTCTAGATGTTCTCGAGTAAAATGCACAATTATTTGCAAGCAGCAATGGAAATATCCACATAAGGTTGTATGCAAAGTTTTATCATTTGACAAGTTTCTCCTTTAGTGGTAGGTTGGGAAACTTGCCCAAGACCTGAACATGATTGAATTATTTGCTGAAAATACAGATTTAGGGTAGTTTGTGGGCCATAGATTATGGAAACAGAGAAGCTGGTGTCTTCATACCATAGTTAGAGGCATATTACAATGCTGGAGAGATGGCCAGTTCAATGGATAATGTCAGTAATTCTTTATGCAACTGAAGGGGAAACTGGCATTTTCACCCCTATTTATTCACAAATTTGACAATAAAATACATTTTATATAGTTGTCTGTAAAGTAGAATTTCAGTAAACAAATTCTTACTCACCCGAACTCCATTTTTTTTCCTGTTGTGACTATGAAGTGAGGAAGCCCTTATGGCACCTCAAAGGATTCAGTGGAGGAATTTCTGAATAAATAGTATGGCACACTAGGATTAGGTTTAAAACTTTCACTGGAAATGAAGAATCCTGTGAGAATACCAGTTTTTCGTAACTAAAATGATAGTTAGCAGTGAAAATGCATTTCCAGTTAAAATGTTGGCACTGTTCCGGGAGAGTGAAAGAATAAATACGCTAAGGAAAACTGACCTTGATTTTGAAATGAGCAAGGCAAATTGCCAACATGGAAGATGATGAATTAAGATCATCCACTATTGAGCTGGTACCTACATCATCTGCAGCTGCTGCAGTGACAGAAACATTGTGGATGGTGCAAGTGTATGGAGAAGGAGAATGGCTCTACAGGCAACATGGAGAAAAGTGGGCGGACACACAGCTATTAAATGATGGCCTCGTTAGTCCCCTCTATTTTGCTGCAACTGATTCAATAGGAAAATTAGTCATTAATGAGACTGTGAAGGCCATGTCTCAATCTGGGGGGTTGGTGCAGTGCATCCTAATTAAGCACATTAATGCTGTGTCATACAGATTGCGTGATAACTTGCATTCAAACTTTCTAATAGTGCTCAAAATCAAGAGTAACTCTGTGAAAACAGTGCTGGGATGGAGATTTGGGATGGCTCATATTTCAGGAACTCTTGATTACTTACTCTGGCTCCTTTAGTGACTCTTGTGTCCCACAAAAACAACCTACCTGCAGCGCTTCATTCTCCCCCTTGAGACATGGCTCTGGGAAGCACATACAAGGATTAAGTGAATCTGTCGCTGGATTTTACCCTAAGAGAAAATAAATGTTATGTTTATTTCAGTCTAGATGAGAAGTCGGCTCATGCCAGGTATAGACGTATCCAGCCACAAAGAAACTGGACACTGAGCTGCTCTGGACCGCGAGGCTAAGTACGTGCGGTATGATGAGGAGTCCGAGAACGGGGCAAGTACATGGGAAGGCCAGGCTCTGGGAGGCAGCAGGTCAGCCTGAGTGCAGGTGCTGGTAGAAGCCAGGGGGGAGAAGCTTTGAGAAGACCAGAGTTCTGGTAGCCACCGTTCAAATGAAGTGTCAAATATCTCCCTGCTTTTGTTTAGGAGAGAAAATAGAGGGAATTAGAATAATAAAGAAAGGTGAGGCTGGTACAGTATTTCAGCCCTGGCAGCCATGCAGTTCTCGCTGGGTCAGTGACAGGATGTTGTGTGGGTGCTCTCAGCACCAGGGCATGTCCAGCAAGGGAGCTGTGAATTTTAGGGGAATGCAGGATACAATGAAATGCATCCAGTCTGGCAGCCAGGAGTTTGTCCAGTCGAAAAAATTAGAGATGACTTTTCATGCTTAGCATGCAAAGAGGTACTCCGCAGCTGAGCAACTGGAGATTGCGCCCCATCACTGGGGTAAGTGGAATCAGTAAAGCTGAGGGTAGTTGGGGATTTAAAGAGGGGAAAACAGTTGATTTCCTGAATTCCTTGGGAGTAACACTTTGAACTGATGAACTTGTGTACGCTGAATTTAAGTTGTAGTCTAAACAGCTCTTTTATTCTAGTTCTTAAGTTTGAAGCGGCTGCTGCTTTTGCTGTTAGACCAACGTGTGGGTGAGCAGAGTGTTTTTGGCAGTGCAGTGTGATCCTGACCGCATGTCATGAATGCAGACTTCTCTTATGAAATATTCTCCCTTCCGTGTGCTGGTTTTCTTGTGTGCCTTCACTACCTGCCCAGAGCCCTGGTCTCCCTTCAAGAGGGATAACAAAAGAAATGCACTTGACTGTTGTGGTTCCCATGCTGATAGTCCTGCGGGAAGGACAGACTGAGCAGTGCCTGGTGGTAGGTCGTGGCTGGCAACGCTTTTGGATCAAACCTTTTGATCCATGCTGCTGGACTGAGCACGACTGTTACTTAACAGAATTATCCTGTGGCTGAATGGAGCAGGGGCTGTAGTTCTCTCTGTTGTGTGGGCAGCATGTAAGTAATGTGTTTGTGTCAAATGAAAGGCTATTTAAGACTTGCTCAAGGAGTGTGGAAGTCCTGGCCAGCACAGAAAATGGGGAGCTTTGTCTTCCCCCTGAAAAGGCTGGCAGAGGTATTTGCTCAGGTTGCACAAATGCCCCCGTTCTTGCATTTGGGAACATTAGACTGATCTCTGGAAACACTTCAGTGGATAGCAAAACAGTTTGCAAACAGCTCACGCTTTCCAAATGCAAGTGGAGTCCCTGGAGAAATGGATTTATAGGTTCTCCCTTGTCTGAGCCAACAGGCTTACTAATCTCTGATGCATTCGGCTCCTCGCCTCTATCATGTTCCTGCCAGTGACCCGGGGCTGACCCGGGCTCGCCTGATGAGTGTGTTGGCTCTGCCTTGCTTTTGAAATCTTTTGTGTGAGGGGGAAACTGGATTCTTCATCTTGAACTTGAATCTGTTGCGTTTAGTTGTTACACACGAACTGAGTTAAAGTTGATAAAGCAGGCTGCTGGAATAGACTGACCTGGAAACTGTGCGGTGGTTATATCCGATTTGGTGCTGGGAAGATTACCACCTTGTTTCCCCCTGCTCGTTGTTCTGTTGCCAGGTTGTCGCTACCACGTGTCTGGTTCCTTCATACTCCCCACGTCTTTTAGATTCAGTAACGTGAGTGTGGAGCAGAGATGATTTCTATGCACTACAGCAAAAGATACTTCAAACTATTTGGAGTTGGAGCATTGGGGTGTTTGTTAAACCAGGCAAACATGGATGGTTGTTGCATTTAACTTATGAAACTTAATCGTGTGAGCAAGACCCCCAGTGAAGTGGTTGGTGTTGCTCTTCAGTGGGACAACTGTTATCCCTGGAAACCTGTGTCACTGTTCCTTCAAGTGAGGTCCCAAAACAGAAGGAAATGCATTGCACTTCCAGCTTCCTCGGCACTGCTGGAAGGAAACGGGATAATCCCAGAGTGGCCTCCTTTGCCCATGTGTCCAGAGCGGGCTGTGTCTGCTGTTCTCGTAATCCTTGGGAGCTACACTAGTGCTCTTACAGGCAGGTTTCCCAGTCTGATAACACGCAGCCATCAGCATGTACTGTCATGTGCACATGGGAGCTGAGACACAGTGTTAGAGCCTAGCATGTTGCCAGCGTGAACCTCTCCATTTCTAGGGATAGTCTTTGCATCTACTTATTCAGGAGGGAGATTGGGAGAGATACAAAAAAAGATGCCTGTATAGTAGGCTATATTAAAAAGTCATCTTGTAATAGTAAGCACAAAAATAATGTATAGTGTAGTACAGACTAAGTAACAAGTAGCTATGAGTTATGGGGCTGTAATCCCATCAAGTAGTTCAGGTGCCATAAATCATAAGAGCAAAGTACAAGTTTCCATAGTAATATGTAGCATATATTCAATTGTACAGTGTATAAATGTAGAGAGTAACTGATGCACCAACTTGCACCGCAAAGAGTAGGATTCATTACTGGTCAATGAGCTCTTTAAGTTGAGGATGATGTAGAAAACAGTAGCCTGGCTGGCACGTCCCTGTACAGAATGCACCGCGCAGCCTCCTCCGTCTAGCAAAGTATGTTAATATTACGATATTTCACAGAGTAGTTGCCAGTTCAGTCTCAGGACTGTCCTCATTGGAGTGTTAACTGCCTTTGCAGCTGCTTTCTAGCGTGTCCTCCAAGTTCCCTAGAAGCAGTAGTGTTCAACCTTTCTGATTTGGTGGCCCTGTTCCAACCTCCTGCACAACCCCAAGCTCCCACCTCTTCCTCGCAGCCTCTCCCACAGACCGCTCCCTAACTGATCTCCCTTCACAGCCCCCCGCCACCTGCCTCCCACCGTACTTGCAGCCAACCCTGGCGCAGCCTGCAGGCCTTTTCACGCTTATGTTGCGGAGATGCCCAAACTTGCTCTGTATTCACTAACTTTACCTCCCCGGAGACCTAATCAGGCCACCCGCAGCACTGCATGAGGCATCCTGCCTGCTTCTCATTTGCTCGGGAGCAGCCTGGGGTCTTGGCAGGATGCTGCTGGTGCTGCAGGAACCTTGGAGGAGAGATGGGCTGACTCTCGACCGACTACCTTGTTCTTCGGCTTTGCAACCCAGCTGTAGCTCCTCTGTGACTCATGGCTGAGAATTGCTGCCTCTCACACTTTTATATCTGAAAGGATAAAGATGGAGGTGAAGAAATTGTAGCTGGTATTAGTATTTGCGCTGTAACTGGTGGAGAGGAAGTGGACGGTCCTCTGCATAGTAGTGCTCTTGCTTCCACACCCAGAGATGAGGTCTGCTGAATGTTTTTTAGAAGGGGAAATGTGGCATTGATGCCTACACCATCAGATGGATTGCAGATTGGCTGAAGGGTTGTACTCAGAGGGGGGTGGTGGATGGGTCATATTTGACCTGGGGAAAAGTGGGCAGCGGAGTCCCCCAGGGCTCGGTCCTTGGGCCCACGCTGTTCAATCTCCTTATCGGCAATTTGGACGACGGGGTGAAAAGCAACCTGTTTAAATTCGCTGATAATACCAAAATTTGGGGTGAGGTGAGCATGCTAGTAGGGAGGGAAAGACTGCAGC
>NW_017729001.1:34746256-34752647 GCF_001723915.1 Gavialis gangeticus | reverse complement strand
CAGAGGAAGCCACTCTCATGGTCAGGGGGCAGCAGGGCAGACCCTGCAATGAGAAACTGCGGGACCTGAACCTGTTCAGCCTTCACAAGAGAAGGCTGAGGGGGGACCTGGTGACCGTCTATAAACTCACTAGGGGGGACCAGGGTTTGGGAGAGACCTTGTTTCCCCTAGCCCCCCCGGCATAACAAGGAATAACGGCCACAAGTTGTTGGAGAGGAGGTTTAGATTAGACATCCGTAAGAACTACTTTACGGTCAGGGAGGCTAGGATCTGGAACCAGCTTCCAAGGGAAGTGGTGCTGGCTCCTACCCTGGGGGGCTTTAAGAAGAGGCTTGATGCCTACCTGGCTGGAGTCACTTCATCCCGGTTTTTCTCCTGCCCAGGCAGGGGGTCGGACTTGAAGATCTGCAAGGTCCCTTTGACCCGACTTCTGTGATTCGATGAAATGTAAGGCTCTGGAGTAGAGTTACTGTGTTGAGGGAGCTTAGATAAAGAAAGGTTTTCTCTACTTTGCTTCAGTCAATGAGGCTGGCAGGGGCTTTGATTTACTTGAGTCTTGTGAGGATAGCTCCATTGTCCTGGAAGAGGGTGGGCGTCCAAGGGAGATTGGATAGTAGCTTGGGTCCAGCCTACCAAGGGCTGTGTACAGAGGTAGGTGGACCTTCAGGTGGCTCCTGTATGTGACTTTGGCTGTGCAGGATGTGCTCTGCTGCAAGAAGAAAGCACTGAAAGAACAGACACAGCAGGAGGGACGGTGATGGGATGAGTTTGTAGCCTAGGTATAGGGGGAAAGAGAGACGTGGTTTGCAGTCAAGGGATTCACCTGAGGTGTGGGAGACCCAAGTTAACATTCCTGCTCTGAACCGAAGCTTCCCATGTCCCAGGTGTTTGTCCTACTGAGCCATTGACTACTCCACTGTTTGTCCTGGACACAAGACACTTTCTTGTTGCTGTTCATTGAGTTTGAGCTGTTTCCAGGCAAATTTTCAGCTTTGAGTTGGTGTTTTTGGCAAAATATCTTTCACTCAAGAATTAGCTCCATCATCCCTACTGTAGAGAAGCAAAAAGAGCAGGGACTTGAGGCTGAGCCACTGCGCTCCATGGAATTGCTGACCGCAGGGCTGTTTGGAGTGGGACTACCAACCTAAGAGGCCTAGCTTTTCTTCTCATCTGGAAGGAAAGGTTTGTGAAGCCCTGAAATTCTTTGTAGAATGGGAGGTTTGTTTTCCGGCTGCCCTGTAACGGGGGAACAACATGTTTCAGAAAGCAGGTTCAGAGTTTAATGTGGTCAGAGAGTAGATGTGCCCTAGGTCTCTAGCCAACAGGATCCTACAAGAGATGAGCTGCCACGAGTACCTTTCTGACTGGTCAGCAAGGGAAACCTCTCTACCTGCGCACCTTATTATGTGGATACTGTATATTTATCCTCACAACACTCCTCTGAGAGGGAAGTATTGCTGCAGATGGGAAAGGGAGGCACAGAGAGGCTGCATCACCCTACCAAGGTCACAGAGGTAGTCTGTGGCAGAGCTGGGGAACGAGCCTAGAGCTTCCTGTCCCAGGCTAGCATTTTCACCACTGAAGCTTGGCACTACTGACTGTCGAATGCCTGATGAGCCATGTCAGTTTAGCATCATAAGGAAAGCTTGTTACCCAGAATGTACCACCGCGAGTGGGAAAACTTGAGGGAAACGTATTTGGGAAATGAGAAAAAACATCATGAGCGAAATTCAACAAGATAAGTAAAACGCACTGTTGGAGAAAGTGGTGGAATTGAAGCACAACTGATAAAGGAGAATGCAAGTTTTACGAGCTTGGTGTTATAATATCATGAAGGACTGCTCCGAGAAGGGTTAAAAAGGGCTTGCCCACATACAGCAGGGAAAAATATACCCCAAGAAAAACAGGCGTGTACAGTTGCTGGTTTGGTATGCAGGTCTCTCAGTATCCAGGCAAAGGAGGAGTTTAAAGTCCGCTGTGAGTAAAGGGGAAAAGATGTACCCCATGCAGAGAGTTTCTGTGCCTGTATGCAAAGGGAAAATGTTTATAGGCAGGATAAAGTAACAGTAATTTAGGAAAGGTTTGCAAACTGCTCTGGAGTGGAGCACCGGTGTGAGTGGGAGAGAGCAGAATGTATGGGATGAAGCATGAAATAAGCCTTTTCTCCAGAAAGCCCTTTTGGGCTGGAGCGTGGCCCTCTTCCCCGGGGCACTCTGAAGCTCTGTTTTGGTGGTCTGTACAGTAGGGGCTGATCTTTGGCAAACAGAGACGAATGATGTCATTGAATGTGTAACATATGCACAGAGGGCTAGTAAATGCTGTTCACACTGCAGTGTGCAGCCAGATGTATGTACTGGAACATGCTTTCAGGACTGGAAAAACCATCTTCATGAAGATACAAAGGACTGAGGATGTCCTGTACTCAGCTTGGTCAAAGCTACAGCAGCTGCCAAGTGTGAATATTCTTTGCAAGGTTTCTCACTCCCTAAACCTCAAGTTTCCGCTCTTTAGCTGGCACTTGGGAGCCGTCTGTTCAGAAGGTCTTATTCAGCATTTTTTCTGTTTCTTAGAGATCAGCTCTGGGAAACTCTCATTTTATCCATAAAAACATAAGTGGGGCTTTTTAATGTGGATGATTTACAGCAGGTGGGAGGTGAATGAATCCATTTGATCCATTTGCCACATTCTCTTTTCCTCTTCTCATATGAGTAGTCACAAAATTATTGCAGGAGAGGCTTTTAGAGCTAGCCGTTATTCCGTTTACTCCGGCACAAAGGTGGATTGTCTGATCCCATTGCAAAACCACCTGATTGCAAAAGGTACCTTACTTTCTCGATCAATAAATACTTCAGGTAGAATAGGTGCAATTGTGGGGTTACAAGTCTCTTCATAGGCAGATGAACATGCAAGTCCTACCTGAACTTTCAAGTTATTCAGGAGTGTTTTGCAGAGTTTGTTTGCCGGTCTGCTGCCCAGTATACAAAGGGGTAAATTAACTTCACTTCCTTTTCCCTTTGCACAGGCTCTCGGAGAAAGGCCGCAGGAGGGTGGGAGGAGGAGAAGGCCCGTGGGAAGGCAGGGGTCCTCTGTCCAGCTCTTAAAGGTTGGTGGGGAGCTCCAGGCCAGGAGGCCTGTTAGCTATGTGTGTGTTTTGCTTGCTGGAGCCGGGCGTTTTATGTTCACTGCTGGTTTGCTCTTGCTGAAACTTTTTTTGCTGATTAATGCTGTTGTGTTCCTGCTGAATTGCACGTGTGTGTGTGCATGCACATTCCAGTTTAGTCATAGAGCTGCAGCCCACTCTGGAGTCACTGGGAGTGAGCCGCTGCTGTGATCTGGGCCCAGGACATCACTTCACTTTGCCAATCTAAAGAAAACCCCTCAATTTTCCAACAGACAGCTTTTTGCTTTCTCTGATTACACCCGTTCTCCTCCTCTGCACCCTCCCCCCTGCATTTCTACCTTGTATTTCCCACCCTCCGGTCATCGTGTCGACTTTTGTCTGAGACTTAATACAGTGTCTGAAACCCCTTGGAGAAGGAATCAAGTTGTTCTGCCTGTTTCTGCAGTGTGTAGCGTAGTGAAGCACTGGTCCCTGGCTGGGGCCCTTGTGCACGTCTGCAGTTTGACTAAGAATTAGCCAGTGGCATTTCTTGACGTTAGAAGAGATCACAACTGGGATGATGATTTTTGAATCGGGCAAGTAGTTAAGTATGATGTAAATACAGGAGTAGCAGACACCTAGGATATCATCTGCAGTTGTAATAAAGGTGAAAAGGACAATAGCGCTTAGTCCTTGCATTTCATTGTCACTTTGGCTCAGGAAGAATTTTTCCTTTAGGATTATATGGTTTGCCAGGGGTGTTTAAATGCTTTTCTCCTTCCTCTGTTGCATTATGCTAAACTCCTGGAGGCAGGGCCATGAAGTGGGCTCGAGACCATTGGTCTGTTTGGTGGTTACAGGACTACATGGACTATTAGTTTAATCCATTATACAGCAGAAGGGGAGGGTGGATGAGCAAGGTACACCACTGCGCTTGGGGGAGGAGACTGGACTCGGTGAATAAATCTTTTTCTCTGATTTGGTGCCTCCTGTGTTCCTCTGGCCGTGCCCTGTGGCTTCGTTCACCATCCAAGATGCGTTTGTAATTAAGACTGAAATAATGTGAGAGCTCATTAAGCGTTAAGAATACTAGTTTCTAGTAGGACTTCGCCATGCCCTCCACCAGTCTCCCGCATTGATCTTTGTGCTAAATCTCCATGCGAGTTGGGCAGGCTGGTTGGAAGGTATTTATTGGGAAGTTACTGGTGATGGTAAGTTCCTTGTGAGTGTGGCTATGAAATTGTCTGCAACACGTTTATCTAGAGCCTGTTGGCTCTTCCGGTTCAAAGCCAGGCATTACTGTGTGAGACCAACAAGTTTTATATATGTGGTTTCTGGAAAACCACTGGATTGTCCTCCAGAACAGAATGGAACAGAAGGTAGATGCTTTTTCCTGAGCCGGGTGGGACCGAGGGGAGAGAGTGCCACCAAATACACTTTCCCTGCTGGTTTTCCTCGGGTTTGGCCTGCAACGGAGGTGTGTGTAAGTGGTGTGTTCATGGAAGTGGTGTCTTAGACTGGCTGCGCACTGTGTAATCCAAAACAGGGATGAGCTTTACTTTGTACTAGTAGTTTGTCTGCTTAATTTTAACTCTCCCGAGGTGAAGAGTCTATGGCTTCTCTTGGGAAGCTGTTCCACATAGTGACTGCATAGTCAACACAGGCCTTATAATATCCAGTCCATTTTGCACCTCCTTTTTATTCTTGCATATGCCTACTAAATAATTCCTGACCTTATGACCTAAAAGTAGATGCCTGGCCAAACCAGAGATGGTTATTGCTGTGTCTTTTGCTGAAATAATTCCCTTCTGCCATCAGTCAACTTTTTTTTGCTTTTCCGAAGCTGGCACTTTGTTTGCAGCACCTGTCTGATAACGAAGTGTCCAGAAACGTGCCCAGTAGTGGAGTTGCCCCCAAGCCATGCTGCCACATCCATACCGTCCGCCATAGTCGGAGATAACGGCGGCTGATTAATTGCTGCAGAGCATGAATTTGTGTACCTGCTTTGTTGTCTGCTGTTGCTGCTGGATCTCTTCGGCACCGCTGTGCCAGGTTTGGCATCCCATGAAATATCAGTGGAATTGTTTCATTAGCTGCATTTTCCAGTGTGGGCTTTGGGGTATGAACTGATTGACATCCAGTCAGGACAGAAGCATGGCAGAAGTAGCTGGTCATGGATTTTCTCATTTCTTTCTTTTTGGCCTCCTCAGCACTTGCTCCTTGGCTGTGGCTGACACCCCCGAGGGGCTGGAGCCTGCTTTGACGGGGCAGATCCTTTGTTCTTGCAACGGGGGAGGCTGCAATCCTGTGAGGCTGCGATCACCAGTGTTTGTGAATGTGACTTGTATTTAATTATCTGCTTATGCAAATGGAGAGGAGGGAGTGGTACAAGCAATTTCACAATTAAATGGTTTCTTGGGGCTGACTAGTGGAAGGCAGGAGATGTGGCCCATCGGCCCTTTGCTGATTTGTTTGCTTCAGAGGAAAAATGAATTTTTCTCTATCATTTACTCAAGGTCACAGTTGTGCAAAGCTCAGATACATAAGCCGTGCATTTGCTTACAACCAGATGTATACGAAAGGTCAGTCTATAAACTTAGCAAGTATAACAAATTATTGATCTGTCCAAGCCTATTGACTGAGCTGTAGTTGTGAGGACATGATTTGAGAAGACCGTTTTCCACTATTGATCTGTACTGTGACGTGCTCTGGGTTGTCTTGATGCAACCTCCGAGTGGTTTGTTTTTACTTGATGCATAAATGAAGGCATAAACCCAAAGGTGGATGGGGGCAGGGGAGAATTGGTAATGGGCTGTAGTCTCTTTCTTTCCAGGTCACAGGTTTGAATCAGCATAGATTTATGGAAATTGAAAGGTAAACGGATCAAATACATTGGTGATTTGTTCTGTCCCCTGTGAGCATTGTGTGCATCATTGAATCACAGAAGTCAGGTGGAAGGGACCTTGCAGATCTTCAAGTCCGAGCCCCGGCCTGGGCAGGAGAAAAACTGGGCTGAGATGGCTCCAGCCAGGTAGGCATCAAGCCTCTTCTTAAAGCCCCCCAGGATAGGAGCCAGCACCACTTCCCTTGGAAGTTGGCTCCAGATCCTAGCCGCCCTGACCGTGAAGTCATTCTTGTGGATGTCTGATCTAAACCTCCTCTCCAACAACTTGTGTCCATTATTCCTTGTTATGCCAGCGGGCGCTAGGGGAAACAAGGTCTCTCCCAAACCCTTCTGGTCCCCCCTAGTGAGTTTATAGACAGTCACCAGGTCCCCCCTCAGCCTTCTCT
>NW_017729001.1:34740271-34741256 GCF_001723915.1 Gavialis gangeticus | reverse complement strand
CACCCTGGGGTGGAGAGCATCTGGACCCGCTGATTTGAACACATCCAGCCCCTCCAGAAGCTCTCCAACCTGGTCCTCCCAAACCTGAGGTCTGGCGGTGTTCCCCTCGAGTCCGTCTTGCATCACGGTGGGGAAGTCCCGGTCCCTGCACAAGAAAACGGAGGTGAAGAATTGGTTAAAGAGGTCTGCTTTCTCCTCTGGTGCAACCACCAGATTGCCCAGCGTATGTTGCAGGGGCCCCACGTTTCCCGGTGCTTTCTTCATCTTCCCTATATATTTGAAAAAGGACTATTTATTATCTTTGATCTTGGACGCTCATCCTAGCTCTATGTCTGCCTTGGCTTTCCTGACAGCCCCCCTCCAGGCCCGAGCAGAGGAGGTATACTCCTTGTTGGAGATAGCAGCCCCCTTCTACCGGTTGTACGCTGCCTTTTTGGCAATCAGGCATTTCTGGACGCCCTTGGTGAGCCAGGGGGGCTTTCGGGCACTCCTGCACCCCTTGCTGCTTGTTGGGATGGTCACCCCTTGGGCCCTGAGTATCGTCCCCTTAAGGAGCGACCACTCGTCTTGGGCACTGAGCTCCCCTGCCCTTGGGACCCCCAGCCCCACTCCCCCTAATCTCCTCAACTCGTTGAAGTTGGCTGTCTTGAAGTCTAGGGCTACTGCCTTGCTGCAGGCCCTCGACACCCTGCGCTGGATGGTGAACTCCAGCAAGCGATGACCTCTATCACCCAGGTGTTCAAGGACCTGGAGGCCCCTTACCAGGTTGTCGCCTGTGGCGAGGACCAGGTCCAACAGGGCATTTCCTCTGGTGGGACTGTGCACCTCCTGAATTAAGTGGAGGTCCTGTATCTCGGCCAGGAACCTCTGGGGATGGTCCAACCTGGCTGACTGCTCCTCCCAGCACATGTCTGGGGAATTTAAATCACCCGTGACAACTACATCCCTTGCCTGAAGTGCCTCTGCAAGCTGGCCTGAAAATTCC
>NW_017729001.1:34728596-34739534 GCF_001723915.1 Gavialis gangeticus | reverse complement strand
CCCTCAGAATAGCCAGTTCAGACCCACACATAATAGGGCTTACAGAAACGTGGTGGGATTCATCCCATGACTGGGCAGTTAGCATTGGGGGCTATAATTGGCACTAATCTGCCCTTTGGTTGCCATTCACAGGAAAGAGGGCATATGTGAATAGACCAGGGCACCACACAGGTTGAACTCTCTTTTGGCCTCAAGAGGTGTCCCTCTTCCACAAGTGCTGCGCATGTTAGCAGGGGCGTTATAAAGCGGCTTTCAGTGTTACTGCTCCTATTGCACCTGGTCTGAGCATAAATGAAATGCTTCTGTTTCAGGGCTGTCCATTTGGTTGCTTTCGTTTTAGATGGTGAAAGAGGGAAGGGGAGGCGAGTTCGGCTGGAGCAATCCTCGCTGGCAGACTTTCTGCTTTTGTGCCTGCCTCTGGGAATCAGCTTCTGAGATGAGCATGGAGTAGCAAAATGGTTGAATCTGATACAGGAAGGATAAAAATCAATGTTTTCCTTTTTTATCTTAACATCAGTTTTATTAAATTGAATATTTATTGGATTCAAAACATTTTTTCTTTAAAAATGTTTACAATTAAATTAGTTGTTATGACAAAATAAGGCCTAAATTTGTTATAATTCGTTCAAATGAAATGAAATGTACTCAAGCAATACAAGATTTAGTTAACCACTGAAGTGGTGGAAGTCACTGGCTAAGCATCTGGAGATGGAATTAGTTGAATTGCAGTGTCTATGCAAATGCAGGCTGACACAGGTCATGGGTAAAGGGGGAAAAAGGGTAATTGGAAGCAAAATAAGAAATGTATAATTAATGATTTTCTAATAATAAAATCAAGACTTTGAATTAACATATGTCAGATTATATGGTGGCTTAAATACATTTGTCAGGATAAAGAGTTTAGTAAAAACTAGTTAACAAACTGTTAAATGGTATATTTAGGTTATATTTAGATATGTGGGCACCATTTAAAAACAAAAAGTACAATCTTTATGAATGAAACCCCAAATGCTTGAGGAATCAGTTGGGTTACAAGGCCTGTGGCTTATTGAAGGGAGAGTAAAAGATCCTGGACTTGTTATAGCAAAATAAAAATCTCTCACAGAAGATTTCTAAGGCAAATCCTTTTGAAGTCCAGCAGGCCAAGAGATGCTGCAATGAAGAATTAGTAATGTGTTGTCCATGTTGCACACTTGGTATTTTTCTTTTCAACGTGTATCTGGCTCTGGATCCTCTGGAGAAAATTAAATAGAATTTTCTAAATGACCCAGTAAAGCTGTGTCCCATCCTCAGCGTGTTACCTTTTGTGTCTGTGGGCAATGAAGGGATAGTTAAAAATACAGCCAACATCAAAAAGCCTTCTCTCCAATTTTCATTCCTTCCTCAGGACATCTGTTTTATACATTTCTCCATCCAGGAGAGTAGGATTTAGCTTTTGTTTTCTTTTATTAGTCCATAGTAGGTGTTTGCAAATGCACCGCTTACTTCCCTGAACATAACCATACAAGCTGCTGCCCAGCCTGTTAAGTAAGGACCTACCTGGATTTGCATCATGGCATATGAACAGATTTATGCCCCTGAAATGGGGTGAATTTTCAAGGACCTTTGTCAAACTGCATCCCACAAATACAGCCCCATTCATTTTGGAAAACATAGACCAGGCTTCTCTCGCTAGTGCAAAAACCACACGGCACAGCATGCCGGCCGGATCTAGTTAATAGAACATTAGACTCACAGAGGTGTGGAGAACTTTTTGGTACATTTTCATACCTGTCAGTCTCACAGCTTAAAATGGAGGATACTGCCTCTGTGCCTGTGTTGAAGCCAAAACTGAATGGTCATAGATTTAAAACTCCGTGCATTTACATCACGTAGGCAAGAGTGCAGTGTTATGAACAAGCAAATATGAAAGCAACTTTTCCTGGCCACTCTGAATGGAAGTGGCTGCATTGTTGGTCCCTTTTTGCTGCTCCATCCATAAAAGTGCAAGAGACCCCACAAAATTTCATATTCATTCAGCTTTGGATGCCTGAATACGGGATGTTGTGCGCTTTGGTATTTCCTCCTGTTTTTGTTTCAGAGTACCTTGTGCTGCTGAGATGTGCATCTAGTCTCTCTCAAATTCTTTCAGTTTTTTTGCTTTGAAGCATCATGATAAGCACAAGTTTTGATGTGGTGCTTTGAGATATAACGATACTCTGCTCTGTCTGTTTTAACACGAATTCAACTGGGACTAACTCTGATTGCTGACCTGGAGACAGACAGCACGTTTCAAAGCATAACACTCCAGCTGTTTGCTACCAACACAGGGCAGCGGTTTACAGGCCTCTTCCCTTGGCCAATCTGCGTTGATGGAAGGGCCTGTGAAGCCAGCACTTCTCTGGTACTGACTAGCAAATTTTTGGCTCAAAATCAAGGCGGTGGAGAAAGTGTGAAACACTAAATTGCTCCTGCTTTCGGAAGTACTGGCATGCAGGTGTTAGAGTGGCAGGCTCTTTTGTTCAGCCCTGCCTTTGGTGCTACTGCAGCGAGCTGGCTACCATCGCTTCTCGGCCTTTTGCGGGCTCCAATCAAGTGTAGTGCCCCTTCTGCCAGGCAAAGTGGAAGAAGGCTCTGAGATTACTGAAGGAGTCCTTTGACTCAGTGTCAAATAACTGCATGTCTGTCACACTTGTTTTCAAACTGAATAACCCTTTTGTAAGGGAAAGGAGGAAATCAGATTTCCAGTTCGGGGCGTGCTGCTCTGCTTAGGTTCGTATCAGTGACGCCTGTTTGAGCCTAGCGAAGTTGAGGACGTGCTGTATAGTGGTGGCGGGTGCTTCTGATGCAGCCTGTGTATGCAGTCAGGCGTGGGGCTGGCTCCTGCTGAGAGACAGCACTCGGCACCGCGCAGGATGGGGCCCTCTGGAGCAGGCTGCGCAGGTGGTGAAGGGAAGGCAGGTGGAGACAGCGAGGCACGGAGAGGGAAGCTGCAAGCCCTCTGGGGTCTTGGGTCCTTGTCCTCAGCTGGTCTACATGGTCATAGCCCCATCAAGTTCAGCGACACCATGCCCTTAACACTGCCTGGTTTTCACATGAGGGCCTCTGAGCCGCAGCAGGGATGATCCCTGCGTCCTCTCCAATGACGATGAAACAGGCAAGGAATTGCTCGTTGCAAGAGGCAGCGTCTCTTTCTGGAAAAGATTTATTTGAATATTTTGTCAAAGGACCGGATTGGCTGAGCATCCATAGGCGCTCAGTCGTTGTCCAGAGATTCAATTTATCCTTTGCTCCTATCCCTGCCCATAAAGCTGTAGAGAGTGAGGCTGGTGAATAGCTTCAGCATGCTGTGGTCTGGGGAAGAGATGATGGTGAGTAGGGATGAATTGTGTCACATATCTTATTCATATATTCCTGACTGAATATGCAAACAGACACAAACCACATTCCTCATCCACTTTCTTATAAAAAGTTCAGCAGTAGAAGTGCCTATCATTGTAAATCAGTAAGAGAAGACTCCTTTGAGAGTTATAAGTGCTGTTCCTGACTGTTATAGGATCCTTTGTTGAATACCTCAAGGGCTCGGGAGCAGGATAGATGTTGTAACATTCTTATGTTTCCACAATGCGGAAGAAAAATTTTGAATAGACAAAACAGATCTTTTGCAATACAATAGTTTTATTGTGCAGCCTTTTCAGAGTGAAAGAGGGAAAGGGAGGGCGATACATTGCTGACTAAATCTTGCATTTCTTTAAGGTTAGAACATGCATTTTATGGCCTGAGCAGTAGGACAAGGTAAACCTACAGATTGACTGCGAAAACGCTGCAGGTCCCTGCCCCCATGTTCTCTTGCAGGAAATGTGTCCAAGCTCCTGCAAAGCTGTTCTTGAGAGCAGTTTGTACCGTGCTTTGGTTGGTTGATGATTGGCTTCCTAAGTTGCTTTCATATGGACTAACTTTGGGGGAAGCCCCCACTTTTAAGAGGCTGCTGTTTGTGCTGGCTGCGGCTTCCCTAACTAATCTGTAAAGAGAGCTGAAGTTGTGTGGGAACTGATATGGCCTTCGTGGCCACGGAGCAGGGCTGCACATGACAGATGAGTGTGAGCTTCTCTGCAGCAATCTTTTTAGCCAGTACCTTGACTTGTTATGAATGGAAATTGAGTCCTTGTTTCCCTTCCCCACTGCGTCTGGGTGACAGTGTGAAAGAAGGTTGATGTAGGGCAGGGGGAGGCAGCCCCCAGCACGTGCCACAGCATGGCCCGCAAAGACGGTTTGCTTTGCACATGTGCATTGGGGTGGCTGGCGGAAAGGGGCCAGGGTTGCGATGTCATAACAAGGATCAGGCCCCTCGCGGCTCCCCGACTGCTCACCCCTGGCACACCAACATCTTACAGGCCGAGGTTGCGGGTGTTTTTGGCACTCTGCCCCAAAATGTCGCCGACCCCCGATGTAGAGGAGTCCAGTTGTTATTTTGATGACTTGCTACTGATGTGTTGAGCTGTTCAGGGAGGGCGATGGGTGGCAACGTGTTGAGACCCTTATTTAGTACCAGGGAACCAGAGAAGAGAAACATATTTCTTTGTGTGCTTTAGGTGCACTGAGAGTCTGCGTCCACCCACCCTGATCTGTAGTTGGTACAAAAATGAATGAATTGGTAACCGCTGCATAGCAGATTAAAATACATAAACAATGGGCTGGGGGGCGGGGGACGCTATCATTCAAAGATGATAATTCCACTCAGTATAATTTTCTACTCAGTAAAAATTAGCAAAAATCCCCATCAAATGTTTTGCCCCTTAAAGAAGACAAGTTTGTTTAAGGGACCTTCAAGCCATATCTTATTTTTCGTGGTTGCAGGGGCTAGCACCAGATGTGTGGGATCCATTTCTGGCACTGGTGATGTGTTTAACATGGCTTCTTTGAAAGTTTTCTTCCAGCTGGGTTCATCATACGATACACAATCTAAATAACGATGACAGTGATTATTATTATGATGATTGTTAATAATAATAGTAGTACTAGAACTGGAAAGGGCTTTGGTTTGATTAGATGTACCGTGCTTAACTGAAATGCTGCATTTGCTTTGATTCTATAAGGTGTGGAGGTAACATGTGGAGAGAGAAGAGAAATGTTAGCCTTATCAAAATGAAATGGGTTCAGTCAGTGAGAGCTACTTGTGGTGGCAGCCAGTTGCAGCCTATAGACCTTGCTTCATGCCACCCCACCTTCTGGTGTCAGGAAATTATTCATGCAGCGGTGACAGAGAAGGGCAGTCATGCTGGCAGGTCTGAACACTGTGCCCCAGGACTCTTCCAGCCAACCCCACTGGGCAGTGCTAGATTTAGTTTCCAGATTCTGATACCATATGTTTTTGGTTGCTGTCTTTGTTGGATTACTGACTTGATTAAAGAGAAAAGGTGCCCTGAAAAACTTGTTGGAGTCCTGCTATTTAGAGCAGTAGAAATCAGACTTGAAGGATATGGGTACCTTGCCATATAGATCATTGCTCTGCACCTGGAATATTGTGTCCGGTTGTGGGCAGCGTGTTACCAGAAAGATGCTAATAAATTAGAGGGAGTTTGGAGATCCAGGTGGCTGAGGGGGGACTGGGTTACGAGGAAGGCCTGAAAGAGCTCTCACATATAGCTCAGCTCAGTCACTAATGGAGGATGTGGGAATTTAAGAATCTGTCAGTATTGCGAAAATCCACTTCAAATGTCTTGCCCCAAAGAAGACAACTTCTTTAGCTTTGTCCCTAGAGCTATAATTACGGAAAGTGAGAAGAAATTAAAAGAAGGAGCATTTATGCCAACTCAGCGAGATCATTTGGGCTGCGGAGCAGCCTTCCTCGGGTCATGGTGAAAGCCCGTTTTCTTGGGACATTTAAACTTGACCAGACGAAGCTCTGGCAGATGTGCAGCGGGGAGCAGCCCTGCACTAGTGCTGGGGTGGGGGGTGATCTTCATCATCTAATAGATCTCGTTGATCTCTAATTCCTATGCTTCTGCGTGTGTTTGAATGCACTGAAGCTCCCGGATGGACCGAGCGGCATGGATGAATGCAGCACCGTGATCTAGATGTGTGGCTTTGGGCACAGATGGGTTCTGTCTGCTCCTGACTTTCAGTATCCTTCCCTCCCAGCACGCTCTCCAATAGGCTTTTCTCAGAAGGTCACATTGTGAAGCAGGTGGTCTGTGCGTGTATTAAGAGTTGGTCTCCTGTTTTCCTGAGCAACCTGTAAATGGTTAAACTTGATGAAGCACTAATGAAGAATTACAGAGTTATTTGTTTGACTTTGCCACTCGGGGCTCTTGGCAAATGAGACAATTCATCTCACTGTGCAGCTAGGCGCATTTCTTAAAGGAAATTAATTAATGCAGTTTGTCTTCCCCCCATATCTCTGATTATTCTCCTTTTATTATCCCTTCATTCTCCCACTTTGCTTTTCTTCCCTGGTAGGTTCCTTTTTTTCAGCTTCCTGTGTTTCTGAAATACTGATAAGTAAAAGCAATTTTCCTCTGTTTTGTAATTTTGCTTCTTTTTGTACATTTACTTTTGTCTTGTCTAATAACACACAAGCTTCCTCCAGCCAGATGAGGAATTCCACGGGCTCCATTCTCCCTTCCTTCAACGATTTATTCAGTTTTCTTTCTTTCTTTGTGTGTGTGTGTGTGTCTTTTTTTTTTTTTTCTTCTCCTTGAGAGATGTTGGTATCACATGCACCTCAACAGAATTACTTGCTGGTAATGTGGCTCATGCTTTAACTTACTGTACTATTTGTACCTAAAAGTCTTCCACATTTCCAGATGTGCACCCCCTGCCCCACACACACCCATCACATATGAGCTGGGCTGTTGTTCTGTTTCTTTGAATGTGCTGATTCTTATTTCCAGAATAAGATTGCATCTCTTTAAAGGTACAACAGCTGCCTGCTTACTTCTTGGTCTTGTTTCATATTCAAATACAGAACACATGCATTTCAACAAAAAAGCCTTCTCTTAAATCACTTCTTCAGGAGGCAATTGCCTCAGCCCTACAGTCCCAGCAAGGTATTGGCTTGAGAGGAATAGGATTGTTTTCAATCCCACTCTGCGCTATCTGTGTAGGGACATTTAACGTCTACTGGGCACACCAGGAAGAGCGGACATGAGCATATTCTGAGGTGTATTAATATGAGCAAGTGTGGGGAGAGAGGAATGGGAACAGGGGTAAGCAGGATTTCTTTGAAAATAAACCACATTTTAGATCAGTTAAAGATCAACAAGGATACCAAAGCAAAAATTAACCTGGCTCCGCTATTCTTGGATTTAAACATTTTTCTAACAGTTTTATGATTTCTCCAAACCTGGGATATACCTTACTGCACTTGTGTGACCCGTTGGTTGCTGAGGATGTCGGTTGAAGCTAATCAGAACTAAGTATCCTTGGACGTGGACTATGTTGAGCCCAGACCTTCTACACATAAGTGCATTTCACATGGATAGGACTGCTCTTTCTAGCTGTAGCATGGATGTCACCAGTTAGCCTGTCCATCGATGAGCCCAAGGCATCGATCCTTTAGCTTGGAGTTTCACTAAGAAGTTGCTCTTCTGAATCTTTGTTGTGTTAAGGAGGCAAAACTAGTAGGTTTTTCTCCACTAAATCTTCCTCCTCAGATCACAATGTATTTAATACTTTGTTTGAAAGACTGTGCAGTATGAGGCAGCTTAGTTGTAGCATTACACTGGTTGATTATAGCACTTCAAACCTAACCCCATCTGGTTGGAATCAGACGGCATTTGCTGCCAGCGTACATGGCTGCTGTGTTTAAATAAAGGGAAGAAAAATGAATCTCCTAATTGTAGTGTGACAGGTGAAGGATGCAGGACAGTAAGTATATTCAGTAAACTTTGTTCAGCGAAGCACAGAATAGTTCAACAGCCCTATCCAGGAACCAGTGATCCAAGAAGGTCTACCGCAGAATGCATCTGGAGCATCTAATGCATACTTTTATGACATTTATTTGGAGAGATGGCTTAAGCTGTACATAAACTGTTTGAGAGAGAAATTCTGCATTATAGTTCAGGCATAACTTCACTTCTGGCCGGTGCTGCCTTTTTGCTGGATAAAGACACAATAGTGGCAAGCCCAGTGTCAGGGCCCATAAGGGTGCTTCACTTCAGAAAGAAAACTTTAGCACATCTGTATGAAATGGGACTGCTTTTAACAACAAGCGTGCGCCGTTGGACAAATTTACATTTATGATCAAAATAACATGTTAAAGTTCTTCTGCCAGTCTCCATTGCAAGACTGGGATTGAGAAGTATAGCCATGCCTCCAGCCCAGTAGCAATGTCTAAATAGTAATGCTCAATGCATTGTCGTCCCCCCAGCTCTCTCATTCTGACCGACTCGCAGCACAAGAGACCCACAGTCAGGCCTGTGCCTTTTGTACAGCTGTGCAAAGCAGCAGCCTCTGTCTTCTTCAGAGAATGGAAACCTGTGGGTAGCCCTGATCTGCAAAGTTATCTCTTAAAAGAGCCTGTGGTGGGGTTGATGGCTTGTTAGCAGTTCAGGTGGGGATACCGCCATGTCTGCAGTGTAGGGGCATAGGAATTGCCATGTTGCTTTAGGCCGGTGGTCTGTTTGATAGTGGCCAGTGCTGAACGCTTCAGAAGGCACAGGATATCCCCTGAGGCACAGGAAGGTAAGTTGCTGGTTGATGATCAGTCTCCAGGTGTGCTCTGTTCTGTCTTCTGATCTGAGTTTTTGGGTTTAGCCTGTCAGGAATCCACACGGCACTGAGCTGTGATGTGCGACTCCCATGACCTCATCTCTCATTAAGTACAGCTCTCCCATTTCACTTGAGTGTCTCCTTTCGTGGCTGGTATTAACACTTCTTCCTTTGAACCGGCAGGAATGCAATGGTATTTTAAGTGGCTTCAAACAAGTCTTACTTTAAAAAACAATTAGTGAAATTCTATCATTTGGGTAATGGCAGCTTGTTTGAGAGTACTGTAGCCACTGGGGACTTCAGGTCTTGTTCTGGGCAGCCCTGTTGCCTCATTGATAACAGAATTATATTCTCCAGCTCCTGGGAGCTACTTGGAGCACTTTTGGGCAATGAGAAATGCTGTACTTGATGTTGAGAATTGTCTTGAATACTTTGGGTTGATGGAGGATGCTGTTCTGGCCTTGGGCAGAAGTCCCAAAAGTTTAATGGACTTGTTTAATATCCTCTGGGCATAGTCCTGAAGATTCAGCACGCTTCAGAGAGCTACCGCTGCGGTTCCACGAGTCGCCGTGCGGGCCAGGTGAGTGGAGCACCGCCGCAGCTCTGTATGGCCCCACATGCTAGGCTGTTGTCAGAGCAGCTGTAGCTGGCAGCAGCTTCCCTGTTGTTTGGATCAGTGTTATTTCAGCTGAACTGCACCTCCATTTACCCAGACATAAATCCATGCTCGGAAAAGCACGTTCCAAGTCATTTTTTGTGCAGACTTGCAGAATAGCAAGCCCGTGCGCCATTTCTACTACCCTGTTAAATTTCATATTGAATCATATATTTAATAGCAAGCCATAAACCCAGTTTCTCTCTCTGGTGATCACAGGATAACCCTACACCGTGCAATTTCTATCCTTGCACCAGTGTCTTCTGGCAGTGTTGAATGAAGAGAGAGAGATTCTGGAAGGTCCTTTCTTACAGTACTGTAGCATGAGCAGTCAGGGGTGCAGCAGGGCTATAACCAGAAAAAGGGGTGAGGAGACTGTTGAGGTTTCTTTTTTTGAGTGCAGAGCAGCCAGTCTAGGTACTACATAATCTCACAAGGTTTCAAGGTAACTACGGTGAGTTTTTTCATAGGCATATTCCCATGGAGGTTACAGCAGCCTCCCATTCTGGTAGTGAACAAACAGCCTGTGTGGACTCCCACCTGGTCATGTACAGTAAGGGATGCATACTTCTAGAGAGTCCATCAGAATAACCCCTCCAGTTTCCCTTGGGGCCTTTGACAATGTGAGGTAAGGAAGTGGTACCTTGTACCTAAACACTGCAGTACTAGAAGTTCTGGGAGGACACACAAACGATCATTTTTAGAGGTTGAAATTCAAATTTAAGTTTCAGTTTTTTCCTTTTGTTTTTCTGTTAGTTGATGAGCATATAACTTACTGCCCAGTCATTACTTTATTATTTGAACACCTGGGGTGCACTTCTATCTGTCTGCATCCCTTGGGACATCATCACCTTCTGAGCAACATTTCTAGAAGACAGATCAAGCTCTCTGTCTCGGGGGGCATATAAAGCAGATGGACCTGGGCTTCAGAAATGCAGAATGCAGTTGATATTCCCAGGGACACCCTGGAGAAGTGCTGCAGTGCACCGTGCAGCTGATAATGGTTGTTTGCCAGTTTCCTGGACTATTCAGATAAATTCACTTCCCAAACAGTGAGTTGGACCTGGGTAGCAAAATGCAGATGTCTTCGTACGTGCATCCCCAGTGCTTTCTACGTGGTAACGAAATGAGCAGCAGCACGTGGTTCTGCATCGCAGACAGTCTCTCACCTAAGCTCACCCTCTCCTCTCTGCCCTTGCTGCTGGGGCTTGCAGGCACTCCCACACAGATGACTCCTGCTCCATGTGCACTCCTGCCTCGCGAACACTGAGTCCTAGAATTTAGAAGCTTGAACCGATTTAGGAATCAGTCCACCCACTACTTGTCTCTCGTGTGCTTGGCTCTGAGTATGGCCAGTAAAGATGGGAAGTAGGGTACAAAGAGCTGTTGGGGAACGTCCTGTGTTTGTGCTCTTCAGCCCAGGCGAGTTGGCAGGGGCATGTTGGGGGAAGCTCGCAGTTTGAAAGCTAGCACACCAGAGCCCTGGCCTTCAGCCTTGGGTACTGCTACCTGGGCAGCAGTACAGACAGTACCCTCTGTGCCCTGCAGTGCTATTTGTTGCTACTACATCGCATTGTAAGCAGCAATAGTGC
>NW_017729001.1:34723131-34725772 GCF_001723915.1 Gavialis gangeticus | reverse complement strand
AGGGCGGCTAGGAGCTGGAACCAACTTCCAAGGGAAGTGGTGCTGGCCCCTACCCTGGGGGTCTTTAAGAAGAGGCTGGATGCCTACCTGGCTGGACTCATTTGAGTCCCGTTTCTTGTTTTGGGGTTTTGTTGTTCTCCCGCCCTGGCGGGGGGTCGGGCTAGAAGATCTACTAGGTCCCTTCCGACCCTAAATCTATGAAACTATGACACTGGTTATCAGAACACATTTGAAGTCTGTCAGGGTGACAGTGAGAGAGGAGCCCTTGCAGGGCAGGAGCGGGTGCTTCCCCGGTGCTGTTCGGAAGTTGTGAGCCTCACGTGTTCGCAGTGCAGCCTTAGGGCAGGGGACACGCTGAGCGGTGACGTACTTGGATGTGTCGTGACTGACAAGCGCCAAGTGACATCCATGCAAGAAGGTCATGGCCGTTAAGCTGTCCACCTGGCTTTGCCCGGGATTGCTTCTGGTGCATGGCGGGACGCGCAGCCTGGGAGGACTGACCTGAATGTGAATCTCTCCAGTCCATCTTGACACTCTGGCTTTGCTTAAGCCCTTCTAATACCTTGTCTAACCTGACTGTTTCTTCCTTTCTATTGCTCCAGTTTCAGCACTTGCCAGAGAATTTCTCTGGTTGAGCGTGAGAGCTGCAGGGGTTTCTGGGTTGATGTCTTTTCAGGGCCTAAGGGAGTGAGGCACTTAAATCCAAGTGAGAGCTGTGCACCCAAATCCCTTGGGCTCCTTTGCAGATCACAATCATAGTGGCCCTTTGATATCCGGATGTAGTGTTGTGTACGTGCTTGTGCTCCCCTGGGGTGTGGTGGGGAGTGCTCTGCGTACCTCTGTGGCCTTGTGTTTCATGGCACCGTGGAAGACGGCTTGTGCGTGTCTGGCTGATCAGTTGCCTGCTGAATATCCCGGTATCTCATTGTGAAGCTGCTCTGTGTCAGCACTGGATGGTACATAGGTTCTCAGCACTTTTATTGTTATTTATGATGATGAGCAGAAGTTTTGTCCCTACAGGCACTGACTAGAGGGAGCATTGTTGTGTTTTTGACATCTGTATCCATCTGGAGTTGGGGTGTTGCTTACAGCTGGTCTGTAGCCTTCAGGATTCCCACAACGTGATCCAAGTGCTGAAGGAAAGTATGCTTTTCTGTTTCTGGCCGCGTCTGCTTTCATTCTTAAATATATATTTTAAATAAATGGTAATGGCTGGAGCTCGTGATGGTTAAAACACATGGCCTGTAGTATGGCTGGGGTTGCTTGGCAACCAGAAAGAGGAGGGAGAGCAAGACGCTTCTGAATGAATGAACAAAAGCATCTGCTGTGGCGGCGG
Source organism: Gavialis gangeticus (assembly GCF_001723915.1). Lineage (NCBI taxonomy): Eukaryota > Metazoa > Chordata > Crocodylia > Gavialidae > Gavialis > Gavialis gangeticus. The sequence continues at coordinate 34,724,436 of NW_017729001.1, read as the reverse complement.
AGCCGCGAGAGGTGGATTGGCGGAGAAGTTTCCCGTGGGTCCGCGGCACCCAGGAACGGCTCCTGGAGCGCTACGTGGATGTGGGAGGAAGTGCCACAACGCTGTTGTCTTTGCATTTAGCCGGAGTAGTCGGAGCTAGTTAATTCAAGCTTTCCCTTGCATGCTGCTTCCTCCGCATCTCTGACCTGACAGTGCTCCCCATTTGTTCTCTGCTTCAAATCCTTGTGGATGGCTCCACAATGCAGCTGCCAGTTCTCTGGAGCCCGGCCGCGAGGCTGTCCAGAAGCCTCGTTTCTGAGTGACACGAGGCGCGCTCCCTCTCCATGCTGCTCCCGGCCATGGGAGACAGAACTGGGCTGGGAGCTGAGATGAATTTCTCCCCAGGCTTTCAACCTAATCGCGTACGCGGTAGGAGAGGCCAGGTGGAGAGCAGCGCTTGGCAGGGGCGTGCTGCCACTGAGTTAACACCGTTCCTCTTGTGCGGGTTGCAAATACCTGTTGCCCGTGTTGGCTCTGGAATCAGCCGTGCCCCAAAGCTGGGTCTGCCGTGTGCAGGGTGTGACCAGCAGCCACATCCCTGCCGAGGCTGGCCTGGATCTGTGAGGTGTGCTGCCCAAATGAAGGATAGTGCCACTGAAGAAACAACTGAGATTCAAGGCATCTGGTTCTTATTACTAGTGCTCTGCTGTTGCGTAACACTCAGGCTTTTATCTGCCCTCCTGGTCCTTCCTGCTTTGCTAACGCCACTGCCAGTTCTGGGAGCTCAGGACCATTTGGAGCACAGCTCTAACCATTCTGGTGTCAGGAAAGAGAGATAAAAGCTGAAGTCAGCAAAAGAGAATTTGGGGACGTGCACTCTCGGTTTTAAGGGCAGAAACCTACATTCCTGTTTGGAAAGCAAAAGCTCTGCTGGGTAGCGCTCGTCACCCACATCTTGATCAGATTATACTGGTCTCCATAGCAGCAGAAAGTGTGCACACACTGGAAGTGTGTGGGAAGAGGAGCCACCATTGATTACAAGGGCGACGGCATCCTCATATTGACACGCAGCGCGCAACCGGCCCGGGTTGTTTTTACTAGAACGAACGGCGCCGTGCACTCGCTCGCTCGCTTGCTTGCTCCTCCCAGGGGGGAGTGGGCCCGGTCGAGCTGATTGTGGGTGCTGCACGTCTCACTTCCCGGACTTGACCCGCTTGGCCCATTCTCAAGGGAACAACTTTGTCGCTGTTCGTCTTCAGGGTGATTGGTCCCAGGGTAGGACTGGAGCAGTGATCTGAACCGTGACTGTTTCAGTGAGTGAGTGGT
>NW_017729001.1:34715296-34723107 GCF_001723915.1 Gavialis gangeticus | reverse complement strand
CCCCCCCCCCCCCCCCCCCACCACACACGCACAATGTCTCTGACATCACCGTCTTTACCACTGACTCCTTCCCAGTACACGTCCCTTCCTGCTCGCCTCTGCCGCCTTGGACTGTACGCTCAGTGTCCTGTGCTCTCTGGAGGAGGCACCATCCTCCTTCGATGCTTGGGAAGTGCCTGGCCCACAGTGGGGGTGAACACTAGCAGATAGCAGTGACACTGGAAGCCACGCTGGACTCAGCAGCGGTTGCGGGATAAGGCAGGGCCAAAAGGAAATAGCTCATCAGGATGAGGCACCAGCATCTCTTTGGCACTGGACAGAAGGTTTGCTTAATGCTTGGGAAAGGTGCTGTGCTGGTAGGATCCGCACGGGTCAGCCCTCTGCCGTCCTCTTGGAGCCGTGATGGGGCCAGCTGCTTTTATTGTCACGGCGTGAACATGTAGGCTTGAGCAGCGGGTCAAGATTTACTTGTCCTCGTTTGGAAGGTGGTCATTCGGGCACCGGGAGCAGCAGAGAAAGTCCTTGGAGAAGAGTTTGGAAAAGCCCCTTCCCCAAGCAACTATATATAACCAAAGAGGATTCCTGCTTGAAATCTTTAGCCACTGGTATTGCTTTTGACCCACATCTTGATCAGATTAAATGTGTCTCCATAGCAGCAGTAAGTGTGCTTGCTGTGGAAGAGGGAGGGGGCAGTCGCAATTAGAGACAGGTTCCAGAACAATACGTTTTCTGTTCAGACTCATAAAAGGTTCAAAGAAAGAGCTGAAGCTTCTTAAACTGGTATCAGGGTCACAATTAACACGTACAAAAGCAATCACCTTCCATGCTAAGATACAGTTATTAAAGGCCTCAAATGAAAACAAAAGTTAAAATACCTTTCCTGTCCAGTGAACCACAGGAATGAACATGTTGCCATGAGACTATCACATAAATAATTCACAGGCACATTTAAATAATGTAGCGGCTTGGATGCAAACAGTCACCAGCCAGGAAATTCCGATTTACAGCTCAGACCTCCATCCTACGGCTGCTTTATCTGGACCTGCACAGCCCCCGTTTGCAGGCAGCACGTCTACCCAGCCGTGTCCCTGCCGGATAAGAAGAGCCGTGTGTGTTCACTGATACCTATGCTGTTGTATCAGTTGGACCTTAGGCAGCTTGCTTGCAGGGTTACTCTGCCCTGCCCGCCTGGATTTGTCCCACTTGCTCCTTGTGCCACTCATCCCTGCTGGCATTTCAGAGGTTTCATTTTATTCAGGGTATTCCTCACTCTCCCTGGAAACTGCTGCCCCATGGCCCCAGGGGCAGGATGGGGCACATCTTGGAGCCTGCAAACATACCCCTCGGAGCTCTCTCTCCCCGAACAATAGGCTCCATCTCTGGGGTGAGGTTTTCACGACCTGTGTGTATCCTCTCTCGAAGAGCTTGAAACGACATCCCCTGCATGCAGTACCTCAGCACTGCTCCTTGGCCGAAACGGATGTAAGTTTTCAGAAACCATTTCCCAACCGTGGGTGTGTTCCTTAATCTCTCCGTGCCTCTGCTCTCCTTCTGTGACGAGGGCGCTTGCCTCCCCTCACCTGGTTCGTGCACAGATTCATACAGGGAGCTCCGAGGCTCCTTGCATGCTCAGCACCACGGGGCCACATGTTGGGATAAGCCATTGATCAGAGCTGCTCCTTTCCGGTCGCACTGAACACTGGGTGGAAGGGCCAGCTAGAAACGACGTTGGGAAGCAGAGGCCCCTGGTGCTGCTGAGGCACCCGCGCACATTGCTGTTTCTAGTGCTTGGGACTGAAGTGCAGCAGGGAGCTAACCCATTAGGAGACTCCCTAGAGCACCATGGTTCGCTCCCACCACAAGCTGGTTTTGCTTAATGTTTTCCGCTCCCTGAAGTTCCTTTAAAGATAGATAACGAATAGGCCTGAGGGGTCGTGGGCACAGGCATTGGTGACCTTCTTGTCTGGGCCGTAGCTCAGCCCCTTTTCTGGTAGTGGGGCCAGTGCTGCAGGTGACATTAGCAATAAGGTGTGAAGCTTGCAGAAAGGACCACTGCAGGTGCTTGGAAAGGAAGCTGGGGAAGGGAGGGGTGAAGCCCAGGTTTCAGCAACTAGGACATGTAACAGTAAAATCCCTGATAGCCAGGGGAGGAGGAAGGGATTTTAGATATTTTTCTCTGCATGAAAGCTCCTCAGAGGGATGAACTTGTGAGCTCTTTGTGCCCCGCTGTGACAGTGGGAGTGAGATGATGCCCACATCTGGAGGGCAGAGAACCTGCTCGTTGACTGGGCTTCCTGCTGCGTGGACTGGTCCTCTCTAATCTGCATGCTCACGTCCCGAGGGTGGACTGTTGTCCTTCTGGCTTCTCCGTGCCTCTCTTGGAAGTGCAGAATCTGACGTTCGCCATGATGTTTCCAGCACACCTATGATGACAGCAGGGACCCCTCTGTGTTGGAAAAGGACGGCACCTGTTCCTTGAGTGGTTTTGGGTGGAGTGAAGTTCCCATCAGGTTGCCAAATAGTGCAGTAAAAACTGCACGGTACAAGACCGTGTCTTGCCCAGAGGCTGTAAAGTTGATAATGTTTCATCAAGGGCATTAGTAGCCATGAATGAAGAGAAGCTTTTAATTTTTGCAGGGAGTGGGATAAGCATGGGAGGTGGGGAATAGATCCACAAAACCGAGGGCCCTGCGCAGCACCCACCACAGCAATCCCAACTCTTCCTGCGTTTTGGGAACAGCTCAGTGGCTATGATGAGTCTATCTCAGCTTTATTTCTGGTAAGGAACATGTGCTGAAATATGGCTTACTGTCAAGGCTTCAGTGCAGTCTTGGTGATGAGCAGATTGTATATCATCTGCAGTCTCTTTCCACAGGATGGTTCCTCTTCACCTCATTGTGTAGGGCTGCTCTCTCACTTCCAGTTGCTGAACAGTAATTGCTTTAGCAGCACCCTGAATGAGATTTCAGCACGCAGTCTTAGTTTATTTGCTTTGTATAAAAATTCATCCTGTGCTCCCTGTGTTTGGACACTTTATTGCAACGACAGATCTTTCCCATGTTTGCAAGGACTTCCCAGACTATTGGCCTCTGCCATTTGTTAGTCTTGTTCTTTGCACGCCTGGGCAAAGCTGAGTAAGGGCTAGTGGGCTAAAGTGCAGGTGCGTGGTTCGTGGAAGAAGTGGTGAAGCGCAGCTCTTCTGTCCAGGTGGGACTCAGCAGGCAAACGGTGACAAACCTCTAAATGCTCACAGCCCCACAGGATGTAGCCACGTTGCCTCTCCTGTGTCACATTTATCTGCGGTCTTTAGGGAGTTTGTGGGGTAAGGTGGATTGTGGTGCTTATAATGTACCGGCGATGCACCCATGCGACATATCCTGGCCGTCCAGCAAAGACAGTGCTGCGTCACGGGTGTCTCTCCCTTAAAGGCATTGGCACCTGGATATGGAGCTATAGACTTAAGCTGGCCCCAAGCAAGACTTGCATGACACTAGCTAGGAGCTGGAGGTGTGTCAGGATCCTCCTCTTCCCTCTGCTAATTGGTGCTCACCCTTGGAGCACGTTGCTTTCCTCACAGGCTCTGGGTGCTCAGAAAAGCTTCAGCCACTAAAGGAGCCATGCCTAGATATCACTGTCAGAGAGACATCACGAGTGGTTTTTTTTGCCAGTTTAAGTCAGATGCAGGTTGGAGGCCTTTACCTCAGCAGGGCTGAGGGCCCTGTGAAATACTGTGTATTTGTGCAGTGTCACTGGGTACGTGTGATGGGGGGTGGCACTGCGTGGTAATGGAGCCAACGGGTAGTTATCTGGTTGATGCACTGGACTGAGACGCAGGAGATCTGGATTTTGTTCCCAGCTGTCACAAACCATCTATGTGCCTCTGAGCAAGCCACTTCTCCTTTTGGTGCCTCGCTTGCCATTTATATGGGGGTGCAATAGTATTCTTTTCTTTCCATCCTTTGCTCGCATTATTTTTTTAGACTGTAACCTTTTGGGAAAGTGGATAGCACAGGGTGGCCTCTGTCTCACAGAAGTCATTGCTAGCGACTCTGCTAAAAAATTCCTGGTTTGTAACAGAAGCTTATGGGAAGAGACCTTGAATGAACTGAGATGCACAGCACAAAAAAACTCCTTCCCCAGCCCCCTTGCGCGCTGTCGCCAGCAGTTGTCTTCAGCATCTCTCCATCAAGTTTCTGGCTTGCTGAGCTGCTCTTAAATATTTCTACCCAGAAATCCTTTGGTTGTCTCCTGGCTCCACATGCCTGTGCCCAGGGTGGTGCTCGCCCTTCTGTTCAGAGTACATATGGGGTTTGCAGAACGGTGCTACAGGAGCTCCCAGCCTCCCCACCACTTCCCTCTGAGGTGAGGCAGGGTTTAAAATAATGCTGTTTATTGACAAATATAGGTTTTTGGAGAAAGGGACTCAGCCAGGCTTTTCCCCGCTTTTCTTTCCTCTTGCAGAGGCTTGGTCGTGGTTAATGAGGGCTATTTAAAATAAGGTCTTATTTATAAGGATAGTATTTGCATTTCTTTTTCTAAAGCTCATGCTACTGTGGTCCATGTCACATGAGACACTTAGCACATGTTAAGTGCTCTTAAAACTCGAGTGTCTGTGCGTTCAAGCGGGATAACCTGTGCTAAGTGTGCTCGTATCATATCGATTTGTAGCACTGTTGCGCCTTTCCAGCGAGGAGCATCTCCATCTTGTATTCAGTGACATGTGTTGATCTAATGTTGGACTGCTCCACGGGGATAATGCAGTTGCTTGTGGTCTTGGAGCTGGGACCTAGATCCACTGGCCGCTCTCAGGACTGGGCAGGAGTCTGGGGCTGGTGGGTGCTGGGGTTGAGACTGAAAACCAACTGATTGCCGGTGCCAGCGCCAGCACTGCGGGAGGGCTGGTCCAAGACTCCAGCGTGGTGCAGGGGCTGGGACCGACGATCAGCTAACTGTCTGTCCCGGCCCCTGCACCGCGCCGCGCCACGCCGGACTGGACCCTCCAGCCAGCTTCGATCCCAGCGTGACGGCAGGATCCAGTGGCGGGGGGAAGCAGCCTTGCCTCCCTCTGCTCGCTACCACCCAGCTCGCGAAGTCACAGTCAGCATTACTGTGCGACCGCTCGGAGCATGTTGGTAGTGCTCACGATCTAAATTCAGCGTGTGCTCAGCGTCTGTATTCAGGCGCCAAGGCTCTGCGTCGGGCGATACCTGTGGAGGCTCCTGGGAGAAGCACGGAGCTGTGCCAGGGCCAGGCGTACGGAGGTGGCCGCGTACCAAGCCGTTCCCTCCAAGTGCCAGCTCTGGCGCCAGTGGGCGAGAGGGGATTCTCTGTCACAACAAGATTAACCCTAATCCTGTATTAACCTATTTGATCATTTCACAGTACAACTGAATAATTTGTAATTAGCGACAGGCACCTGCAGCCCTGAGATAATCCTGCTTGTGTGACTGCTTTCTGCCTTGCCCCTCCAACTCCAGCCATCCATTTGCTAGTGATAAATGCTGCAGGCACTTTCCTTATCTCCAGTTCAGGGCACTCTGCATCTCTTTGAACTAAATGACACTACATCTCCCTAATTAGTGTTAAGCGGGCAGTTTTTCTCCACTTTCTCTCCTGTCAGATGGGGAATTTTCCAGATAAGCGTATCCTCATTTTTCAAAGTCCCATCCATGGTTTTTCAGGCTGGATTAGACCTCTGAGAAAAGAGCTTTTTCTGCCTGACTAAACAAAGTATTTTCCAAAGTGATTTTCAGTCTTTTGAAGTGAGCCTGCTGCTGAGATACAAACCCCAGGTAACCTAATCATGGAAATGATCCACCCCGATGCGGTAGAGCACAGAACAATCAGCCTTTCTTGGAAAGGGAACGGTGTCAGAGACCCTGCGCCAGCCTCAAAAGGCAACAGGAGCCAAAGGCCACTGGGCCAATTGAGCAGGAACAAGCATTGTTGGAAGGAACTCTGGAAAGGCTCAGAAATGCCTCGGGGCTCTGCTTCCTTCTGCCTACTCAGTTCTCCCTTCCTGCTCTCCATATCCTGATCTACATGCTGAGGTCACCTTAAATGGACCCAGGCATCTTCCTTTCAGTTCATATCTCTTCCCCCTGCAGTGAAGGGCCCTGGTTTCTCTCCTTTAGGTAAAATACCCCCTGATTTGGTTTTCGATGTTCAGCTGCAGGGAGTCTCTTGCTCACTGGCACCAGAGTCCTGCTGTCCCTGCTGCCCCGCATGATGGCTGGGCTTCCTGTGCCCATGGGCAGCCTCGCCCATGTGCTGACAGCACCCATGACGCACAACACTGCTCTGGTGCTCACTGTACTTGGGAATCCCCAAAGACATCCTTCTTCTCAAGCCTTCCTTAAAAGTATTTTGTTTAAATCACAAACAGACAAAATACAATAGCTGGTAGCGGTGCGCAAAGTGGGCATTTGGCAAGTCTTCCTGAACTGGGTTTTCAGTTTCCTACCTTTCTCTTCAGTTGTGAAACACCTGTAAGTCTGGCCTCTTTCTCTCAGTTCCCAGAAGTGCATGCTAAATATTTCATAGTTTCATAGTTTCTAGGGTCGGAAGGGACCTGGGCAGATCATCTAGTCCGACCCCCCTGCCATGGCAGGAAGAGCACTGGGGTCAAATGACCCCAATAAGGTGGTCATCCAACCTCCTCTTAAAAACCCCCAGGGTGGGAGCCTGCACCACCTCACATGGAAGCTGGTTCCAGACCCTAGCCGCCCTGACCGTGAAGTAGCGCCTCCTGATGTCCAACTTAAACCTTCCCTCCGCCAGCTTGTGACCACTGTTCCTGGTCACTCCTATTTGCCAGCCAAGTGCATGTGAAATTATAGAATCATAGAAAATGAGGGTTGGAGGGAGCTCAGGAGGTCACATCTAGTCCAAGCCCCTGTCCCAAGCAGGACCAGCCCCAACTACATCATCCCAGCCAGGGTCGTTGAACTGGGCCTTCAAAACCTCCCAGGATGGAGACTGCACCACCTCTCTGGGTAACCCGTTCCAGTGCTTCACCACCCTCCTCGTGAGAGAGCTTTTCCTAATATCAACCTCAACTTCCCTGGCTGCAGCTGGAGCCCATTGCTCCTTGTCCTGCCATCTGCCCCCACAGAGGACAGCTCAGCTCTGTCCTCTGTGTAGCCCCCTGCAGGGAGGTGAAGGCTGCTATTCAATCCCCCTCGGTCTTCTCTTCTCCAGACTAAATCAGCCCATTTCCTTCAGCCTCTCCTCACCAGTCGTGTCCCCAGCCCCACAACCATTTTCATTACCCTCCACTGGACTCTGTCCAACTTGTCCACATCCTTTCTGTAGTGGGGGCACCCACAGCTGTTCACGGGCCTCCAGATGTGGCCTCACCAGTGCAGAATAGAGGCGAATAATTACTTCCCTCCATCTACTGGCAATGCTTCTCCCAATGCAGTTCAGTATGCTGTTAGCCTTGGCAACAAGGGCACAGCTGCTGACTCATATCCAGTTTATTGTTTATTGTCCCAGGTCCTTTTCTGCAGAGCTGCTGCCCAGCCATTCGGCTCCCAGGCTGTACTGGTGCATGGGATTGCTCCCTCCTCAGTGCAGGACTTGGTATTTGTCCTTGTTGAACTTCATGAGATTTCTTTTGACCCAATCCTCCAATTTCATAGATTTCATAGACATTCGGGTTGGAAGGGACCTCGGAAGATCATCGAGTCCAGCCCCCCGCCCAAAGGGCAGGAAGTCAGCTGGGGTCATAGGATCCCAGCAAGATAAGCATCCAATTTGCTCTTGAAGGTGTTCAGTGTAGGTGCTTGAACCACCTCCGATGGCAGGCT
>NW_017729001.1:34712417-34715022 GCF_001723915.1 Gavialis gangeticus | reverse complement strand
CCTTGTCCAGGTGATAGGTCACCTGGTCGTAGAAGGAAATGAGATTGGTCAAGCAAGACCTACCCACAACAAACCCGTGCTGCCTATCCCTTAGGATGTTGGCCTCGGCCAGTCCATTAAGGATGGCCTCTTTAATAAACTTTTCTAAGATCTTCCCCGGGATAGAGGTCACGCTGATGGACCTATAGTTAGCCGGATCCACTTTCCTCCCTTTCTTGAAGATAGGCACCACATTGGCCTTCTTCCAGTCTTTGGGCACTACACCGGAGCACCAGGAGTTTTCAAAGACCCGTGCCAGGGGCTGGGCTATGATGCTTGCCAGCTCCTTGAGTACCCTGGGGTGCAGATTGTCAGGGCCGGCTGACTTGAAGGTATCCAGCTTCTCAAGATGTTCCTTCATGAGGTTAGCATTAACGGAGGGCAGGGGATCTCCCCCACCCGGACCTCCCTGTCCCATAGCGACAATTTGTCAAGGTCACTCTAAATCCTAGCCCTACGCTTTAGTGTAACTACTACTCCCCACAGCTTGGTGTCATCTGCAGACTTGCTGAGGGTGCCTCCATCCCATCTTCCAGATTGTTCAAGATCTTCATTAACAAAACCACTCCCAGGACCAGCCCCTGGGGCACTCCTGGAGCCCAATGATCCAGCCATCTTTCTGTCTACCTTATAGTCAGTCCATTCATCCACCCCGCACTCCCTTGGCTTGCTTTAAAAAAAACTGTGGGAGACTGTATCAAAAGCCTTGCTAAGATCAAGGAATATCATGTTCACTGCTTTCCCTGCACCCACAGAGCCAGTCGTCTCATCGTAGACGGCAGTCGGGTTGGTCCGGCATCGCTTGCCCTTGGTGAATCCATGCCGATTTGTTCCTGATCACCTTCTTTTCCTCCAAGTCTTTTGAAATGGACTCCTTGAGGACCTGCTCTATGATTTTTTTTTTTCCAGGGACTGACTGGTCGGTAGTTTCCTGGATCCTCCTTCCCAAATGCCCTGGTTTCAGTCCTCCGGTACAGCTAGGGGAGTGTGCTTTAGCCTTTGTGTGTGCTCGCTTCAGGGTTTGTCAGCAGACTTCAAGGAAGGTCAGCTAGACTTTGTCCATGTGAAGGAAGCTGACCAGCGCCGCTCCTCCAGCCTAGCCTCTCCGCATGGTGTGAAGGCTGCTGGATGCGAACGAGTCGCTTGGTGCCTGCTCTCCTGCGTGGGTCTTCCATTCCAGAATGAAAAGGACTGGACCAAAGTCGCTTGTGTTTTGACTGATGTTCATACTGGGGTTACCCTGGGATAGCTATAGCCAAACTGCTGTTTTGGAGCGAGCCTGTTGATTGGTTTCCCTGTGCAGGAACTCGGTGTCCCTTGTGCTGGTGGTGGTGTGGGGCAGATATCCCATTCTGGGGATGGACTAGCACTCTCCATACTCCTACCTCATCTCAGTCCAGTCCAGTCCAGGAATAATACTGTAGGAGACATTACTGATGCTGATTTAAACTCAGTCTCATAACTGGCGAGGGCAAGACTCTGCCCTGTAGTTTATTTGCAGTCTCCTGGTTTGCCTTAACTGAGTTGCTGTAGGGACACAGATGAAAATTGCTCAGTTCAGTCTGCTTCTCTGTACATCAGCACTGTTGTTTGTGGCGCCACTACCTGGAGGATTTGGTGCTGTTGTTCTCCCTTCATACCCATTAGCTTTCAGGTTACACCTTCACCAACTCAGTGGGTTCCTTGCTTGGGTTTTCACAGGCTGGTTGCAGAAGATTAAGCTCCCACATTTCTGCAGCTGAAAGCTGAGTTAAGTTAACCACCCAAACACAGGAAAGAGAGCACAAAATACATTTCCACCAACAGCTGTGTCAGTCCTCTGTACTCTGATGCTGAAGGACTGCACCAGAGACCCATGACTCCTCTCAGGGCACGTGTTGTGCTGTGTCTCTTGGAAGGAGGCCTGTACCTGTTGATGCTCAGGACATCCCAAAGACCAGCAACATTTTCTTGAAGCATTTTTGTCTCTGTAGCCCATGCTCCCTCGGCAGGTGCAGCAGCTCAGCTCGAGAGTACTGCGTGTAAACTGTAAATACACACGTGGTGTTGTGTATTAGTGTGGGGCAGACAGATCGATAGACAGACTCATTATAATGAATTGAAAGTCGCTTTAATAAATTAAGAAATAAAAGCGTTTGATTTTATTATACTTGGTGAATTTGCCAAGGGACTCAGCTATTGGACGTGTATGAACTACAGTATTCTTGCTGCAGTGGTGTTAACTGTTAGCCTGCTGGCATGTCTCTGACTGTCAGCGTAGTGAATGCATGGAAGGACATGCATATCTGAATCACAGTAGCTACTGCCATCTATTTCTCATGGATAGAGTGGTGATAATTTGCCTGATCAGTTGTAGAGTTGGGGGATAAATTCAGTCATCATATACCTTCAGCACGGAGGTGGAAAAGGATCTGGGAGTCATTATTGACTCCAAGATGAACACGAGTCGGCAACGTGGGGAGGCGGCTAGGAAGGCCAACTGCACCTTGTCGTGCATCCACAGATGCATCTCGAGCAGGTCCAAGGAGGTGATCCTCCCCCTCTATGCGGCACTGGTCAGGCCGCA
>NW_017729001.1:34708382-34711854 GCF_001723915.1 Gavialis gangeticus | reverse complement strand
GGACTAGATGATCTGCTCAGGTCCCTTCTGACCCTACAAACTATGAAACCTTGGACAGGCTTGCTGGTACTTTGTTTGCTAAACATTCTCCAACAGCACTTGTGTCAATATTTCAAACACAGCAACAACTTCAACATAGCTTCCATTTAAAACAGCAGAACAGGTGGACAGTGATGTTTCCTCCCTGCCTTGCAGATCGCACTGTTCAGAGGATGGGCAGTATTCAGAGCGAGGGCAGAAGCAGCGCTTTCTGGCAAAATGCAGGAATTCTGTACCACCGAACAGGAAAGATTCCCGACTGTCTGCTGGGGGATACAGCGCATGCTACTGGCTCTGGCAAGACCCACATTGCCAGGCTCCAATGTAGACATGCTGTTGTACAAAACGTGAGCTTTCTGAAATGGAGTTAGTCAGGATTTTTCTGTTCTTCCCTGGCTTGTACAGTTAGATTCCTGGCACATGAAAAATAGCAGCACTAAAGTTTGTAAAATTCTTTCCAGCACTTTACAATAATAGTTTTGTAAAATGTCTGTTGGATAGAACAGAGGTTTGGAATGATATTTCAGTCGAGACTCACTGAGAATATGGAGCCTAAGAGGGAGCTGGTCCTTTCACAGGAAGTTCCCCACGAGGAGCAGAGCAGTCTGAAGTAGTTGGGGCGAGAAGTGCTGTATCTGTAGGGATGCTGAGAAAGAAGGCAAAGAAGGGGTTAAATGCCTCTGGCTGATGTGCATTTATATGAAGAGATTAGAGATGGAAACGTAGCCCTGCAGGATTAATCGCACACACTGCTACCCCTCTGGGACACAAGCACTAAATTATATCTGCAGTTTGATTTATGCTCCCAACTATCTTTGCTTTGGCATTATATACACATTGTCTTCTCACCCGCATGGCGGGCTCTCCAGAGCCTCTAGGGGCTGAGAGTTGAAGACAAGGACCAACGGTCACAAACTCCTGGAAGACTGTTTTAGGCTGGACATAAGGAAAAACTCCTTTACTGTCCAAGTCCCCAGGGCCTGAAATAGACTTCGCCCAGAGGAGGTGCAAGCACCTACTCTGGATACTTTCAGAAAACACTTGGATGCCTATCTTGCTGGGATCATTTGACCCCAGCCGACTTCCTGCCCCTGGGGCAGGGGGCTGGACCCAATGATCTTGAGAAGTCCCTTCCAGCCCTAATGTCTATGAAATCTATGAAATCCTTGTTACCCTAACGTCTCTCTCCAATTGTACAGTTATACCAAAACAAGACAGAAGGATAATACGAAACAAAAGTCATGAGTTCTTATCATCTGCTTCTTAACGCCCGGATTATCCTCCATCTGCTGGTAGCTACATTCAAATTAGTGGATCTCAAGATATCTATCAGAAACTTATAGTTAAGTTTTATATGAAGAAGCTGCCAGCTACCATTTCAGAAGTGGAAATTAGTAACTGAATACAGTTCTAGGCCTGCAGTTTTGCATTTTATAGTAATTTCTTTAATGTTTCCCTCCATCTGCAAACATCAATATAGTATTAGTTTCCTATCTAACCACACGCCCCTGCCAGTTGCTTGATGCTAAATGCAAATTCAGGTCCCGTGCTGTGGTATTAAAGGAAAGCTGCAGTTGGGTATATGTGGACTACTGGAGACTGAAGGATCCTTCACCCTGCTAGGCCGTTCTGCTTGGTGACTCAAGTGGCTGTAGCATAGGGTTTGGAGGTGGATTAAATGAGCTGCATCCCTGCGTACAGCATGGTTGAGAAGCTTCTGTGGCCACATCCACAGCTCATCCCACCTGTCGTTACAATGCGTTTCCATCCCCAGGGCTTCTGCGAAGTGTGATGGAGTACAGGGAAGGGATGCCGCTGAGACTCCGGCTCTGCTTGCTCCCATCACTCAGAAGCCCTGAAGAGCCTTCCACCACTGCAGAGCAGGAAGATAAATGGTGTCTTTCCCCTCCCTTGTCTCTTCACAAGCACAAGTGTACTTTCAAATCAGTGTTTTATTTCTAAAGGCTCCTCCCCTTTCTGCCTGTTTCTCACTTGATGGAGCTGACCACAGGAGACCAGTTTAAGAAGCACTTGCTTGTGACTGGCAGTGCTTATCCTTCCCCTCCCCTCCCCTTCCCTAACAAATAACTGGAAGTTTTCAAGCCCCAAAATTAAATGCAACCCCCCCAAACAAACCTCAGTAAAGGCTGCACAATTAAAATGAGTCCAGAAATACAATAGTTAAGGTTCTATCGATAACATTGCATAAGTCAATATTTGTGACTTTCATTTTTCAGTAGTTTCATATTCTACACATTTAAAAGAGGACTAGAACATAGTTTCATAGTTGGTCGGGTCAGAAGGGACCTAAGCAGATCATTGAGTCCGACCCCCTGCCATGGCAGGAAAGAGTACTGGAGTCAAACGACCCCAGCAAGGTGATGTCAAGCCTTGTCTTAAAGCCCCCCAGGGTAGAAGCCAGCACCACTTCTCTTGGAAGTTGGTTCCAGATCCTAGCCGCCCTGACCGTGAAGTTGCGCCACCTGATATCTAGTCTAAATCTCCCTGATGCACCTTGGGGCTCTCCTCTTACCACTACATAACCTCCAAATTGGCTTGCTTACTACGCTTTAACACATCAAACACATTTTTCAATTCAGATGTTATTTTTGCACTGGATGTAGCCATGCTTTCAGACACCTGTCAGTAGATGAAGAATACTTTCCTTAGCTGCTTCTTGATTTTTTTTTGATAAATACATTGACGTTGAGCCTTAGCAGCTGCTCTTGAAGATGGAGTGCCTGTCCACAGACAAAAAGAAAGCGCTCATCAGTTCCTGAAGATTTGTAAAGCACAGTGGGTCATTCTTAAATTATTTTAACAGGACTGCCGCTTCAAGAATTACCACTGACAGCCTACTATTCATAGATGCTAAGGTCAGAAGGGACCTCAACAGATCATCAAGTCTGCACCCCTGCCTAGGCAGGAAAGAGTGCTGGGGTCATAGAATCATAGAAGTAGGGTCGGAAGGGACTGTGTAGATCTTCAAGTCTGACCCCCTGCCTGGGCAAGAGAAAAAACTGGGCTCAAATGATTCCAGCCAGGTAGGCATCAAGCCTCCTCTTAAAGACCCCCAGGGTAGGAGCCAGCACCACTTCCCTTGGAAGTTGGTTCCAGATCCTAGCCGCCCTAACTGTGAAGTAGTTCTTATGGATGTCTAATCTAAACCTACTGTCCAACAACTTATGGCCATTATTGCTTGTTATGCCAGGGGGCGCTAGGGGAAACAAGGTCTCTCCTAAACCCTTCTGGTCCCCCCTAGTGAGTTTATAGATGGTCACCAGGTCCCCCCTCAGCCTTCTCTTCTGAAGGCTGAACAGGTTCAGGTCCTGCAGTCTCTCATTGTAGGGTCTGCCCTGTTGTCCCCGGATCATGCGGGTGGCCCTCCTCTGGACCCTCTTAGTGTTGTCCACATCCCTCCTGAAGCAGGGTG
>NW_017729001.1:34702393-34703382 GCF_001723915.1 Gavialis gangeticus | reverse complement strand
GGTGGGGGGGCTGATTTGGTCCCTGCTCAGGAAAATGGAGGCAAAGAAATCGTTAAACATGTTGGCTTTGTCATCTGGTGTGACGACCAAATTTCCTAGCGTGTCTTGCAGGGGCCCCACGTTACCTGGAACCTGCTTTTTGCCCCCTGTGTATTTAAAAAAGGACTTCCTTGTTGTGCTTGATCCAGGTCGCTCATCCCAGTCCCATCTCTGCCTTGGCCTTCCTGACCGCCCCCCCCCCGCAGCCCCAAGCAACCGCAGTGTAGTCCTCCCTGGGGATGGCCCCTCCCTGCCGTTGGGTGTGCGCCTCCCTTTTAGCTAGGAGACACTCCCGGATGCTTTTGGTGAGCCAGGGGGGCTTGTGTGCCCTTCTGCCCCCTTTGATCCATGTTGGGATTACCTCCCTTTGGGCTTGGAGGATTGTCTCCTTAAGGAGCGACCACTCTCCTTGGACACCCGGCTCCCCTCTCCTCCGGGACCTCAGCGCCTCCCCGACTATTCTCCTTAGCTCATTGAAGTCCGCCCTCCTGAAGTCCAGGGCTGCTGCCTTGCTGCCGGCCTTTGCCACCTTGCGCTGGATGGTGAATCCCAGCAGGCGATGATTGCTGTCGCCCAGGTGGTCGAGCACCTGCAGCCCCTGCACCAGATCGTCACCCGTGGCCAGCACCAGGTCCAACGAGGCGTCTCCCCGGTGGGGCTGTGCACTCCTGGGTTAGATGGAGGTCCTGCATTTGGGCTAGGGACCTATGTGAGCGGTCAGACCTGGCTGACTGCCCTTCCCAGCAGATGTCTGGAAAGTTCAGGTCCCCCATGATGACGATGTCCTTTGACCTAATGACCTCCATGAGCTGACTTAAGCATTCCTGGTCTAGCTCTTCCCTGTGGTTGGGGGGTCTGTAGTAGACCCTGCTGTTAAGTCTCTTTCCCCTCGATTGCCTTGTATGCTAACTCAGAGCACTTCAGAGTGCCCCTCCTCTGACTCTGTGCTA
>NW_017729001.1:34688665-34697393 GCF_001723915.1 Gavialis gangeticus | reverse complement strand
TCCCTGGTGATGGCCCCTCCCTTCCGTTGGGTGTGCGCCTCCCTTTTAGCTAGGAGACACTCCCGGATGCTTTTGGTGAGCCATGGAGGCTTGTGTGCCCTTCTGCCCCCTTTGATCCATGTTGGGATTACCTCCCTTTGGGCTTGGAGGATTGTCTCCTTAAGGAGCGACCACTCTCCTTGGACACCCGGCTCCCCTCTCCTCCGGGACCTCAGCGCCTCCCCGACTATTCTCCTTAGCTCATTGAAGTCCGCCCTCCTGAAGTCCAGGGCTGCTGCCTTGCTGCCGGCCTTTGCCACCTTGCGCTGGATGGTGAATCCCAGCAGGCGATGATTGCTGTCGCCCAGGTGGTCGAGCACCTGCAGCCCCTGCACCAGATCGTCACCCGTGGCCAGCACCAGGTCCAACGAGGCGTCTCCCCGGTGGGGCTGTGCACTCCTGGGTTAGATGGAGGTCCTGCATTTGGGCTAGGGACCTATGTGAGCGGTCAGACCTGGCTGACTGCCCTTCCCAGCAGATGTCTGGAAAGTTCAGGTCCCCCATGATGACGATGTCCTTTGACCTAATGACCTCCATGAGCTGACTTAAGCATTCCTGGTCTAGCTCTTCCCTGTGGTTGGGGGGTCTGTAGTAGACCCTGCTGTTAAGTCTCTTTCCCCTCGATTGCCTTGTATGCTAACTCAGAGCACTTCAGAGTGCCCCTCCTCTGACTCTGTGCTACCTGGAGAGGATTTGTATTCCTCCTTAATGTAGAGTGCCACACCCGCCTTTCCTCCCTGTCCTGTCCCTCCTGTACAGCCTATAGCCCTTGATATTCACCGCCCAGTCGTGCGTTGGGTCCCACCACGTTTCAGTGAGCCCGGCTATGTCTGGGTTGGTGTCGGCTAGCAGGAGGGTGAGTTCCTCCTGCTTGTTTCCTATACTACGAGCATTTGTGTAGAGGCATTTGAGGCCTTCTGTGGGTGTGTGCACTGGCCCCCTAATCCCAGCATTGCCCTGGCCCCTGTTGCTTACCTGTGTATATGTCTGCTCATCGGTTTAGGCTGGGCTGTACTTGTGGGTGCTGCTTGGTTTAGCGGTCCAAGGCTTCCTCCGCCCTCGTCTTCCCCTTCCCCCGACGAGCCTAGTTTAAAGCCCGCCGGCGGAGATCCGCCAACCTAGAAGGGAACACACGCTTACCTTTGGGGGAAAGGTGGAGCCCATCCCACCTGAGCATGTCTCTCGTCGTGATGTGCGGGTCGTTGTCGAGGAAGCCAAAGCCCGCCTCGAGACGACACCATTTGTAAAGCCGCCAGTTGGTCTCTGTGATGCACGTCTCATCGCAGCGACCAACTCTTACATACCGTAACACGTTTTTATGTTTAATAAACAAGCATCAACCTTTACTATAGGAGACGATTATTTTTTCATTGCAGTTTTCCTTGAGTTGTGTTACAAATGAGGCCTAATAGCAGCCATGCCCGACAGAATTGCAGTATCCTCCTAGAGCATAAATGCCATGCTGGGTCAGACCCCAGGGCTGTCTAGCTCAGGATCCTGCATCTCTCAGTGACCTCACAGATGTTAAGGGGAAGAGTGTTTACGCAGGGCACATCCACATGGATCTGTCCCCATTCTGTCTTCCCTTGCAGTATTCAGAGGTGTAGAAGGTAAGTTGCGCTCCTAACGAGCATGTTCAATAGCCACTGATAGACACATCCTGCATGAATTTGTCCCATCCTTTTTTGAACCTGGTTAAATTATTTATCAGCCTCTGAAACATCATTTGGCAATGAATTTCACAATTACATGCTATGTGAAAAAGAACTGTCTTTTGCTCGTTTTGAATCTTCTTCCTAATAATTTCCTTGTACGTTCCCCGGTACTGTGCATGAATAAACAGTAAATTCCTATGTACTGTCTCATTCATAACATTGTATACCAGGGGTTAGCAATGTTTCTGGGCAGTGTCAAAAATACAACTTTGACTTCTAAGATGTTGGCATGCCAGGGGTGGATAGTGGGGGACCCGCAAGGGGACCCGATCCATGTTGTGGCAGCGCAACCCCAGCCCTTTCCCCGCCGTCCACCCGGAAGCACGTGCACCAAGCAAAATGCCTTCATGTCCCACACTCTCATGCCTGTGCCAGGGGTTGCCTACCCCTGTTACAGACCTCTAACATATTTCCTCTCAGTTGTCTTTTCTCTGTGCTGAAAAGTCCTGGCTGATTTAGTCTCTGCAGACAGACCTCTCTATTCCCCTGATCATCCTTGCTGCCTGTCTCCATACATTTTCTTCTGCTGTTA
The DNA here is from genome assembly GCF_001723915.1 of Gavialis gangeticus. Classification (NCBI taxonomy): domain Eukaryota; kingdom Metazoa; phylum Chordata; order Crocodylia; family Gavialidae; genus Gavialis; species Gavialis gangeticus. The sequence goes on along the minus strand of NW_017729001.1, from coordinate 34,695,107 downwards.
TGTCCTTTAGGAGGTGTGGAGACCAGAACTGCACTTGGTGTTCAAGGTACGCGTGACTACTGAGGGATCTTTGGGGAGGAGGTGCAAGCGTTGGACCATGCTAAGTTAAAATGCTTGAACCAGTGTCTCATATTTAAAATGCAAGGGCATTTACAGATGTGCTCTGGGAGGGGGGGTACTTTAATGAGTGAGCAGCGCTAATTCAAAGTGCCCAAGCATCACAGGCATCAGGGTCCTCATGCTGAAAAATGGCAGCGGGGTGCTTTGAACTAAAGCTCATCAAATGAACTTTAGTTTAAAGCACCCTGCCACCATTTTTCAGTGCAGGGACGCTGATGCACATGATGCTGGAGGCTGCTGGAGCGCGGTAATTTCCACTCTGAGGCTCTGGATTTACAGCACATCAGAGCAGCCTTGCTGCACGTCTGTAGGAGCCCCAAGAGAACACGAGTCCTTTACATAGAATATTTGTCTCAGCCTTTTGTTTTGCTGGATGGTTTTGTGCCAGCTGTACTGACCTTGTTTCCTGATAAATGTTTCAAAAATAAAAACAGGCTTAATCATAAGTTGTGCAAGTGAAGTCTTTGTAAGTGAAAACTCAGCTCCCCAGGAGCTCTTGTCACAGAGCCTGGAGATCTATGCAAACCTATCACAGAGGATGCATGATGCTGGCTTCTATTTGTTGTTGAGAAGACAGATCAGTTACCTAGGCCAGGCTCCATGAATAGGGCGTCATCCTTTATAGTAAATGATTGCATGCGCCTGCCAAGACGGAAGAAATGCTTTGAGTCAGGGATGCTTAAAAGAGAAGAATGATGTTGTTCAGTCATTTCACCTTTCGTGACCTGGAGACATTCACCTCTGATTGACCAGCATCATTTTCTACTTTGTATTCATATTGTTAGACAAACTGAGCCATTGATTCAGATTAAGCTTTGCGGACCTGACTACAATTTGAACTCATTTGGCTGTGTCCATTGCATACGAGAGTGAATAGGCTCAGTCTGCAGTGGATGCAAACATTTCCTTCCCATGGTAAAGAACTCAGTGGCTGTGTGTCTAAATGAACCGCAGGCAGGGCAGCGAGCAAAACAGTTCCCATGCAGGGAAGAGAAATGGAGGCCTTTAACCAGGGAACGAATTGCATTTTCTTTCATCAGAAAGAATTCAACTGTTGCCATTACCTGCAGATACCCGCCATTCACATCACCTTTATTTCAGATGTTGCCTGTAATTGTAAAAACAATGATTGAAATTCTCTTTGTCTGTGGCTGTAAAAAGAATTAAGTTGAAATATAGCAGAAATGCCAATCACTGCGTTAAGAATAGAGATTAGGAGTGAGCCAACTCCCTCTCCCTGTGAAGTGGGAGTGTGTGTACACACACCTCCTCCTTTGCTTCATGTTAATTATCTGTACTCAGAAAGAATTTCAATAACCTTCTGCTGTTCACATCAAAACAGCACATTGTGCAATCTGTCTGTGAATAGCGCTCTGCTCCGATAGCATCATGGTAGATGATATGATCTGATGTCTGGGCATTTACTTCCTCTCAGATATTGGCTCCACTTCTGTAGGACACAGCTGAGATGGACATGCTACTTTTTTCAAAGAACAAAAGCTTTCCTTTTGAGGTGCCCTGGCGTCTGCTCTCAGGATAGGGAGGTATTGGAGCCGTTACGGTTCTCCAAAGAAGCGCCGCGCAAGAACCTCACTGTATTTCACAGCAGAGGCTGTGACGGACCCCAGTTTCTGTCGGGTAGGAGGCCACCCTCCCTGACGCTCACCCCAGCAGCGGGAGCCGTGGTTCTTGAGCATTTCCGCAAGCCTGGTACAGTACCCAGCTGCTGCCGGCTCTTCTCCCAGGTGCGCAGGAGTTTTGACTTTCCTGGAACTCTTCTGCCTTTTGTAGATACGTGGCTCTGAGCAGCACCAAACAGTTTGGCTAATGCTTTCCCAGTCCCAGGGTAACTTAGCGGGCTAAAGGAAACAGGCAGTATGCTGAAGCTATGCAAGGCCTCCCTTCTAGCTGTACTGAGCCGTCTAAGCCCTTCTGGCAGGGAGAAAAGCACCGTGGTGCAAATACTTTCTCCGTGCCATAAAACTGGAACCATACAGATGTTCCAGTAATAAACCTCTGTGTTAAATTACTTGAACAAGTAAATGAGAAATAAGATGTGGCTTCTCTCCTGGGTTATCGTCCCCTTGTGCCTTTTATCCTTTGCAGAAGGATATTGAACGCGTTGAAGGAGTTCCACCTTTGACCTCCAGTGCTGGAACCTCAGGTCAGCTGGAGAAACGGATTAACTGGGGACCTGGGTGGGGGACAGCGTCCTTTTAAATCGGAGACCAGCTACACTAGAGCTAGTGGAGTAGATGAGCAGAGCAGTGCCACACACCCTTCTGCCTCAGCACTCCTCTCCCTGGCAGGACTGGCCCCTGGCATTGCAACTCTCCATCACTGTCATGGGGGAATGAGCCTGCAGAGGTCATAAAAATGGATTACAAATTTCAGTAAATGCTTCCATGGGCCATTTATTTGCTGCTCTTTTCTGTGTGAGGTTTATTCTGTCCTACTGGTAGGAGATGGAAAAGGCATAGTGGAATACTCTCCTGTTGGAGAAGAAGAAATTTTATACTGCAAAAAAAATAAATAATGCTATAGCCAGGGGAATGAAGCCAAGCCAGCTCAGGCTGTGATCTAATCAGAACTTATAAGGAGTGGTGGTAAGAGCACGCTTTGCAGGCCAGGTTTGGATACTGCATACCGCCCTCTGCCCCGATCTTGGCCGGACTGGTGTAATTCTGACAAATGCTACATGTCCTGTGGAACAGCACCATACATGAATAGCAACATGCTGGATTTCAAAAGGTTGCAGCTTTATCGAGCTGATGGGTATAAAAGATGCATTAATGATCCTGCTTCAAGCCACGTTCTCGGGGAATTCTTCACAAATGTTGGGATTGGCACATCTTGTTTGGTTGTGATCTCTCATAACAATCTACTCTCCTTCACGTGGAAGGAAACCTGTGATTTCCCACTTTGCATCTGAGACCATCTGGGAGGGTCAGAAGGAGTCCCATAGAATCACAAATTAGATGAAAAGTCCTGCTTCTTCCCATCTAATCCATTCGTTCCCTGGACGCACAGGGGTAAGGGCAGAACAAGGCTTTTTCTACACTGTTGTTGTTCTCCAGTGTTGTTTGCCTACGTGCAGTGTTGTTCTGCGTAATAACTGGGGTTCTCGAACACCAGAGCTCTGGCTAATCCCTCTTTCAAACCTGTAAGCACTGGGATGTCCAGCCCTTCCCTCGGGGATTGAGAACATTCAGGTGGGACCTAAGAGGTTCAAAACAGCCAAAACATTTTTTTTAAGTCTCTGAGCCCAGACTCTTTGCAGTCTGGAGTATCCTATAACCTGTAATCTGAGCTGTTGGAAACATCAGCGCACAGCCCATCATCCAATTATGAATTATTCCAGACACTAGGATCCCACTCCAGGAAAAACAATATGCATTGGGTCTTGAATTTTTAGAGTTAATTCAGAGCTGTACTTTTGGCCTCTTTTGGCAGCCAGGATGAGAGATTTTTGTCTGGACTTCCTGTTGCACTTCTCACTGTAGCATCAGGTACCTCACGATCACTAATGCATTTATCTTCTCGGCACTTGTCTGACGTTCCCATTTTGCCTATGGGGAATCGGGACACAGAGATCAGGCGACGTGCTCAGCATCACAGAGGCCGTTTGAAAGAAGCCACGTCTCCAAGGCCCAGTCCAGGGTCTCGACCATGAGACCACACCTAGAGACAAGGGACAGTTGTACTCGCATTTCGTGTCTGGGGAAAAAAGAAGTTCACACTGCAAGCTTAAAGAAACCAGCAATCTGGGACAGTCTGCCTTGCAGGGGAGTGTCCCAGTGCTCCCAGAGAATCTCTGAAACACGCATTTTGTCCTGAATTGATCCCCAAACGGGCAACCTGTCGCACGTCCCCATGGCACCAGGTAGTGCTGTGAGGAGAGGCAGAGACATGCCACCTCTGGGCACGGGACCACGTGAATCCAGTACAGCTGTACTGCTTTTGGCTGGGAAGGCAGTGCTGGGCAGCCTCCTGACCCAGAAGCAGCATAGCTGTGTGCACGTGGCAGTGCCTGTGCTCATTAGCTCTGGTGACAGTGCTGCCCTGCCAGAGTCGGGAGTGGCGTAGTGACGTCCAGTCCAGGTCTGCAGTGGGTCCCAGCACTTTGGGATCCCCTGGTCCTGCTGCTGTAATCCTGCCGGGCTAGTGGTGATCCCAGAGACACCGTTAGCCAAGCAATAGCATGTCTCTTCCCTTGCGGGCCCTCTAGGTCCAGTCTGTTCCTTCAACTCCTCAGCTGCAGCACGAGACTCGATTTTCTGCAGAAAGGATCCCAGACAGCAATGCTTCACTTTGTCGAGCACGGGACAGGGAGCGAGACGCATCAGTAATGCACCTGCGCGGCATCCCCACCCCGGGTCCCTCACTACTCGAGCCATCTTTGTGAGTTGGGTTATTGTCCGAGTGTGACATCTTGCACCTCGCTTCTCTCGAACATGGTGTGGGTCCTGCCTTCTTCCCTCGTTCTGGAATAGCTCGTTAGGTCGTTCCCTTTTGTAACTGCTCATCTGTTCTCTGGGTGATCTCCTGCGCAGCCCTTTCGCTCACCTGGGTGGACCGGTTTCTGTTGTATTTTTCCCTTGTTCTGTGGGTCAGCTTTGTCTTGAGGCGTTTCCATTTGATAGGAAATGGTTGAGGTTTATTTCTCCGCATTGGTACGCTACTTGTAATTCCAGCCTGACATGGAAGTGAAAAAGGTAAGAGGCATTGGGAGTGGAGTTTGCAGTGTGACACAGCTCTTGCTCTCCCTGAATTCATCCCGGTAGTATTTTGATGCATTTCCCAGATTGTAGCAACTGTTTTGTCAGGTCATTGTGAACAACCCTTGCCCCTCGCCCCCGCCTGCGCTTGGACCCACTGCGCATCTTGCGTGTTTTCCGTATCTCGAGGAGAGGAGTTTATGCGCGCCTGCTGGAAACCGAAGACCCTGCTAAGCATTGTGGGTTCACGATCCATTATATTCACTGTCCCCTTAAAGTGGGCACGGGGCTGTCCTTCCTGTTTCAGCTGTTTTCACATAAATTCCAAATTCTTTAGATTTGCAATTTTATATGGCACTTTTATTGAATTCATCACTAGAATTACTGTCAGTCACGATGATCAGATTCCACCAGTGACTGAAAACAGAGGCCATTTATTCCAAGTGCATTTCAGCTCCTTTTATCTCCGCTTCTCACTGTGGCGCTTGCGTTGCCAGATTTTGTATGATTAAACTCCTTGGCTTGTTTCACGTGTTAACATGTCTGAGAGCAGAGTTGCTGCCTTTCTGGCATCCTGTTCCATACTTCTCTTTGTGCATAGCAGTCACTAAAATCTGCCTGTCTGTTCTTCCTTGTGGCATCAAAGAAAGATTTAATTATTAGAATTTGGCTGTGGTTATCATGGCTTAAAGTTTAGGTTTAAGAAAAAGAACAGGAAGTAAAAGTTGCCAGCAGGAGTGCTGAAATGAAAGGGCCTGGAGGAAGCAGAGGAGTAAAAGAAATTCTGTTTCTTGATATTGTCCGTGTGGGATTGCTGGGGTCTGCAGGACAAGGTGTCCCGACAGAGCTGAATTGCCCTGGCTGCCTCCTGCTGAAGATGCTGACATAATTCGGTATTGCTGAGCTGCGCGTGCTTTCTCAGGCCAGACAAGTGTACCTATCAGATGAAGAACGCAGCTAAGTCAAGTATCGGCATCTGTTGCTTGAGTTGAATTTCTTCTTCTTTGCTGGTCTTCGCAATCAAAACGCCGTCTCTTCATTTTAAGAGCTCTTGCTTGGGAGTAAATCCCCCACCCCGTGGAGGCAGAGATGCTGTGCCACTCGGGTGTTTCGTGTCTGAGGAAACGGCGGCGCTCGGAGGAGAGGCGCTGGCGCGGCCTCCTTCCATCTCCCCTGGCTGGAGGACGTGGGCGCCCGAGAACGGTGCTGGCCTCCTGCCCCAGCCCGGGACCGATGCGCGGGCCGCGCGCTGTGCAGTCAGTCCTGCTTTGCAGTAGAAGAAAAGACGCCTGGACGCTAGCGCTGCGTGTCTGCGGCGTGGGGCGCAGGCCCTGGGCGGCTGTGGGGCTAGGGGCCACGCTGCCGTTTTTCCTCCGGGCGGGGGGCCACCTGCCTCTCGCTTATCAGGGCCTGAGCCCCGGAAGGCAAGGCTGTGACTTGGGGTAAAGAGCAGGTAATTCGCGCGTGTCAGCGCTACCGCGTGTTTCCTACGTCGGCGGCTCTGCGCTGTGGGACATCCCTCCCTCGGCCGCTCGGCAAGCGTCCGGCGCGGCGCCGGACCAGGCCTCTTGTCCGCTCCGGCCGCGCGCACGGCCCCGCCCCGC
>NW_017729001.1:34679313-34688382 GCF_001723915.1 Gavialis gangeticus | reverse complement strand
CCAATATGATGAAATGGCAGCCGCGCAAGAAGGTGAGTCCGGCCCGAGGCGCGGGCGGGGTGCTCCTCCAGCTGAGTGGCGGCGTCTGCGGGGCCGGGAGCCCCGTCTCGGCCCCCCCGGGGACACCCTCGCTCGCCGTTTCCTCTCCTGAGGCGCGGAGCACCCGCGTGTGCGTCTCGCCTCAGCCCTGCGCCTTCACCGCCTTCAGACCGTTTAACAGTCCAGTCCGCCCGGTGAAGTTTCCGGACCGGCAGAACCGGGCTGGGGACGGGAGCGCGGTTGGTAACGGGCACCTCCCCTCGGGGCTGATCGTTGAGAGAGAGAAGGCGACCGGGTTGTCTGTCGTGTGTCGCTGGGGAATGACACGCTTACATTATCACACGGATCGGGATCGTTTTCCTATTTCCAGGCGAGAGAACCGGACTTGCCTTTCAAGCCCTCTACCGTCAGGTTTTCAAAGGCCTGCGAGATGCGACCAAAAGGTTTGGGGAGGCAGTGTCTCCTGCGAACCTGATACATGTGCCGTCCTTGGAGCAAACCGTCTGCTTCCCACAGCTCCTCCTTGCTGGGTCGTCGCCCGCCAGCCCTGTCTGAGAGACTGCCTGTGGCCCCTTGCAGGCAAGGAGGAGGGTCTTCCTCCAGAAGTAGTGGCCCTGCATGCCCAGCCCGTAGAAGAGGGGGTGAGAGCACTTGGGTCTGACGGCTCTTGGGGCTTGCAGCAGGTCAGGAGGGGAGGTAGGGTGTGGTGGTCTGGTCTGCCCCCCACGGCTATTCAACCTGCCGCGCCGGCTGCACCGAGGGCGCGTTAAATCATTAATAACCGCATCCGGCTGAGCAGCGGACCTGCATTGTTGGTGATGTGCAAGAACCGGGTCTGTTGACTAGAGCTCAAGCAGTGCCACCTCCACCGTGGTAGGGTTTATTTGGACGTACCCGTCTCCTGGGTAAGTGCACCGTTCAGCCTGGGCGCAGGGAAGAAGAATCTGCTCCGAGGTGGTGTGGGCAAACCTCACTAAATTACGTCCCGTTTTGCTGTCACGGTGCGCAGCACGACACTCACCTGAGCTGTAGTGACCGTAGGAAGGTGGGTTGGCGCGTTCTGTGGAGGTTTTCAAGCAGCGGTTTAAAAGCAAACCTCAGCTGTCTTCATCTCTAACATACCTTTCGTTCTCCGTTTGTAAACACGGCGCTTGCACTTGGGCCAGGCCCCGCAGTCTGTGCAGAGCCACTTGTTGTGGGGACAAGCATCCGTTCTCGCCTGGCTCGAGGGCACTTGATTTATTTCCTTTGACACACAATGCGTGCGTCGTGCCGGCAGGAAACGGGACCGCGTTCCATAGGAAAGTCCCTATTGATCCTATTAGAAACAATGACATCTTTTTCAGTGACCTTTTTTCTTGTCAGTAATTGTGCTTGTGTGGCACATTACAAAGAGAGACTGCCCGGGAAACATCTTGACTGATATCTGCTCCACTTGTGAAATGTCACACGCTGTAGTGTTCTTCCTCTCCGTGGTGAATTGAATGCACTGCTTCCCTGGCAAGGGGAAAAGTTGTTTTTAAAAGAGCAGCCTTTGTACACCGTATCGCTTACAGAACAGAGCGCCGTTTCCTACCCTGTGAGAGCGCCTTTGAAACGAGCGGGGAGCAAACGCATTTGCAGAACACGAAGCAATCTCTGCTGTAAAGGAACGAACGGGAGGTTTATCCGGCCCTTGGGTTCCTATGGTGGCAACATACTCCTGGGAGATCACAGGATACAACGCAGCTGGTTACCTCCAGCTTTACCTACGCTCCCGGGCTCTGATTGTTCAGATTACAGCCTCTTTGACAAACCTGAATTCAGAGCAGATGAAAATAATCCAGATTTGACTCAGTAATGAGATGAGGCTTGTAACGAACACTGTGGCCAAGCGTTGGACCTAACCTGGATTCGCACGCAGTATTGGTGCCTGTCAGACATGCAGCAAAAGAGTGAACGGTTTCTGAACAGCACATGCAAAGCTGAATCCAGCTCTTGGTGTGCTGTCGCTGTGCTGTTAAATATTGTCTCTATTTTCCATGTATGGGCTTTGTGGTTCTCTCCATGCAGGATGGCATTCCAGAACGATTATAGTGCTGCCTTGGCCATTAACGTGCTTCTGGCCAAAGCGATAGGGCCGGGCTTACTGCTTTCCCTTCTGCGTTGCTCTGACAAAGCAGGGCCGGGAGCTAGGCAGGTGCAGTTGGCTGGCTCTGGGTTTAGCGTATGTCGCGGTGCCAGAAAGGTTAGCCCCTCCCTGAGCTTTAATGGCGGTGCTCGATTCCTTCAGGATGCGTGAATGTGATGTGCTCTTGGCCAGTTCTGTGGGAATCTTGTAATGGCCCTTCTTTTGGGTTTGGGGCAAAAAGGAAAAACCTGCAGGGTTTATGTCAAGGGCTTGCCATCAGCACTGACTTGTGCACGGTTCCCAGCGCGGGAAAGGCAGGCAAAGCGCATGAAGCCGGGGCGGCTGTTTAGCAGTGGTACCCTGGGAGGTGTGCGTAGGCTAGGTCAAAACTTCTGTTTCTTGCTCCGCACGGCACGTCTTAAATGGAAGAGTTTTGGGAGATGTTTTCAGGCCTTGGATATCTTGTATCTGAGGGCAGCTGAGCTTCTGCACCAGTGGATGCGACCGTGATGGTAGTGTAAGGTGGTGGGATTGTATAGATTGGTGGTGCTCAGCTGCTCTGGCCCCACAGGCTGGGTGAGTGGCACGGGCCTGATCCAGTGTTGTGCCTGGGGCCATGCCGTCTGGTGGCAGGGGAGCAGTGGCAGTGATAATTGCCACAGCTCTGGGGGCAGTTAGCTCTACTCCTGCTCCTTTTCCACCAAGTTTCCAGACCCATGGGAAGCTCCACAGGCCAGACGACGTGGCTGTGTGGGCTGGACCTGGCCCGTGGGCCAGAGGTTGAGCCCTGCTGGTTTAGAAAAGGAGGCAACTAGTTTAATGCAAACTGTATTGTAATGTGGCAAGCACAGCGTCACGTTCCTTTCCAGAGAGACAAAGCTTTCTTTTGAACCCGTCTCCTCTATTTAGGGGGGTTCTTTCCAAATAGTTTCCCCCAGCAGTTGTCCAAACCCTAGTTGTTGGTTTCTAGGAAGAAACATCATGTGTGTGAATGAGTATATAAAACTGCAATTACTCTTGCCTAGATGGCCAGCGTGACACCACCTGCTGTTCTTCAGGCACCGCTGTACGTGCGGCCAGTTCTGTGGGCTACTCACATAGAGTAGTGGTCTCCAAACTTTTTTGATCACACACCCCTATCTGTTAAAAAAAATTTTTGAGCACGCACCCCCAATATATGTATATTTATTTATTTATAAATTATATACATGTACTACTCGCGTACCATACATGACACGTGACCGTCTGACATACAGACTGAGTGAGGGTGCCAGTGTCAATCCGTATATTAAATATTAGTAAAGCTTAATTTCTTTCTTATTTTTTTAGATAAAAAATAAATATAAATAGAAGTTCTAATATTTTCTTCCTGCACCCCAGTGGATCGTCTTGCACACACCCCACTTTGGAGACCACTGATGTAGAGTAAAAAGAAGAACCAAGTGTTGCATCTTCCTAGCCCAAGTGGAAGATCCTTTGACATTTTCAGAGATGCCATGTTTCGTTTCTGAGACTTTGTAGTTTGGCTTTGCTGCGGTCTGGGAGTTGATGTGGCCTGGGCTGAGTCCTGAAGGTCCTACAGGAGTGACCACCACTGGCAGTGTCAGGAGAGCAAGTTAGAATTTGGCTTGCTTGGAAACTTTGGGATTAGCTGGATTTACTCCTCAATATTTGTTTCCTCCAGATGCTTCCTAAATCTTTAATGATCTCTTTCTTATACCACGTCCACTTCCTGGGCTCTCTGTTCTTTTCCCTGTTCACCTGCTCCACTCTGCACGCGCACGCTCTGTGTCCACCATTTTATTTTTCCTTGAACCTGCTTTGCGGTCCCTGTGCTTTGCCCTTCTGCAGCCAGACCATCGGTCTGTCAAGCTGGGTGTCCTCCAGGAGTGGCAGGTGCCTGAAGATTTAGAGCCAAAGCATATTATTAGGCACCTGACCAGTTGTGCAGTTCTGTTGCAGGTGAACTCCCTGACTCCTGTAGTGGCTACCCTGCAGGATACGATTTGGTTGTCCTCACTTAGCACAGAGCTAGTTTCTTTGGTGTTCCTCACTTTACATGTCCATACTTTGTAATGCTTTGGCGTGCAGTGACTTGCCCCCTGTCCTGGGAGGATTGGATGCATTTGGCATGATCCCAGGAACAGGCTTTTGCCTTTGCTCCAGTGCACTTTCAGATCCTGCATCCAGAGGGAGAAAGGGGCTGATGGTCCCAGCCTGGGATGGTTAATCCTTACTCACCAGTCACTGAATTCTGGTGATGGATGTATTCTGCGGCATAAATGATGTCAAAAAGCTGGGAAGAGCCTGACAAGAGCATAGGATTTAAACATTAAATTAGAAATTCAGCAGTTGTTTTGCTGTTCCTTTCTCTTATTTTCTCTCAAAGAGTCTGAAATTTCTCATGGAAAAGGCGAGTGGAGAGCATCCCATTGACGGGAATAGGTTGCTCATGAGGGGTGCATAAAATGCAGCGAACCCTGCCTGGAGGTTTCCATTTCCAAAAAGGATAGAAAAAGCTTTTCTGAGTCGCAGCTAATTCTGCCCCCTGCCCCACACATCTTGTCTGGGGTGCTGCATCATTTTTCACTACAGCTTATTCCCTAGGGCTTTTCATAAGTGATGGAGCCTCCACTCCTTCCTTTAGGAGACTCTTTCACTTAGATTTACCAGGGTTGTGTAGCATCTGTTAGTTCTTTTGGTGCAAACTCTACAGACACCATTGTAGCCCATTCCCTATTGCTGGGTAGGCCCTGGATGGAGTTACTTGGATTTAATTTTCTTTGGTTGTCTTTGTGAATCCATGCTTCTAGAGTTGCCAGTATTTGTGTTTCAGGGTTTTTCTCTCCACGGAGTATTGACCTGATCCTGCCAATGCATATTTAGGGGCTTTCAAAATGGTAAATATTGACCCTTTGCTAATACTATTTAAGGAGTTTCTGTAACAGTGAATATTGACTTAGTGGGCTCTGGCAGCTCCTGAGTAGCTGGTTCTGGTGGAGTCTTTACAGCCTGTCTTGCAGATGAGTATTGAATAGAGCATGAAATCTTACAAGCTTGATTCAAAAATCTCTATTTTAAAATAAAAGGTAATAGGCTCTGAGCAGGCTCAATCCAGCAGCTGGTTCCTAGATATCTTGGAGGTTTCTTTCTTTATTTTATTGAACACTGAAGTAGCTTTTGTCTCTGTCCCAGACTGGGAACGTGCAACATTTCACTGAAAAATGGGCCCCTTTTAGTGTCACTGCAGTGGAGGATACCTGGTAATGTGTAAATGGGGATCCGAAACGACAACAGAGATGTGCAGAGACAGCAAAAGTCCAACAGACTCAAACGCCAGTGCTGGTGATGAGGCATTTAGGGTTTTATATGTTTGCTTATGAAGAAATAATGAGCGACTGGTTTTGCTTACATTTTCCCTCTGCACAAGAAGAAAAACAAATGCAAAGCTCAGAGTTACTTGTAACCTCTGGTATTTTGTTTGGCTTTGCACAGTTTTTACAAATACTGCAACAGCTGTTGCCATGTTTTTCCTAATTGTCCTAAGAAAAAGTGCACATCAAAATAGTATCTCCAGGCCTCTAGTTTTCCCAGCAGACAGTAATGTCTGAGGATGATGTTATATTTTGTTTTAATTTTATTTTTCCTCTGCCTTATCTTCTCAACGTGGCTAATTTTTAAAATTTCCCCACCTTTTCTAATGTGTACTTTTGTCATCGGAACCTGATTTTGTGGCACTGCAGATGGAGCGGGGTGTTTTCTTGTTGGGATGAGTAAAGGCAGCTCCATATTCCCACACGCAGCAGAACTGTAAGTTAATCAATGTGATGACAACATACAATTCGCAAAGAAGCAATTCCTCCTATATTTCCCAAATAAAGCATTTGAAGGGAATACTCCTTGCAGTAAGTGCTGTACTAGAGAATTTCAGAGTACAAGATAATTGCTTGTAATTATGGAAATTTCTGCAAGGGGAATCGTCTTAATTTGTTCCTGCTAAGAAACAGAAATGTTCTGGTTGCATCATTTGAATCCTACAGGAGATAAATGCCCTCTGCCTTTGTAACAGCGAAGGGGAATGGTAGCCCTTTGGTAGATCTGAAATCACCCCTGTCAGGGTAAATTTCTGCTAAAAGCAGATTTAAGTTTTAAGAAACTATTCTGAGGAGTACAGACAGCCTTTGGCATGGGGTAACTGGCAAAGAATTGTGCATTTCTGGGCAAGAGGAGAGATGCAAGCAGCCTCTTCAGAAGAGTGAGATTGCTCCTGCAACACAGCTGTAGCGTAATGAGCCTGGGGCAAGAGCTTTTCAGCACTGATGTGTCCTGCAGTTTCGCGGAGGCATGGTTGGAGTTTCTGGCTTTCAGGCCTTTGGGGAACTGATGTTGGGCTGGCTCCTCCCACTCCACTGCTCCCTGTGCCATCATCATCTTTGTCAATTCCCCGCAGTCAAGGATGACTGTCTTCTGTGGCTGCCTTGTCTGTGGGTCTGAAGATGGGTGACGAGGCCAACCTGGGATGGACAGGTTCCCGATGCTGTACCCGCTCTGTGGATAAACAGAATGGTTTGCCCTCCAGCAAGGCTGTGAATTCAGCACCTTTCATCGGAGCCAAATCTACTTAAAAATCACTTTGAATCTGTGCATATTAACATTGGGAAAATAAACAGATACAGGCAATCTCTGCACGTGCTGTCAGCAAACCATATGTTTCACGGATCGTTAGCCTGTGTTGATAAGAGGAATTAGGGCGTAGTGCTGCGGTACTGGGCTTGGGAATCCCCCCCAATGTGAGCAGCTCATCTTGATGCCCTTTGTCACCCACATAAGGTGCTGGATGGTAACATGAAGTGATGAACATGGTGTTTAATCCCACTGACCTATATTTAAGTATCAGTCTGTCCGCAGCAGCGTTGTTCACAGGAATTCAGCATGATAGCTTGAAGATGCACTGCAGTGCCATTAGAGGAGTGTCATTTTTGATTTAAGTTTATGACTGTCTAGAAACATCCATTTCCTTCTTACTTTGTTATTGGTTTTCGATAATTATGCAGACATACGGGATCTATGTGCGCCTCATGCAGTGAGCAGAGTACAAGACAGCGGCGAGCTGCCGCGTGCAGGCTGAACATTTACAGTAGCGTCTGCGTTAGTCAGGCTTGATCCAGTGTCTTTAGCTCAGAAGGATGAGGCATTGTTTCAGCATGCTGCTTAGCTTATCTCTAAGGAAGGACAGGCGCTTAGTCCTAGTGCAAGACAAAGCAGTAGGCAGACTTCCAAGTAGAGTTGGCAGTCCACGCAAAGCACACCACACTAGTAATGGGAAGAGACAGTCAGCAAAACCAAGCAAGTGCCTGTGTCGAGACTTTGCAGTCACAATGAGCATCCTGCTCAAGACGGTTCTCTCCCCATCTTCGCAGGACTTGGTACCTTGGTCACCCATCGGTGTTGGACGAGTGGAACCTAGAGCACAAGTAAAAGCTACGCAAGTCCTGACTCTAGGGTTCATAGTTTGCCTGCGACTTGAAGAGGAAAGATCAAAGCCAGACTGCCAGTCTGGGTATGTACCCAGCTCGTGCAACGGGATCTCTTTCAAATTTAGTAGATAAAAACAGAAACACAGCTCTGCTTGTTTTGTTGTTCAGGGTCTGTTCACACTAAAGGTTATGGGGACCTCTTCCTTTACCCACTACATCTTGCTTCCAGTTTTCAGCATGGGTGGGGCCTTCACTGCATTGCAGTAGGCGTATCGCAGTTCATCTTTCACTGTGCTGCGGGTTGGAATTGAGTTTTACATGGAGTCACCACCTTGTGCATGGTTGGAGTCTAGGCAGACCTTAAATGTTGGTTGTGGAAGCCATGATGAGATGTACGTTATTCCATTAGTTCACTGTATTGTAACGTCCCACCAAAAATGAAGGAAAATATTCATTGCAAGGCTGCATATGTTAGTTCCCCACACCATTAAAATGGAGCACTTAAGTGCTGAGCGCTCAGATGCTGCTATCACAAACACTAAACAAATGTGTGCAAAGAAAAAAATGAACTAAAGTTATGAGGTTTAAAGCCACAGGTTTCCCATCGCTTTCCAGAGCTTCGCAGTTTTGAAAAACTCAGGAGCTGAGAGTGTGTGTATTAAGCAGCAGCTGTAGGACTCAACTGATATAATTAGCAATTAACCAGATGATTTCATTTAAAGAAACCTGATGTTAGAGAACAGAACAGTGCAGGAGATAAAGCTGTGTGAGCTTTCTTCCTGGCAAGTGAGATGCACGCAATAGGGGCCAAAGAATGATTTCATTTGAGTACCAGCACGAAACTGCTTTGCAACAATGTTAGGTGGAAGGTGTATTTCTGTTCACCATAAGTCTCCCAACTGCAACCGCAGAGGGAGGATGATGGAGTTCCGCCCAGTACCTCAATTGCTTTGCTGACTGTTTCACCAAGGGTAAATAGTTGTCTGTCTGGATGAGTCCTTTATATTGAGATCTGCCTATACTCTGGGGCTGCTGCCTCCACAGGTTCGCTGGCAGAGCTATGGCAGCAGCACCTCTGGGGGAGGTCCAGCAGAAGTGTTTGTTGCTGGTGGCATTATACCGTGTCCCAAATGACAGAAGCTCTGTCTGTTGGAGCCCTCTTCTTCTGGCGTACTGCATCCCGAATGGGGCGTGGGGAGCGGCATGAGCTTAGCTAGGAGGGCTCGTCTTCATAAACCCTCTGAGCTAGCTGTGCGAGACAGCTGAGCACGTATTCTGCTCCAAACAAAGCAAATGCAAGGCTGCTCAAGAATTTGAACAGGCTAGATGGAGGGATTTGGCTGGGTACGGTTGGGGATGGGTGCATGTGCTGGTGGGCAAGAGGGTGAGATGGCCCAAAAAAGGACTGAGAAGAAAGCCTGAACCAGCACAGAGGGTGGGGGG
>NW_017729001.1:34671792-34674313 GCF_001723915.1 Gavialis gangeticus | reverse complement strand
TGGGCTTGAACTGGCTATTCTGAGGGATTTGGCTGGGTACGGTTGGGGATGGGTGCATGTGCTGGTGGGCAAGAGGGTGAGATGGCCCAAAAAAGGACTGAGAAGAAAGCCTGAACCAGCACAGAGGGTGGGGGGGTGCTGGTTGAGAGAGGCCGGTGGCTGCAAGCAGGCCAGGTGATTTGATTCCTCTTCAAGAAAGCAAGATTGCAACTAGACAGCTGTATCCAAGACGCTGGGTTTCACCAGGAGTCACGTGAGAGACTGAATGCAGGCAATCTGCTCTGGCAAAAGGAGTAACCCGGAGATCAAACGAGATTGTGCAGCTGGTGTTGACTTGGATCCTCTGTGAGCTACAGCAGGCGTGGCCTGTCTGCAGCAGGGGGGCCACGAGTGGCACAGGCAGCCTCTGTGTGTGGCACCTGGCAGATTGGGAAGAGGACAGATGGGGCAGGGAGCAGAAAGCAGAGTAGCAGATCAGGCAGGAAGCACAGGGCAGGGTGCAAAAAGCAGAGCAGCAGATCTAGCAGATGGAAGGGGTGGGAATGGCACTCGGGGAGGGTGCGCAGCTCAGTTTGTGGCCTGCCTGCCAAACAGTTTGGCCCCCTCTGAGTCCGAGGTTTTTCCTTCAGGGGCACAGACCTAACCAGCCGAAAGCTGGGGACCGTCTCTCTGTTTATACAAGATGAGAATTAGTAAGCAGCAGAGTCGGATGTCAAAAGGCCTTTGGGTCATGGGTTGAATAGTGCTGTGGTTTATTTACCTCCTGGCTACAGAAAGGTTATTCTAATCCAAGAGCGCAGAGTAAATGTTTGTTGAGAATTTCTGCAGTGTCTAAACAATGAGCTGTTTGCGTGTGTTAGTGGTAGCATGACTGAATGGCAAACAGATGCCAGGACCTATTCCGCCACTGAACTAGCTCATGGAGCTGGAGGGAGGAAACGGGGAGATGTGCCGGAGAAGCTGCATGGCAGCGACTGCGCGGGAGAAGCTGTGCCACGCATGCTGCTGGAGGGGGAAAGGAGCTCTGCTCCCATCCGCAAGCGCAGCAACCTGGGCCTGAAATGCTGCCAGGAAACCTGATTCCTAGAAGGTTTGTGCTTCAGATTTTGGGGGACATCCCTGAACCTCACCTGCCACTGGCATTTAGGAGTTGCCGTCTCACCTCTGGAAAGGAGAAGTGTTTCGGCTGCTTCAAGCATGATTGTTTTTTGTCTGGGAGTAAGCAGTCCAGCATCTGACCACCCAGGAACATTGGTTCCCGCAATATTTTTTCTTTCTTTTGGTAAAAGTGGACATGATGCTGCTCATCAAGTTAATAGAATAGAATCTTTTTTGGATATAACATATTATACATGTTTGGTCAACTTGAGACATTTCTGTAATTTCCTTCCAGCTTGCAAAACTACACAATAGTGATGGAAACCAGTGAGTTAATAAGCCCTGGTATTGTTGCTGTGGCTTGTTTTTTAACAGTGAATATTGAGTCATGTTTTTAAGCAAAAGGCTTTGTTTTCACTAGAAGGAGACGTTGCTCTTTTTATTGGAGCTGCTCAGAATTGTTTCTCTTGTTCTCTTTTTATCGTTTACCAGCATATTCCATTTCATGTAGTCAAATGAAGATTGTGAAATGCTGCTAAACAAGTTGTTTTGTTCCAAGCTGCACATTTCTTTGCTGGGGGCATGAACAAGATAGATAGTTACTCAGACCCCAGTAGTAATTTCCAGCAGGATTTAGAAACAAACCGTTTAGTGAGCACTGTTCAAGGATCTTTCTGTAAGTACGGGCAAACTGGAGCTGATGTACAGAGCACATCCTTAGCTGAGCGGAAATGTTTCTGGGACTGGCTGGCCTGAAAGCAACTGGGCACCACGCTTGTGGGTTTTGCTTGCGAATGATAGGTGTCACTAGCAAGAGAGACTCTGGAAGACCATTTCTTGCAGTGGAGATGTAAATAAATTGCATCTTCTGTGTCTGTGGAGACAACCTCCGCACAGCAAAGGGAAGGCTTCTGCATCAGACTGGTGGCGGTTACTTAAATGCTTAGACAAGGCCTAATAATAGTTTTCTTTCATTTGTAATGACTTTTGATTCTGTGCATCTGCATACAGACATCTTTACTCTCAGTAAGGGCTAAAAGGCACCTGTCTAGTCTTGTGTTAGTGTGGCACTCTCTCGTGTCTCAGTTTTGACTTTGAATGAATTAAATGGCTTGTTACAAAGACCATTTCTTTGCCCAGTGGTAATTATCACAGTCAAATGGGTCGCCAACTGGCTGGAGGGCCGCACCCAGAGGATGGTAGTGGATGGGTCCTTCTCAGCCTGGAGGGACGTGGGCAGTGGGGTTCCGCAGGTTTTGGTCCTCAGGCCCACCCTGTTCAACATCTTCATCAGTGATTTGGACGAGGGGGTAAAAAGCACCCTGTTCAAATTTGCTGATGACACTAAGATGTGGGGGGAAGTGGGCACACTAGAAGGAAGCAACAGGCTACAATCTGACCTAGACAGGTTGCAAGGGTGGGC
>NW_017729001.1:34646213-34671636 GCF_001723915.1 Gavialis gangeticus | reverse complement strand
ACTTCACGGTCAGGGCTGCTAGGATCTGGAACCAACTTCCAAGAGAGGTGGTGCTGGCTCCTACCCTGGGGGGCTTTAAGACAAGGCTGGATGAACACCTTGCTGGGGTCGTTTGACCCCAGTACTCTTTCCTGCCATGGCAGGGGGTCGGACTAGATGATCTGCTCAGGTCCCTTCCGACGCTAGAAACTATGAAACTATCTCACCTGTGTTGAAATATGAGCTACAGGTGCCTGAATTGAGAGGCCGGGCAACTTCACTGCTGTTCCTACAAACATCTCTGTATCGTGTGCTGAAGTGCTGGTTTGTAACTCCTTGCGGCAGCAGTGGGCATCCTGCAGCACAGGTGGCATGGGCAGCCCCTGTGTGCGGCACGCGGCAGACTGGGGAGGAACGGGGACCACAGTGACAGAAAGCAGAAGTAGCAGGTTGGGCAGGGAGCACCAGGAAGGAAGCAGAAATCGGAGCAGGAAAAAAGAACCAGTGGCACTCGGGGAGGGTGCAGGGCTGATTTGTGGCATGCCCACCAGCGCCTCCCAGTATATGCTGCACACTGACTCAATGGCACCTCCAGGATGAGTGACCTTTGGGGACTGGGTATTCCTCTTCCTGCAAGTGTGGAATTGCACCTACGCAGAAACGCCTAAGTCTGCATTCGAGTCAAAACACTGAAAACTTGCCAAGCTAGTGGAGAAGAAAAGGTGGGCAGAAAAATGCCTTGTTCTGAAGGGATGGAGCTGGGAGAATTGTTAATGGGGTCAGAGGACTCCTGCGACCTGTCACAGCCCTTCTGAGCTCCTGGGGGTGTAGATGTGTCGCACCCAAATCCCCTGGGTTGTGGCAGCGTGGGTGTTGTAGTTAGGTGTTCAAGGGACCATGATGCAGTTCATTAGTGAGCACAAGTACTCCTTAACCGCAAGCATCTGTACTGCTGAGCAGCCTGAGAGTCACAGATCCTAGGAAAAGGACACATGTGACCACCCCTGCTCCAATCTCACCACTCCTGTAGTCCACGTTTGTAGGCCAGCTCACCCTTCTAGCCATGACACGGCCCTCTTGTTTGAAAAGCAACCTTCTTTTAAAATGGTCTGTCACCTTCTTGTCCTGGCACTGCGCAGGTGCCGGAAGCCACCCCACCTTGTCCCAAGGCTGTCGCCCCACCGGCATCCACTCTGCGATGGTGCTCCAGGATTGCTCTGCCGTGGCTTCCTAGACCAAGCCGCTGCCAAAGCGTCGCGTCCCCATGCTGAAAGACACGTTCTCTAAACCGCTGGCTGTGAGCGTCAGTGGGACGACACGGAGTTCCTGATGTGATGTGGTTGTATCCAGACTGAGGCCATTCACTGTGCTAGTCCGCAGCCAGGCGGACGGCAGGGTAGAGATGCACCTTATGGACTAACTGAATACGGGTTCTGTAGAGCATAAGCTTTTGTGACCTCAAGCTCACTTCCTCCCTGCCCACTTTTTGTATTCAAATGACACAGCGCTCTGTGCTTATCCTTGTACAGCATCTGCTGAGGTGAGTTCTCGCGCACGTAAGCTTGTGGTCTCTCCATGTTGTGTTTAGTTAGTCTGTAAGGTGCATCTCTGCCCTTCCTTGTACCCCACATAGTCACAGGGGCACTGTGTGGAGAAAAGCAAATAGCTGCTAGTGGTGTGAGGGTGTTGGCTAGACCGGCTCCTGGCTGTGCACTGCGGTTGGATTCAGTGCACGGCCTGTTTTGGCACCGCCGCGGGCATCTGGGATCCGGAGAGCAACTTGGAGCGGGGGCCGTGCCGCACCCGCATCCCCTTCCACCGCTCGGGCTCTGGCCAGGTGGACGGGAAGCCAGGCTGCTCTTCGAGGATCGGGCTAGGAGACGAAGGGCGGTGCCAGTTCTCTCTGGCCCTTCTTCCTGATGACGAGCTTTTGAAATTTAATCCACGGGGCATTTCCTTTCTGGGGATTGGGACCAGGTTGGTTACAATCCAGTTTTTCATTTGCCAGGAAATCCCTTGCTGTCCTCCAGAGTCAGCGCGCCTCGGGTTCGCTACAGGTGTCCTTAACAAACTGTACTTCTACATGTTTCGTTGGGAAATGCTGCTGTTTCCATAGGGAAGTTTTCAGCTCTGGGTTGCTTGGGGAACCATGAAAACAAAGACAGATTTTTAGTAGGTTTGTTTGCAGCTCCTTTTCCTGGGGTACCTCTGTCTTTGGGAAGGGCATGACTTGTCATCGGATCCGGCCAGTAGGACTAGCGGTGCAGGAGGGAAAGCTGTGTGCTGGCAGCCTGGCCCTGTATTGGGTTGGTGGGGAATCCTCTTGGGGGGAGCAAGCAAGGGCTCTGGCAGGGAGCGGGTTGCTGGTGAGGAGTCTGGAAGGAGTTTGGGGAGTAGCAGAGGATGCCAGGACCAGGGGCATTGGTTATGTGGAGGGACGGTGTGCGGGACCTCTAAGGCTGA
This sequence comes from Gavialis gangeticus, assembly GCF_001723915.1. Lineage (NCBI taxonomy): Eukaryota > Metazoa > Chordata > Crocodylia > Gavialidae > Gavialis > Gavialis gangeticus. The sequence continues at coordinate 34,669,194 of NW_017729001.1, read as the reverse complement.
TGGGTGGGGATAGATGTTGGGAATTTCAAGCTGGCTGTGAGCGTGAGATGATAAACAGCCCCCGGCAAGGCTGGCTCTAGCCAGGTGACAGGCTGGGCTGGAGTCCCCCAGGGCGCTCTGGAAGTCAGGGCGGTTACGACGCCTGCGGGGGGGGACAGGGTGGGATTCAGCTCCGTTGCAGCAGAGGAGCCACGACATTTTCTCTTCAGCCGTAGCTGCAGAACAAGGCTGATCAGCTGCAGATTTTTATTGCTGCTGAATTCAAACAAAGAGCAATTCCCATCCACGTGTCAGAGTCAACACGAGTGCAAACAAGTGTCGCATCGGGCGGGATCATTTTGGATGGGAACCTGTGCACGTTACCTGTGGCACTTGGGGATGTGGCAGGTTTTCAGTGTGGCCTATGCCCTTGAAAATTTTGGATATAGCCTCGTATAGAAAAGGGAAGGCAAAATGCTTAGTACAGGATACTTGCATCAGGGATTCTGGGTTTGAGGGTGGTACCTGAGACTGAAGAGGGAGAGAAAAATCTTGCTTTCAGGTTATACAGTAGCTCCCTCCGTAAGTGCTCTTACCTCAGTCGTGTTGGTTTTTTTAAATCTGGTGCTAATTATTAGCAACACCAGAAGAACAGATTTCTCCGGTTGTGAGAGAGGGATTAAACTGTAGGATATGCTGTGCTTAAGAAACAGGCTTGGTCATGAGCCAAAAACTATCGTCTGTCTTTTCATAAACTTAAAAAAAATACATTAACACCGTCAATCACGAGGCGTCGAAGGTTATACAAATACAGGGAGCATCTGCCGGTGGAACCGAAGTTGTAACACATCTCAATATCCAAGTTACGCTGGGAGAAGGAAGTCTGCCCTATGAGATGCATCCCAGTCGTTCCTGAACTCCGGATGAATCGGTAAATGATTATACTGAGACTCTCAGGGTTTCTCTCTCGTTAAGATTGGGTCAGGACCTTTTCTGCTGAGACTGAAAGGAGTCCAGCAATCAGTGCATAGCCATTAATTAGGGGTTATATCCTCTGAGGGAGTAGCAGTGCCGTACAATATGTGGATATTGAGGCTCCAGTCCAAAGAGGAGACGGGGAAGTTTTATTTCTCACTCAGTGTGGTAGGGACTAATCCCACAAACCTTACCCGCGTGCCAAGTGTCATCCAAGTCAGCTAAGTGCTGTAGTAAGGTCTTGCAGCCTTGGACCCCACTTGTGGCCATACATCATTATACAGCTGGTCAAATGATGGTGCACTTCATTTTCATGCAAGTGCCAGATGTATTTTGGTATTGACTTGCTTCTTTCTCAAGAACGTATCTTGTTTGTGCGTCTAATAGAAGTAGGATTACCTGTTTATGGACTTTGTTGCTAACAGGAAAAAGATCCCTCTTCGTGGTTGGTGGTGGCATTTCTAGCCATTATTTTATTGCACTGGATCCACAACCCCTAGAAGTCGATCACAACACACCCACATCTTTTCTGGGCACGGGGTCAGGGCCTGCATTGCTGCGGTGCTGCTGGGTATAGAAATGGGCATGAAGCTTGCATAGCCCTTCCTTTACTCTGTGGAGTAAAGCCAGAGGCCTGTCCACTTGCCCTTAATGCCAGCTTCTTATAAAAGTCACTTTGAACGCTTTCATCTGTCGCTTCGTTAACAGCAGGACTCTGGTGCGCGTGTTGATCTCAGCAGTGGCGCGTTTGCCACCTTGCGGTCACGTAACTCAGGACAGATTATTGGGCTTCTGAGCTGGATAAGGGAGCGGGTGACCTAGCTAAGATAGGTGCTGACAAACAGCACACAGTGAATGAAGCATTCAGCAAAGGCAGGATTTGTACTGAAAATCTCATTTAAATGTAATATTTTTTTCAATTAAAATATCTGATGTTTTAATTTTCAAGTTGCTGTTTAGTGAAGAAAGTGGAAATGCAAGGCCAATTACTCCAGGGACTTTACTTCTCTTGCTCTGCTATTTATTTGGAGATTGTACCAAAAAGAGGGAAATTCCCATGGCTTTGTTTTTACATAGATGAGACTGGTTTGGGCCAGTCAGAGTCCCAAACCAGTGAAATATGCTTGCACAGGGGGTCTGTTCATCCATCTGTGGGGAACCTGCTTGGAGTCTGATCAGGGTTTAGGGCAGGTGTGAGTTTTGTCATGGTACTTGCACCGTGTTTGGCTTGCAGGCCTCAAGGCAGGTGTTGCAGCCAGCCTAACTCGGGAAGGGCAGGAGAGATTTCTTGGGAGCCTTTTGCATTTTCATTCCCTTTGAAGCTGTCAGCTCCTTGGCTTTATCCCTCTGTTGGAGCAAATATGTCTGTAGGGGTTTTTTGGAAGAAAATGGAGGTGCGCTGCAGCCTTTTGAGTTCCAAGCAGTTCAGCTGCTCCAGGTGGGGGTGGGCTCGGCTCTGCACTTAATGTGTTATAGCTCCTTAATTCCGCCTACTCAGCAGTCTCTCGGCTGCTAATTGGATCATGGCTTAGGGATGTGTTCCATAAGATGCTGAAGACACAGCTTTGCCGAAGCCTGACACACTTTCCTCCTTGGTTACATAGCTAATAGGTACTCTGGGATAATTAGCAAGAAGGCGCGCTAGTGGCCCAATTACTTTCATTTCTGTGGCTTCTTCCTCTGAAGTCCTCTGTCCGCAGAGCTTGAAGTTCCCTCGCTTTGGAGCGAGCCCGTGCACTGCTCAGAGGGCTTCTGTGTGAGTTCAGCCGGTTGCGAGTTAGACCTCTATTTTAGTAGCTAAGGAATTGTATGAAGAAATAGCTTGTAATTTTGCATGGGCGCAGGATCCACTACTCAGCAATGAGAGACAACTTATGTCTCCAAAGCCACAGTTGTTCCTAGACTTTCATTCCAAATAAAACCTCACATCAACTGCTTGTGATCTGCTTATTTAGGTCTCTTGTGGTTTCAGCCTGGAGCCACTGGGGTTTCCCCCGCTTTCTTGTTATAGAGACTGAATCAGGAGCCAAATAGTTCTGAACACAGCTGCCGCAGAGCTCGGACGCTTCTGCTCAAAGAGCACGTGCACGTTACTAAGGCTTCCCGTCACCAGTGGACCCTTTGCTGCCGGCCACGTTGCTTACTTAGCCTCTCTTTGTGGGATGGGAAGCCGAGGATGCTCCGGGCTCTGCGCGGGCACCAGAGCTCTCGCTCAGAATAGGAATGAGAGCGAACCTGCGCAGAAGGGTGCTGTTGTAACTAACTCCCGGGATACGTGTGGCTGACTTTGCTAAGGGTCTGCCTGCGGGCACTGCTGTGCTCGGTGCACGCGGGTGCTCCAGGTAGGTTGCTCAAATGCCTTTTGTCCCACAGGCCATCCTCCTGCGAGCAGGAAGTGTCTGTGCGCTCTCTTTGCATTCAGATGCTCTCACTCTACGTGGCCAAGAATGAGGCAGAGCAGACGGCTTGCAGAGCAAGGAGGGACCTTGGCCTCCGTCTAGCTAAATTCTGATCCTGGCAGCTGTTCCCTTTGACTAGGGTGTTTCCTTGAAAAAGATCAGATCAAGTGGAGCTGGTGCTGCCCTCCAAACACACGGGCAAGCCCTGCCTGGAGCCGGGGCGTCTGCTGCTCCTGAGCAGGTTCCCGAGGGGCTCTGACACCAGCCTGGTCTCTGCCTACGCAGTGGCTTAACACGCTGAGCGATTCTCCCTGGAGCAGAGCTCCTGGGGCTTTTCTGCTCCGGGTGTCTTTCTCAACGGCACAGCTGACACACGATAATTTAGCCCTGCTGCTCACACCTGAAACAGACCCAGGCTAGGATGCAGTGGTGGGTCATTACAGCTCCCAGCGACACGACAAGCACGGTTCCGGATATGGAGGCTGGCTTCATTGCCTTTAATGTGATAGTGAAGGAGCTGCGGAGGCCCGATGATATTCTGATGCTCCCTGCCTGGGGGAACGGTTCACGATGGCCTATGACAAGGGTACAGCAGCGTCCCAGGGACCAGAAGCTGGAGCTGGGCACGTTCAGTTGAGACACGAAATGCAAACTGAACAGCTGCTGGAACAGCTCACCTGGGGCTGGGGCAGCGTCCCTCTTGCTCAGAGACTTTACATCAGCTTGGGAGTCTTTCCAGGGAGTGTGCTGTGGCTCAGCCAGATTTTATAGGGCCGTGATGCAAGGACTGTGCGCTGAAATTCTGCTTCATGTGTTATGCAGAAGATCCGACTCGATGTTATAATGGCCTTTCCAGCCATAAAAAGCTATGAATCTGTGAAATAGGATTCGCGGCAGGATCGTGGAGAGGTTCTTTCTATGCAAACACCAAGCCTTCAAGTCTGACAAACATCCCTGCGAGCGGCACTCTGGGAACACGCACAACTGTGTAGCAGATTGTCGTCCAGTCTCTAGCAAAGTGGAAGAGCTCTCCCTGGGAAGCTAATGATGGCAGCTGCATCAAACGGAGGCAGAGAGAAGAGCCAGCTGGTTGGCTTCGGGGAGGGGAAGTGGTACTGAGGGCAGCAGTGCTCTCCATTAGCCCAGAGACTAATAAACAGCTTTTGTAAGAGGAGAAGCTTGTAAATGATGTTTAAGTACAGAAGGAAGGCGGGATTGTGCTGCCTGCTTGCATTGGTGCGCTCCGCAGCAATCCCCTAGGTTTTCTCCAGTTCCTGTGTGGGAATGAGAGAAAAGGAGGGGGCCTTTTACAAGGCGTGGCGTTAAGCAGCAGGAGTTCTGGCAGGGAAACCAAACGGGCCGGTCCTGCCTGAGGCAGGAACTCCTCCAGGCCTGTGGACTGGTGGCTGACCAGCTCTGGCAGCTTGCACCAATTTCTGGTTGCTCCGCGCGCCCCTGCGCTTCCAGGGATCCGGGCACCCTGAGCACCCGCAGGCATTGCCGCCTTGCTGCCCTGCCTGGCACGGCGCGGCGCGGGGTGGGAACAGCCGTGTTCGTCAGAACGGCCGTTGTTCCCGTCCTGCCGGTGTAGGAAGCAGAATCTGCTGCAGGGCTCGCAGAGACCCCATGGGCCCGTGCCCTTTGCCTTCCTCTCTGAATGGCATGCACGGGCAGCATCGGAGCACGCCTGCCTGCAGGGCTGGTCAAAGCTCTCCAGTGTTTCAGGAGCACGGTCTGCCAGCCCACGCGCCTGGTCGGTGCCAAGAGGCGGGTGGTCCGAAAGGCTGCTGTGTCCATCACGCACTGGTCTCCGGCGCCTGCCTGCTCCTCCGCATCCCAGGCATCCCTGGCATTCTCCTTCCTGTCCCTCGGGCTCGTTACTGCTGCACGCAAGTCCGGCTCGGAGCTGCAGCTGTCCTGGCTGACATTCATCAGCTTCTGCTCGACGTCCTCGTGCAGCGCCCGACGGGAGCGTGCGGTGCTCTCGGGAGAGCCGTGCTGCAGAAGTGTGCTTGTTGAGGTGAGATGCGGTAAAGGTTATTTCCTGAGGGGGATTTTAGACTGACAGAGGTGGGGGGAGAGTGTGCCCCTGTCTCCTGCGAGCACGCTTGCCTTCCGAGACATAATTAATGTTCTTTCCAATTACTCCTCAGAGCGCGCAGAGAGTGGATGACAGTGTGACAGATGACTGACAGGTGTGCACACAGACAGGAACAGGCAAATGGTGTGAATGTATTCTTCTGAGTAACACTGACACGTGTCCGTGTTTTCCTATGAAGCGAACCTGGAGCTATTTCTGCCACTCCAGTGGCTGCTGCAGTTTCTTTCCTCCCCTGTGTCGGGGTGCAGGTCTCCTGCCCTCCCCGCCTGGCGCGTGGTTCGGCACGGCTCCTGGCCCTGTGGCTCTCAGGATGGCAGCCCCAGACACTACGCACCCGTTCTTTTTGCGGAGAGCCAGAGGCTGCTGGAGTCTCTCCTGTGTGCTCAGGGGATCCCTGGGGGTCTGGATCCTGACGAACTGCAGGATATAGCATTTACGTTGCGGAGAGGGAGGGTGACGGTCTGCAGCGTTTGACCGTGTGATCCTCCTCCCGCTCCTGACCAAGCTGCGTCTCCGTTCCTGTTAGCAGCCCATAGTTTAGGTTCGTCGCCTTTGGCTGCATGTTAGCTCCCCACCAGACCCCGTTTCCTGACGGGTCCCAGCATCTGTCCCCATACCTAGTAGGTCTCTCCTTCAAGACCAGCGCTAGCAAATCTAGCAGCCTCTCGCTGCTGCTCCTATCCAATTAACGGCAAGCCCAGGGCTTCCATATTCAAGCCTGGAGCCTGAGGATGCGGAAAGCCTCAAGTGCAGTCCCCCTGCATGGCGCGGTGGTGTTCCTTGTTGTTTTGATGGTGGAATATGCCTGGTGTCATCTGCATTTAGTGACGTACCTCAAACCATCCCTGGCTGGGCTATTTAGGTGGTCGGGGTCATCAAGACTGCAGATCTCACCTGGCTGCGGCTATGTTAGCAGCTCCTTGAGCAGTGCTGGCCGTATCTGCATACGTGCCTCAGACCTGGCTGCACCCGTGGGCCCGTTTACGTGGTGACACTTGTTTCAGTGGGATTACAGGGCACTGGCCTGAGCGGCCCCGCGGTCTCCAGTGCTCAGACTGAAAGGGGCTGGATGCTGGGGCCAGGTGCCCAGCCCCGCCAGTCTCCAAAGAGCAAGTCCGCAGTTTTGGCACGCGGCAACCCACTTTGCTGGGGCAGGGTTTCTAACAAAGGGTTTTGCTTGAGCTCATCCTTCAGAAGCGCAACATGGGCGCAGCCAGGCTGCTGCAGCTGGAGCGTTTGTTGTCGGCCTCCCAGTCCTCCCATGCTCAGACCCATAATTTCTAAGGCAGCAGTTTCATTGCAGTCTGTGCTGCCATGGAGACGTATCACCAGTGGCCATTAAATCCTCGCCGAGGCGGCTGCTGCTGCGATCCCTGTCCTTTTGCCTCTGTCAGCGTTTTCTGCTTCCTGTCCTGCTTTGACAAGCCCCGTGTCTCTGGTGCTCAGTGAGCTCCTCCAAGCAGAGGCTCTTGGCCGAGGGGACCTCTCCCCTCTCTCGCCTTGTGTTTCCAGGGCACCTTTCCTTCCATTTCCAAATGGAGCGGTTTGCACCGTCGGGCTTGTGTCAGGTGGGAGGAACTCCAGGAGTGAGACCTGGGCCCGGGGGTGGGAGGTGGCAGCCGTGATGAGGTCTGGGCAATGGGCACGGGTTGCGCTCACAGCATGCGGCGGTGCGAGGCCCCGAGAAGCAGTGGGTCGGACGACACTGCCGAAGGCCCCGGTGCATTGAGAGGGCTCGTCTGCAAGGCAGCTCCTGCAAAGCTTTGAGAACTGGGGGAGCGCTCTTGCAAGGGGCTGAGGCGCGTCTTTTGTGCGTTTGGGTGGTTTGCAGCGAGAGCGAGCCATTCCTCTGATGTAGACCGAGGTGGGGAGTGCTCCGGCTGTGCCGTTTGGGATTGACTTGGTAACTAACCGCAAGTTAATGTGGATTAGGCTGAAGCGCCACTGTGCCAAGCACAAATGCCTGCAAAGTCAGAGCCCTTCCTTGGCCACGTGGTAGCTGTGCTCTGCTCAGGGCTGGCACGCAGCGCTTGGCTTCTCCTGCCTGGTTTGAAAACTCATTTGCCATCAGGTACCTGTCACAACACACAGCGCGGGGCGAGGGATCAGCTGTTGCTTTGGTGATTTAAGGAAAGCTGCAGGCATTTCTCTGCACACTGAGCTCCCTCCCCTCTACCTGGGAGCATGCTCCAGCGCTTCTCCATCTGCCGGGCATGTGTGCGGCTGAGGGTTGGCTCTGGCGAGGGCAGCGAGCTCAGCCTGGGGAGGCCCGGGAGAGACTAGGTCTCAAGCAGGTGAAGCAGGACTTTGTTTTGAGGCGGCTGCCCCCAGGCCTGGGCTGAGGCATTACCCAAAGATGATGCTTTTCCTGAGTGGCGGACCTCGTACCTTCTGGCTCTGTGAGGCTGAAAGTCCGTGCAAAGCCGTGGTGTGCCGGGCACATTTCACTTCCCCGTGCATTCAGATTCTTTGTCGTGGCAGGCTTCAGGATACAGCAAGGTATCCCAGGGCCAAGTATAGGGAGCCTTCTTGGACCCTAAGCGAGGGGCGCCTGTAGAAGAGGCCACAATGTCCCGGGGGCCCTTCCTTCACTTGGGTCCTGCTGTAGTCAATGCCAGGACTCTCTTTCTGTTGCAGGCAGCTTCCAAGAGTACAGGTGAAGAGAAATCAGATGTGAGATGCAGTAAACACTCGAGTTGCGTGAGCTCCCTCCCTCTGAGGGGCAGTTACTTCATACCTCTCTCCTGCTCCTTCCGAAGGGCGTCTGCCATGTTCCCAACCCCACGGTAGTCTCCTGCTCAATACAGGCCCATTTCCTGACCACCCTGGCGACGTGACTGAGTCAGCTGGAGTTTAGGCAGGCCCAGCCAACTGCTCATTACTCTTTTCAGTAGTGGAGTTGGTAAAACTGCCTCCCCAGGCTGCTCAGGGTGTTTATTCTGCTTTTTCTGTTTCATTTTTTTTCAAGGTCAGTGCAGCTGAACAGAAACAAAAGGAGCCATGACTTCATCTGGTTGTGTTTATTTTCATACTTCCATGATTTTCATCTCACCAAATTCAGCTGTAAGGTTTGTTTGAAATTCTTCCCTCTCCTTTGCAGCCTGTTCCTCTGATAAGGCCACCAGGTGCCGGCTGCAGAGGGAGCAGGTGGATGTTGAAGGCTGGGAACATCCGGTTACTTCCTGCGCCTCTCGCGGAGCAGAGCGGGGAGGCCGCAGTCGGAGCTGGTGGAGCGATGCCACAGTGAGGGCTGAATGCAAGAGGAGGTTTGGAAGTCACCTGTGCAGTTTGGGCAAGGAACCCGCCTCCAGGCACAGGCAGGGCTGCGTTCCCTGGGTACGCCCGGGACAAGCTGGATCCTCGATGAGGACTGAAGAAGGATGACGATCTTGGGAGCTGGAAGGTCTTTAGAATATAAGTGTGGCTGGTTGTGGGGCTGGCTAGTCACCAGCTGGCTAAAATCATTTTGTGCCACGTTCAAGAATCAAATAAAACAATGTAAAGAGAGGTTTTAAGATGCAGAAATTAGAAATAGGCAAAGGGGAAAGTGACTTTACCAACTGAAACGTTAGGTGCCCCTCTTCCATCTGGCTTGTTGCACTTGTGCCTAGTGCCCCTGTGTCTAGGCAGGCATGCAAAGGGTGTTTGTTTGAGCACGTTCTCCACCCTGGGGCCACCCTCTTTGCTCCGGCTGCAGCCTTTTGTCTCGCGGAGCGGGCTAGGTAACGTCCTAAAAGCACCTTTTGGCCAGTGTTCACAACTGAACTTTAGTCTGATTGTAAGCTCTCCAGGGCAGGGGCTGTTGCTGTGTGCAGGAGGCAGGCCAGCGTTGTGTGGCGCTGGCACTGCTGGTGGCCCTGGGTGCTGCCGCTGGGCAAAACCAGGTAGTGGCGTTAATAGCATCTCCATTTCTGGAGGGGTGGCAACCCGGTTATGAGCGCAGGCAGGAGTCGCTTCACTTGCCATGTAAATGCAGACACTGCGGGATGGGATGTAATAGCCCTGGCCCAGCTCGGAGTGACTGCGCGGGAAGCGAGAAGCCAAGAAGAGTTTTGCTGAATTGCCAGGGCAGCCCGGGGTGGCTCCTTGTTACCGGAGCTGCGGTTCTGCTGGGTGCTGGGACCGTTGCCCCACGGTCTGCCAGAAGTCCGGGAGGCCGCGGTTGTGCGCACGGAGCGTAGCCTTTGCATGCGAGGCGTGGGATCCTGTTGGCAGTATGAAGTCCTGATCACTGCGTTGTTTCAGTTCTCATTGTGTTTGCTGCTCTGCTCCTGGCGTTTTTAGCGTGCATGAGACAATTCCATCTTTGTTTGAGAGTCGTGGTCGAGCGCTTGGCGGCTGGTGACAGCAATATGCTCAGAGCTTGTGAAATCTCTATGAACTTGCCTGCTTGCATCTGCGGGGAAGAACTAAAGCCAAAAGCCTTCCCTTTTTGAGGATTAGGATCACATCATTATTGGAGAGAGTTCAGAGAAGAGCATAAAGTGATTAAGGGGCTGGAGGGATTGATGTATGGGGAAAGATCAAAGAAGCTAAATTTGTATCGCTTGGAGAAGTGACAGTGAAGGGGGGGCGGCAAAACCCACAATTATGGACTGTATAAACAAGGGTGGGATGATGGCAGAATGGGATCATTTTAACAAGGGGAAAACGGTGGCTAAATAGCAGGTTTCCTCCTGACAGCGAGATGCTTGAGACTGCAGCGTTGTCTTTTGGTGCACGGCTGGGCACTTGGGACATCAGCTTTTAATCTATTTCTTTTGAAAACAAACAGGCTCAGACTGTTCCAATACGAGTGTCAGAATGAGATTGGAAACCATACAGAACTGACCCTTGTGCTGGCATGTATTCCTTCTCCCTGGCCCCTGGGGAAATTATACAGTGACTACATGTACATTGTGAGACCCAGGCTAGGTGGAAGGGGCTGGACCAACCCCCTTGGAGCCATGGGCCTGGGGTACAGCCCTGCTTTGCCTCTCCCATCTAGAGCAGGTGGAGGGGTCCTGTGCAGCTCATGTGTCTGCTTCTTCCACCATTCTGCGATGATCGGGGAGTTTTCTGCAACTGCTGCTTCACCAGGTGGATGTGGATGTCATTGTTTTTCAGAGGTTGGGCCCCCCCCTACCAGGTAGTGAATGAGAACCCCAAGCCTGAGGTTTGAGATTTGTAGGTGCTCTGTGCACGTTATTCAGAGATGCCCCAGCCGGCGAGGCTCTGCGCCTAGGCAGCTGCACCGTGCATTAAAAGCAAGATGCCGTCTGTCAGGCATGTGCTCGTTTCCATCTCCTCATGGGTGTAGTTGTATCTCCTGCCTCCGCTCTCATCCTCTGCTGTCGGGAGGTTGCACAGGCCTCCTCATTGATGGCCTTCCAGGTGGCCCTTCACTTTCCTGTGCTGGGCGGATGTGAGGGGAAGTGTTTAGAGTACAAGAAAGCGATCCCCATACATAGATGGATGAAAGCTGCTGTCTAGGTTCTTGGCTTGAACTCTAACCTGGAGCCCTGGGTTCGAGTACTACGTACCAGTGGGCTGCGGTACCCCGGTGCTGTGGCTCAGCACCAGAAGGTGCTCCAGCACAGCTCTGCGCTCCCTTGCTGGTGCCTGGTTTCAAGCAGACTTTTGCTATTATTCTAACATGTTCTTGTGAGTGTAAACTGTCCATAGCGCCCTCATTTTCCTCTCTAAATGAGAACCACAAAGGCTGCAACTCAGAAACAGCTGCCCAGGCTGAGGAGATTACAGCTGCTCTGGACAATTATGTTTTTATGTGCCCTATAAAACAGGATTAGAGCTCTGAGGAGTTTAATCAAACAGTGAGATGATTAAATGTATTAACAGAGTATGCATTCATGTACCAGTGCAGGCTGTGTGCGGCCAGCATGCACCCACAGCATTTTCAAATGCAGGTATCTAAATTATGCTGGGTGAGAGCTGGGCCGGGACTAGGCCATTGCTCATGCAAACAGGGCTTTGGTGCTCAGCCACCTCATCTGTGCGCATGTGCAAGGCTCTTCATGCACAAACTATGCACTTGTGGTTTTTGCTGGCATAAACCCTTAGACAGCCCCTTCTAGTGAGGACCCGTGCCATGCAGAGAGCTTTGCCCATCTAGAATGCTGCCTGGTTAATGATTTTTGAGTGCCTTTTAATTGATTTTTCTCTATTAACTTCTGCGATTCATAGATTCATAGATTAAGGGTCGGAAGGGACCTAGTAGATCTTCTAGCCCGACCCCGCGCCAGGGCAGGAGAACAACAAAAAACCCCAAAAAGAGAAACGGGACTCAAATGAGTCCAGCCAGGTAGGCATCCAGCCTCTTCTTAAAGACCCCCAGGGTAGGGGCCAGCACCACTTCCCTTGGAAGTTGGTTCCAGCTCCTAGCCGCCCTAACTGTGAAGTAGTTCTTGCGGATGTCCAATCTATACCTCCTCTCCATCAACTTGTGCCCATTACTCCTTGTTATGCCAGCGGGCGCTAGGGGAAACAGCGTCTCCCCCAAACCCTTCTGGTCCCCCCTAGTGAGTCTATAGACGGTCACCAGGTCCCCCCTCAGCCTTCTCTTGTGGAGGCTGAATAGGTTCAGGTCCCGCAGTCTCTCACTGTACAGTCTGCCCTGTTGTCCCCGGATCATGCGGGTGGCCCTCCTCTGGACCCTCTCCGTGTTGTCCACATCCCTCTTGAAATGTGGCGCACAGAACTGGACACAATACTCCAGCTGTGGCCTGACCAGCGTCGCGCAGAGGGGGAGGATCACCTCCCTGGCTCTACTCGAGATGCACCTGTGGATGCACGACAAGGTCCGGTTAGCCCTGCCAACCATGACCTCGCATTGTCGGCCCATGTTCATCTTGGAGTCTATAATGATTCATCACGTTGTCTTACACGGGCATGGGGTTTGGATGGTATGAGCTTCACATCTTTGTGGGGCTGGTGTCACTTGTTTTAAGGATGCCTCTGTGAGCAGTCGGGTGGCATGGGGGGGTGCATTTGTGTTGGGTTTCCACCCACGCAGGACATGTGGAGGGGCCTAGCACATCTTTGTTCAACACAGCAGTAATAATCCAGGCGTGTTCTGTCTGCCAGGGTTTAACACTGCCAGAGATTGGAAGGAAAGTCATGTGCATGGCTGGATTGGGGATTAGCGGAAGCGGATCAACCATAAGTAGAGTTGTCTTGGTACTCAGTAGGCACCGAGAGCTGTGGGTTTGTTTCCAGGTAATGGAGCGGCGTGGGGATATTTCCTTGTTCACAGCTGCACCGGTCCTGTGGCTGGCTGCTTGCGTCCACCTGCCTGTTCTGTTCCTCAGCCCTGCCACTGCCGGCTCCATCACGGCAGAGCCTCTGTAAGCTAGCGGGGGGGAGCGGAAGTGGCGCCTAGGCTGCAGTTGTCACGTGCCGCGGGGTAGGTATGTGTGAGACTTCAGGCCCTTGATTGCAGCCTTTGGAGACAGGCTTTGCTACCGTCGCCCGTTCCCGAGGGGTCAGGTGCCTGAGTCACTCGGGCTGGGGCTCCAGGCTGCAGCCCTGCTGCTTCCAACCCCTGAAAACACCGCTGTGCGACTCACACCTGCGAGCCCTTTTCCTTTGGGAGCTGGGACCAGTGATAGATTATAGCTTTGTCTTCTGGATTCACCCCAAGTATGTGCACATGGGGAAAAGGGATAAAACAGTAAAAGGCCAGTAGGCCAGGGCCTTGCCTGTTCTTTGTTCTTTACAAGGTTTGGGTAAATTTCCCCCAGCCTGGATAGCCTTCCCGCAGGCCTGGTGCTGCCTCTCCAGCAGCGCTCTGCCTGTCTCTCTTGGAGACCCTTCCCAGCTGTGGTTGCAAACCCTTCCTCTTCTGTGCTCAGCTGGAAACTTCGCTGGGTTAATGCCACCTTGATCAAGATTTCAGGCCTGGGGTCAGTACAGCTGCTAGCTGGCCAGAGCCAGGAGGGAGGTTTTCCCGTGTGCTGCAAAGGCTGGAGCTGTGTATCTGCTCAGTGGTTATCTCTGGAGGTTCCTTAAGGTTGTCATTGGTCTTCTCCCTAATAGACTCCCATGATTTAACTGTGCAGTCAGGCACAGTGTTAGGCCGAGGACTGTGGGGCATATGATGTGCATGGACAAAACTCATTCTCTGCATCTCCTTCCTGGTCAGCTTGCAGCCTGCTCTCTGGTTCCTTGCGAGATGAGAGCTTCAGTGCTTGCTCCCCTGCACTGTCTGGAACTGGGGGTGGGTGTTACCGACCTGGCTTGGCCCATGACTGTAGGACAGCTTGGCAGCTCTGCTTCTTCCTAGGAATAGGTGATACACAGGCACATGAGGTCATCTCCTCTGGCCCCGGGGACCAGCGCTGGAGGGTGAACACCGGCTTTTCTTGAGGTAGTGCAGAGTCACACTTGCATTTCCAGCCAACATTTTTCTAATTGCCTAAATTTGCCCAAACTGTTATTGCAGTCCATAAATCTAAACACTTCTTGTGGCTTTTTATGTAGGAACAGAGCGCTCGTTAGGTAATGGAATATGGTCGTCAGAGATTGCCGGGTCCAGAGGGCACCGGGTCACGTCTCTGAGTCCTCCAACACTCGCACGGTCTCATGTAAGGAAACGATTTCAAGATGGTGACGTGCTTCCCAGGGACAGCTCCCCCGTGGCGAGGGCCTGGCCTGGTACCGCAGGGTAGGCACAGAGGTGCTCTGGAACATCTGCTTCAGACACAGAGGAAAGCCTGAAACCTGGTGTTCGTTAGAAACAACTGATTCAAACCAGTCTGACTTCTGACAGTTCAGTGTGTGTGGAGATGCCTAATTAAAATAATTCCAGTCTTGCTAATAAGATAAGTATTTGTTTTCCATTGTCTGGGGATTATAGTGATCAGATTTAAAGGACAGGAGGTTTAGTAGAGGATTTGGCAAGTACTTAAGTCTCTCTCTTTAAATTCATGAGGCATAGTAAATTGGACCCCATTGTCCTGGGTATCTCGGTGTCTGCTCCCTGGGTCAGGGCGCTGTCCTCTGCCTGGGGAAGGGATTTCATCTCCTGGGCTGGCCATGTGGCTGAGATCAGGGATCTTTCTCCAGCGGGTGGAGTATTTAGTTTTCAGATATGAAAAACAACACAGACTGGCTCCAGCAACCGTTAATCTTACAATCATGCACTATTTCAGCAGCAGCTTAATACAGCGGAAGAAAAGTAACACGCCAGTTAGCAGCTGGTTCCCATCCAGTGCACCTGGAAGCCCACCTTGCTCATCCACCCCAGAGCTCTCGCTGCTAGTGCTTCGCTCACCCTGGCATGCGGCTGCTGCAGTGTCTTGTGCGGCGAAGGGGGTTTGCATCCAGATGCAGCAGCTGTGTTTGCTCTGGGTGCTGGTTCAGCTTCTTCACCTGGGCACTGGTGACATCTTCCTGCTGCTCAGGTGCCAGCCCCGGGAGCGCTGTATTTGTCTGTGAGCAGCTTGTTCCTGGCAAAATGCTGCCGCGTTCCAGGATGGCGGCCGCATCGCTGTAAGTGGTGGTGCTTGGCAGTTATTGGCCATGCATTGCTTGTGCCTGCTTACAGTAGTGCAAAGTTACTTGAGTGTGTGTGCAGGAGAAGGGCTTATGCAAGGGTGCTCAAAGAGCAGAGAGCAGAGGGGCTCGGTCGCATCGTACCCTGCGTCAAAAGGAGACATTACAAGAGCCAGGTATGAATAGCTTCTCCAAGAGGTGGCTTTGGGGAGGTAGGGCCAGCCAGCTTGACATGGCCATGAAAAGGGCCTCATAGCCCTCTTCACAGCCTCAGCATCATACGGATGGATCTTCACAGGTTCATAGCACGTAATGAACCAAGCTGTAGCTTATGCCCCTGAATTGGTCTGTGAAGTGCCGTTCTGTCCTGCCTTCAGGCTGGCATGGCTGACCTCCTCCCTTCTCAGCCTTGTTAGCTTAGGCGTAGCACTGATTTCACCCCATCCGGACTCCTGTCTGCGCACAAGCCTCTTTACCTACATTTGAAGTGGTGCCTTAAACTTGCGCTAGCTGGGCTGTCAGGGGAGGTGTGGGAGGAGATTTGCTGGACTTGAGCTAGTCGCTCATCGGGGGCGCAGGGGCTCTGGTTGCAGCTCCTCCTTGGCTGCCAGTTCAGCCGTGCGGTGGTGTCGGTTGAACCCCGCGTGTTGCTCCAGCTTTGGTTCTCACTTGAGTGAGCTGAGCTCAGGTGAGTAATGCGAGCGTACCAACATGAGCTAACGCTTGCAGGGAGCATGGGCCCTTCAATCCTGGGGTGAGTGGGTTGCTCGCGTTCCCTGGCAGGGCGGGGTTGGCAGAGGATGCCATTCATGCTGCCTGGGTTTCGCGGTGCATCTCTTCCATCTGCAGCTTGCATCCACATTGCAGGTGTGGCGGTGTGCTCGGCTTGGGGTCCTTCAGCTGTTGTCTCGTGTCAGCCTCGGCGCTGGGGGCTGAATGCTGAGCCATCCCACTGGCAGAAGTGACTCTGATGTCCGTTCTGCAGGTCGGGGGTCCCTGCTTATGGAAATCAGATTCACTGCGTCGTGCTCTGTTCCCCCAGCCCCTGCTGCACGTCCCCTCGCGTGAGCAGCTGGTGGTTTCCTCGGCTGCTTGCATAGAGCTGTTGCATTGATTGTTTTGTTAGGAAATAAAGCCTGGGATAGCTGCAAACTGCATGAAGCCACTTACCTTTCCTGGCCCCAGGTGGACTAGACAATGCCTAATGGCCTTGGAGGCTTTGGAGTCACCGAGCTCTTTGCGCTAATTTGTGAGGCAGAAAGCACAGGCTTCCTTGTGGGACTAGGGGTGATCTGCAGGCCAGAGCTGCCTTTGAACGGCTGCTTGTTATCTCGGGAGGGTTGGGGGAGGTCTCAATTTAATGCCGCTTCAAAAGCACTTCTGAGAGAGATCTGAAGAAAGGGTAACTGGGGTCCTCGGGGAGACAGCTGGGCTGGAGGATGGCATTGAAATGGAGTGCGACAATAATAGGAGGTGACATGAACAAATGTCAGCAACGCTTTGACTTCGGCACGGAGCATCATGTTCAATAATGGGGCTGTGCAATGGTTGGATTAATGGCCGGGGCTTAGCTGCTCTGTCACCTGGTCACTGCTGTAGCCATTTCAGTCCTAGGACCCTGGCATCACAGACGCGGTCTGTGCAGGGAGAATGCTTCTGCTCGGCATGGCTTTAATAGCCGAGCAGCGCAGGTGTTGTCGCAGCAAGTTCCCCTTGGAGCGCAGAGGAGCACTACCAGATGCTGACGGAGGGCACAAAATACCCTGTCCGCAGCGCTCCTGGCAGGCAGGGCATGTGCTTTGTGCCTCAGCCAGGCCACAGGAAGGCAGCTTGGCAGTGGGACTAGAGGAAAGAGGGACGTGCTGCAAAGAGAGCATTTAACAATCTTCCTGAGCCAGACCGAATGCCTTGCTGCCCCTCCTGTCTCCCCTCAGCATGGAGATGGGGGGGCTGGTGGGCTCCCTGACGTTTTGGAGCCCCTTGCGATGGACACGTTGGTGCGGGGACTCGAGCCGAGCGCTGCCCATTGCCGGCCTGCGCTGGTTCTGGGGAGGATGGAGCCCGGGGTGGCTGAGCCGAACCCTGTGGGCAGGCTGCTCTCGCTCCCTGGCCTGCTTGCTTTGGCTCACCCCTGCGTTGTCTGCCTCATGCTGGCTCTGATTCAGGCCTTTAGTGCAATTAGGAAATAACCTCCTTTTTCCTCCTTTCTCTGTCCACCAAGAAATTTAGCTGGGCCATGTCTGGCCACATGTCTAGACCAGAGAAGATCGCAGGTGTACAGCCTGCCTGCCTGCGTGAGGTGGTGTCTTTGCTGGGAGAGATTGTGGGTCCTTCCAAACCTGCACATACTTGCAGTCGAGGTAGGAATTAGGATCCGTGCCTTGTGTCTGGATTTCCTGGCGCGCTAGGTTTAGAAATCTATGCAGTGGCCAAGTGTAAGAGGGTAGGGTTGGATTGGTTACTAGAAAGCATCCTGGAAATTTGGCATCACCATCACTGCCATCTGGGATTCTCTACTTGGACTCGGAGTGCAAGTCTGATTAGCCATCTCCAAGTGTTGCACAGTGAGCAAAGCCCATGTGTAGCCAGCCATGGGTAACAGATGGCTTAGCAGCAAATAAGGGCCAGAGCACTTGCTAGCAGACAGTGCTACTCCGATATTGTTTTTCAGATACCAAAAATTCTGGGAGTTGCCTTTGAGCTCTTCCAGCGCCTGCCTTTGTCTAGACTTAAGACTGGTATGGTGCATCTGAGAGCTGTGCATTGCTCACTAGTGTACTTGTAGGTGCTCCATGAGCTCATCCGGCGCCTTGTTCCCCGCAGTCAGCTCGCCGTTGGACATGCAGCTCCCCTTCGCCTCCCATCCTCAAGATCTCCTTGCGTGGTCAGCACCTCAGTCTTCCAGATCCTTCTGCACTGTTGCAGGCTGAGTGACAGCTATGACCGTCTCTGCTTGGTTATTCACGCGCACCAATCTACATTCAAATCACATTACGGTTCCAGCCGCGTTGCCAGAGGTCAAGGGATTCTGAAGGCAGCAGGCAGGATTCAGCTGAAGGCAAACCCCTTTGGGGCCGGGGTTGTGCTGCTCCAGGCCTCGTTCTTGTACCCACGTGCATGTACATATACAATGGAGGTTTGTAGGACTTGGAGGTACATGCGTGTGCATGTGCATAGGAATGGGGTACGTGGGTGTGTGCAGGAAGAGTGCGTGCGTCCTCTAAACCAACATGGAGTGCATTTCCCCTGCTGTGGTGTGTTAGAGCCAGGGCGTATTGATTCAGGTGCCTGGGCTAGGGATGCTTTGAAGCAGGGTCTCCTTTGGGAGCTCTGGTGTGAAAGGGCAGAGGGGAAATGATTAGAATTTAAACCTCCAGCGCCTGCTGAATTACCGTTCCCGTTTTAAAGAAGACTTTGTGTTACCAGAGGGGGAAATGCTGGGAGCATCTGTAGACTCCATTTAACCATCACATCCCCAGCTGGGCCCTGGAGCAGAGAAGTCGCGCTCAGCCGCAGGATGATTACGTGTGTGAAGCAGCGACCGTCTGCCTGATGCTCGGGCATGCTTGCGTGATGCCCGTGTAGACCAGATCAGCCGGGCTCTTCCCAGAGGCGATGTGGCCATTGGCTGCTTTTCCTTTGTGCGAGTGGAAAACCTCCTGCTTGTTTATGGAACACGCAGTCACAAAATTATACCCCCGCCTCCCTGCTGGATGCGTCACTTCTCCAAACTTTCCGTCTCCCTGCAGCAGGCGTTTTCTGTTGCGGGTTTTGCCCTGTGACCTTATTTCTACCAAGCGCCGTCACCGTAGAAAAAGGGTCAGCGTTCAGTTAACCAGCCAGCAGTGCTCTCGCGGCAAACAGCTCTGCTCCGGTGGGGCCTTCTCGGGGTTTCCTTTGGAGTGGCCGTTGCTGCAAGGGAAGGCTTTAGAGGCAACACAACCTGAACACCACGACTTCAGCAGCAGTTTTACCTGAAACTCTAGACCGGAGTCAGACTCGAGGGGCTCTGGGTTCAAAACCAGTGGAGACAACGGATCCCGGAGCGTTGCCCGCTCTGCCATGTGTTCTGACCTTCTCATCCTGGCTTCTCGTGTGCAGGCCAGCATTCAGAGTCAAGCTGGGTGCCGAGGTCTGTGCGGGGCACGCTTGCCCGTGGGAGCCAAGGCCTCGTTTCTGGCATTGGCGTCACCCAGGGGTGGCTACTGCACACGTCTCCCTAACTCCAGCAAAATCCCAGGTTTCTTTCTTGGAGCTGAACCGTTGAAATCATTGGAGCATTTGTCAGCACAAATTAAAACTGTTTTATACTGTATTTAATCCGAATGGGTCTGTGTTCCCTCCCCACGGAAGCCCCCAGGCATCCTGTGTACGAAGGCTGCGGGTACAGAGCAAGTGCGGTGGAGCATCCCCAGAGGAACCGGTGCACAAGTACGTTGCGCTTGCTGATGCCGTTGTGCCCGAGGGACTGCACCGCGCTGTCCAGCCATTAAATACCCCACCAGCCGAGTCAAGACTGCAACGTGGCCCGTGGTTCTTTCCCTTCCTTCAAAAGACGTTTCACATTTGGCTCCTGCCCTGAGCCTGTGGCGCTCTGCTGGGAGGGCGAGGATTCAGGTGCCGGGCGGGAGGCGGTGCATCTCTTCCGTGGCAGGAGCATGCCGGTAGCGTGGCTGATAGCTAAGTGCACCGGAGTTCAGTACAACGACCTTCTGCTATCTGGGTCCTTGAATTGAAATTCCAGCTGGGATTCAACGTTATGACGTGCGCGTGGTGGATCTCAGTTCCCCCAGCATGAGGGGGGCTTTTCATCTTGCTGACAGGGAGGAGGATGTTTGAGCTGTTTCTCTGGCCAGAGTCGAGGCGAGTGCTGCAGCCCCAGCCCAGGTCTCTGCCCACACCTCTGCCCAGGCACACGCGTGGGAAGTGGAGGAAGGGGGAAAAGGCTGTGGGGCCCGTCGCCAGCGCGGCTCCCCCAGTTCCAGATCCAGATCCAGATCCAGGTGGTGTCAGGCCTGGTGGGAAGTGAAAGGGTCCCCAAGCTGGAGCAGGCACACTGCCGGAGGGAGGGTGGGAAAAGACCACTTCGTGTCTCGTGGAGCTCTGTTTGCTGTGATGCCAGAATTGAGGTTTTGCATCCTGGGAAAAAAGAAATGTGACCGTGCAGTTAAAAACTGTCCCACCCAGGAGGATGGTGAATAAAGGTTGAACAGGACAGCTGAGTTGTTGCTGAAATATCAATGCATGTGTGCACGACTTTCTAGGCTCTTAACAAAAAAGGTTTAAACAAATAATTTCTAAGGAGCCGTAATCACCCCCTGCCATTTCCCAGCCAGAGGGTTGGAGCCTTTCCCCAGCCCAGGTGCTGGCGCTGGGGCTGATGCCGGTGGCGGGTTATCTTCCCCTCCGTGGGCCAGGTGCTAGACGGAGAGGCAGCACACGTTTTGCCGTGGGTTTTCACAGCCAGCCGCTTGCTGGCAGCAGAGAAAGCTGAGAGTTTCTCTGCTCTCAGGGCAGAGCCGCTCTTGCTTGCTGGAAGTCTTGCTCACAGCTTGCGATTCAGCATGCTCCGTAGAAGACATTTTTGGAGAGTTTGGCTGCCAGACTCTATCAAGTTTGTGCCGGGCACGCGTGGCGTGCGACTCTGGGACACCGGAGGACGGTGGGTTTTTACCAGGGTGGCAAGAGACACGTTCCCGGTACTAGGGCTGCCCTGTGCTAGCACCTGAGTGCAGGTACCAGAGCTCGTCAGCCAGGTGGTTCCACACATATTGTTACGTGGGTAAGAGGTATTTTCCCTTAGCCTGGATTTGGCAGTCATAGCTAAAGCTGTCTGACAACAGCCTCGTGCTGACACCCAGCACTGGAAATGTCAGCCCATGCAACCGAAAACAGGATCTTACACTAGGAAGTGTCAGGCAACCTTGCTTCCAGGTCAGGCTCCCTCTTCCATCCATAATGCATTGGTTAGACATTCGCAGCTCCCAGGTGACAAGGGCAGATGTGTGCTGCTTTAGCAGGTCTCTGATTTCGCTGGCACCAGGGTTTTCATTCCAGTGCCCTTGCATCTGAGCAGGAACCTCTCTTCCCCTCTTCTAGCGGGTAGCTCAGTCTCCTTGGGCTCTTCGTTGTCCCCAGTTGGTTGTCAGCACAACTCTGCAGGGTGGACACTTGGGTCCTGGGAGCAAATTGCCTTGCACGGCCAGCTGGTGAGGGGCCCGACAGGACCTGCCCGCGGGGCTGGGCTGGACGCGTGGGCAGAGGGAGGCTGCGTGGCCTGCCCAGGGCTCTTGTAGGTTAAAAGCCCTCTGCCTTGGGTGTCTCTGGGGCCTACGGAGAGGAGGAACGCTGGGTCTCCTTCCAGGTATGAAACAATTGTCTCTGCTTATCTAGGAGGCCGTCAGGCAGGAAAGAACATGGCTAAAATCATAAGGCTCTGACTCGTTCACTGAAGGTTGTAATTTTAAAAGCAAATATCTCTGCAAGTAGATTGAGTTATTGTGATTTCTCATACAATATAAACAGTGTTCTTTAAAATTTACATCAAACGGAGCTGCCATTACTTACCAATTTAATGGAAGTTATGGTAATTGCTTTTGTAGGTTCCATTTATAGATCAGGCTCCTATGACTAAATTTAATTACTTACAGCTGAATCCGGTAAAAGTAATAAGTTCAAAATAACCTCTGTGGTGCTGCAGTGGGAGCAGTGTGTTCACAGAAACAGGCATTTCCCAGTTGCTTTATTTTTTCAATTAAAATAAAATCGCTTAGACTTTGCATATTTAATTCTGGTTAAATGTTAAATCTCGCTCTCCAGACCTCTCTGACCTAGTGCCACGAGCCCCGATCACAGGCTTCTTCTGGTCTCTGCTTAGCAGGCTAATGAAGCTCTTTAGACGCAGGGCACAGTCGCAGGTAGGTGCCCCTGAAGCGCAGAGAGATGGTGTGACATGGCCAAGACCACAAACCCAGTAAAAATAGTGCGGCTGAGCCAAGTCTTGTGAGAACCGGCTCTCTCGGCGCCAGCAGAGGACTTGCGCGTGATGGGCATGTGCTCAGCGGGCGTTCGCCAATGACCCTGGCTCTGATGCAGCCAAAGGACTTCCCTGGTTCCCGAAGAGAGACCCTCCTCTGCCAGTGTTGCGGCGGATCTGGCTGAGAGAAGCTGCCCTTCAGTTCTCCCTCCTGCTGCCTTCCTTTCGACTGGGAGCCTCTGAAGGGCAGGCCGTTGAGTGTTTCTGCCCCTGGATCCGTCCTCCGGGTCCATTGTGTGCTAGCTGCTTGCAGAAGCAGTGCAGGACTGCCCGGGCCTGGGCTGGCTGTGCCCGCTGCTGCACTCGCTCTGCAGGCTGTGCATACACACGGAGGAAGGGCTGAGTCTTCACGATGAGCTCAGACACCCCCGACTCTCCCTGGGCAGCTCTAATGCCACTGCGGTTTGAACCCGGTGGCTGGCTCCTCTCCCGACCCCAGCTGACACCTCAACCCTGTTTGCGTCCCCGATCTCTGGTTGCTCGCGTCTGCCGGATGGGTCGGCACTCAGCTGCCTTCATCTGCTCGTTGCCAAAGTCTCCCTTTGCCTTGCTTTCGAAAGTCTTTGATCTTGGTTGTCAGTGCCTCGAGCATGGTCGGACGTACCCAGCTGACCGAGAGCCCAGGCTGGCTGTGATGGAGCAGGGAGCTTTGGAGTAAGTGCAGATAGCCCCTGGCATCTGACGGCAGCTTGGAGAGGGCTGCGTAAGCGCATGATGCCGATCCCTTGTAACAGTGACTTTCAGCGGAGATGAATGGCAATGCCGCTGATCTCTAGTTCTCTGAGTAAGCTCCGACAATGGGGTTGTAAGCACCGTTACTGCTTCTCCCGGTGTCACTTATTTAAGACCGTCAGGGGATGCATGGTGTATAGCCCACGATGTCCTACGGGGCATACCCACTGGGGCCGAGGAAGGCTGAGTCAGTAACGGATCGTGGGTGGCTTTGTTGCGCGTTACTGACCCCAGGCCCTGGTTGCTGCCAGCTCTGCTCTTCCACTC
>NW_017729001.1:34643135-34646202 GCF_001723915.1 Gavialis gangeticus | reverse complement strand
CCCCAGGCCCTGGTTGCTGCCAGCTCTGCTCTTCCACTCGCTGCCCTCAGTTCAAACAGGAAGGACCTGGCAATGCTTGCAGATCGCCTGTCAAGGGTGCAGCACTTCATGGAGCACGTTTCAGTGAAAGAGTTGATACAACCCTCTGAAACCAACCCAGAAGACAATTCTGGATCCGTCTGTAATGGTTAGGGTGTTTCAATTACAGTATGTCATTGCTGGTATGTTTATATATATTCAGTATAATTTTGTTGTCTGTTTGATGCCAGTGGAAGCGTTGTGAGGATGGAAAGTTGTATGAAAGGAAGGGAACGCCTGGCTTGGCGAGATGCCGACTCACTGCTCTTCAGTCAGTAGGACAGACCAAGAAGAGCTTATTTGCAAAGCGAAGCCTTTGTATCCTACAAGCGCAAAGAAACAACTGGATTTCACTGCAGGACATTGTTCAACACCTTGGTAGTGAACTCTGTGCCTCATTCATCACTTCTGCCTCTCGCTGTTTCAGATCCATTAGAATGTTTCTGAACAAGCCTCATTTTAAAGAACATATTATTTGAAAGTGGTATTAATTAATATTTCAAATCTTATATTGCGGTGAATTATTTAAGGTGAAGTTATTAAACTCCAACTTAGCGATTATGGGGACATGACATGCTGCTGTGAAATTCCTCGGGTTTTATTCTTTCCCCTGAGTTTTCTCCTGTATGCAGGTTAGTGGAGAAGATGAAACGCGACCTAGAAATGCTGCCGTTAGCTTTTCAATTATAGATCTCTTACTTTTTCTATTGAGTTGTAATTTAACGTGTTTTATTGGGATCTCTGGGTTTAGTAGATTGTAGTGACAATGTGGGTCCCAGGTTCTCTGCTTAGTCTTCCTATCCCAGGCAATGAGCTCAACGCTGGGTAGATCCACTGCTCCTTGCAAGAGCATTTAATGCCCCCCCCGGGTGACCTCTGGTCCGTAGGGTGCGGTGGAGCTACGCTCACTCGCGCCGCCCTGCGCTCCCGCAGCAGGATTTCATGCAACGCAAGGAAGGCTCCCGGGATTCCAGCATTTCCCAGGCATTGCGTTTAACACGGGGGTTGTGAACCGTTGGCTTTTACGTACCCCATTGCAATCTTACTTGGTTTAAGCTTCCAGAGCCTGTAAGAAGCAGCACTTTCCTTGAAGGAAAGTAGTAGACTGTCATTCCTCAAGCTCGTTTCCTATCCACTTTCCCTTCAGAAGCAGTGGGTTGGGAGGGACCGCGCAGGGCAATGCAGGCATTCCCGACCCGGCGCCCGCTGATAAGGCTCTTGTGGGTTAGGGGAGAAGAACGGCAGCTGCGGCATTTGTGCTGCAGATCAGGGGAGAAGCAAACACGTGGGTGAGCGTCATGCTGGAGTGGAGAGGCACCAGTAATTGCCGTGTTGGGATCCTCTGTAATTATGTACTCTGCTTTGAGAAAAAACAGCCTGTCGGGTGGTTCCTCTCTAGTTTCTCGACTTCGGGGATGCGTGTGCCCAGATGCATCCTGGGAAAGACGCGTGCATTGCCCTGCTTGGAGAGGAGGCTTCCTCGAGAGCAGCTGCTCTGCATCTCCACTTGTGATCGTATCTTGAGCTCGGCCCGCTCTCCTGGTGTTTCACCCACCCTCGCGCTCCTCCTGTGCAGCGTGCAGCTGCTCTGGCGTGACCTGCACCAGCCCCCCGCTCCTGCTCTTGGCATTTAGCCGTGGAAGGGAGCAGCTGCTGGAGCTTTTTGGGGTGCTTCTGTTAAATGGGGGATATTGGCAGCTGCTTTTTGGCTTTGTTAGCCAGAGAGGGGGCATGGTGGAGCGGGGCCTGGGCAATGCGTAGGTAACCTCGGTGAAGGGCATCTAATAAACACCTAGACAAAGAGCGTCTTTAAAAGCTCTTCGTGCATCTGGCTGGCCGAGCAGTGCTGCGTGTGGGGAGCGTGCCTGGTTTAACTGCTGAAGCCGGCGAGGTGCTGTCCTGGGGCGTGAAGGGTGGTCCTCCCAGCCCTAGAGCACAGCGAGCCACCTTGTCGGTCAAAACCTTGCTCTGCTTCCCGGGGGCCAGCCACAGGCCTGTGTCGGTGGTCTCCTGTTGGGGCGTTGCACCGGCTGGCGGCACGCGGCTTCTCTGGGCTCGGCGGGGGTGGGGGTCCTTGCAATGACCGTGAATTTGGCCAGACAAAGTGGCCCCTTGTTCTTTTGTGATAAACCAGGTAAAAAGAGGAAGGTACCCATTTGCGTGAGAATTGTCCTTATATTAAAATCCTCTCCCAATTTTCATCAAGGCTTTCTTCTTTCCTGGCTGACCGCTCAGTTTTGCAATTTTCCCCCCATTGCTTTATCCCTCCCTGTTGTGCTTTTCTGGACCTTATCACTGACTCTTTTAAACCCAAATCGGCTGCAGTTGCACCAACTATGGAAGTGTAATGAGTGTTTGGTATCCCGTCATTGTAACGGTGCCTGCATCTCCTCTCTCTGCGTTAAAAACACCCAGGACCACAACTGCTCTTTCACTTTTTTTGCCAAGCGGACGGATGTTGTCCTCGAGATGCCCGTGGTGACTTACTCCAAAGTCTTTCTCCTAAGAATCCAAGACGTTTGGTAATGTCACTTCTCTGTGTTGAACGTCACCTGCCCTTGTTTCACTCCAGTCCTGGCACACTGAAACCTGTCCAAAGTGCCTCCGTTCTTCACTGTCAGCAGCAGGCGTCTCCAGCCCTCCGCATCTTGGATAAAGACGTTTGGAGAACACCGTGCCCCCAGAAGTCCCAGTCAGCCTTTTCCCCTTCTGAGATCAGCCAGGCTCTGGCACCTTTTCCTTTTACTTCAAGACTTTTAATCCATTGCAGGATATTGTCCTTTTAAGCTGGTTATTTATATAACACCATTTTATAAGAAACCCTGTCCACTGCTATCTGCTTTATTGATATCTTCAAAGGGAGGGAACAGTTTCCTCATGCAGAAGTGGTATGGATCTCAACCCATCAGGTTATACTTACCTCTTTGTTACCCCCTCTGTTTTTTAGGTAGTGGCACATGTTACAGTAAAAAAAAAAAAAAAAAAAAGG
>NW_017729001.1:34630796-34643124 GCF_001723915.1 Gavialis gangeticus | reverse complement strand
AAAAAAAAAAAAAAAAAAAAAAGGTGCAGGTACAATATTAGGAAACAGCCTATTGTAGGAGAACTGTGGCAGTGCAAGATTTAAAATGACACCAGGAGAAAGGGAGTTGTGTGCCCTAAAATACAGAAAGGGAATAAGCCTGGGGTGATCCTCACAGGGGACGAGCCAGGAGCCCCTAACTACATCACGTGGTTACACTGCAGGGAGCTGGGAGCATCTGGACAGAGGGCCGTTCTGGCCTGGGTTTGATGGTCACCTTTCACCTCTCCCCTCATCCTTATTTGAATGATAAAAGACATTTTTTTTTTTTTGAGAAATTGGATCCAGCAGAAATAGGAGTTTCTTTTCTCCAAAGCCAAAGGAAACCCTTGCATGGGTAAACACCCCTTCTCCCCAGACAATCGGTTGAAGCTCATTATACAAAATTAATGTAAGCGTAGGTAAAGGGGATAATCCATTGGTGAGTGCTGTCCTTCTCCACAGAGAATTTGGCGAGCGCGCTGTGCTCCTGATGGGCTGCGATCTTACTTCTGAGGAAGCACTCAGGGGAGCAGATCAGCTAAGAGGAATTTTGTAATTTAAAAGATGAACTGGGAGGTAATCACTTATGCCAGCAGGTTAGATGAATTAGTATTGATGAGGGCTGCTTCGGGACTGTTATATCTGGATAAGTCCTTGGTCGCTGCCTTAAACAGTGCGAGATCTGTTGTGCAGAAGAGGGTGATTGAAAACCTAGAAACCTGTAGGAGATTTTCCGGCCTGCCCGGGCTGGGCTGCCTGCCCCCGACACCCCTGGGCAGAGCCGGCGGTGCCTCCGCGGGCGCAGCAGGCATGGGGCGCGGGGCGGTGGCTGCTCTCTCGTGTGGCTGCTGAATGGCCTCTTCTGCGTCCTGGGGTTCACGTAGGTTTTCATGTGACCGTCTCTGGTTTGTTACTTGCGATCAGATCATCCAAAATAATTTTTTTCAGCTTAATACTTAAAGATTATTGATCCTCGTTGTTTCCAGCTGCATCCTGGGCCTCATTAGATCTGATTATTTCTGAGAGCTGGTTAGGGCAGTACATTTCTATTAATTGGTTTGTATATATTGAAAGGAAACTGAAAAACAGCAGCTGATTTATAAGCCTGGAGTCAATTTGCTAATCACCTGATTTCGGTCTTGGCAGCTTCCTGGTGTCAGGAATTCTCCTTGCCGGGAGAGCTCGGGAATTTAGGATAGTCAAGGCGCTCCTTCTGCAAAGCCAAGCCTAATTCCCTGAGAAGGTGCACCAGATACTCGAATCAAAGCACAGATGCTCTTAGCCTAGAGGAGTATGTTCAGGCTCAAAGCTTTTCTTTATTACAACCGAAAACCTGTGATGCTAGGGAAAATTGCCCAACGGTTTGATGATTCCAAGGGGGGATTATCCATAATAGATGCATTTTTGTTATTTGGTTAGATGCTGACATTTGTTCTAATTATTCCCGCTGTTTCATCTATCGTCGTTAGCTTTGTGTGACGAAATGTTTCATGTCCTTGGAAACAAAAAGCTACATTCACAGGCTGGCTGGAGGGGGATGGGAGACTGCAAATCGGACACAGTGAAAAGATCCACTTTTGGGCAGGGCCTGGAGCCAGGTGAGCATCAAAACCGAGCTCCAAAGAGCTGCTGACAAAGACGGTCCCCACTTCTGAGAGTCACAACGCTGGGCCGTGGTATGGGAGGGATGGAGATTGGCAAGGGGTGATGAGCTAACCGGCTGTGGAATAAAAACACGAGCAGCTTCGCAGTGAAACACTAGTCTTAGCTCACCCCGCCCTGGCTCACCTCTCGTCTTCCAGCCCACGGAAGCGTGCAGTGCAGATGCACCGAGCGCAGGCGCAGCAGCGCTGGCCCCTTGGACGATACTGGTTTACTGTTACCCTTTCTTTCTGGCGCATCAGCCCGTTTGATCTATGGAACAAGGGACTGGTGAAATTGATTTTGCAAATAATATTTTGCATCGGGCTGTAAGTGTTTAACAAAGCCAAATCAATTGTATAATTCCATTTATCATGTAGTAATTTTAATCCACATAATCCCCTAATTCTGTTTAAAAAATCAGTTTGATCTGGTTCATTCACTGGCTGAAGGGGAGCAGATTATTCTGTAAATGCTGGTTGGAGATTATACCCTGCAGATTTTAGCCCAGAATTAAATTATGGTTGTTGCTCGTGAAAGTCCTCGTTGTATGTTGCTCTTGTTGAGGT
Organism: Gavialis gangeticus; assembly: GCF_001723915.1. Taxonomy (NCBI): domain Eukaryota; kingdom Metazoa; phylum Chordata; order Crocodylia; family Gavialidae; genus Gavialis; species Gavialis gangeticus. The sequence continues at coordinate 34,640,893 of NW_017729001.1, read as the reverse complement.
TTGTACAAAGCCGAGGAGCTGTGGAGGAGCACCGCTCATGCTACCGCGTTGGATGCGTGTGGAGGTGGGAGGTGGCACATAATTTTTCCTGCAACTTCCCTAGAAAAAAGCTTCAGATTAACACTGCAGAGGAAAAGCCAAGAAACTGGAGAGCACGGGGTGTCGGTGGGGTACTATCTGTTTTAACTATTTTTGTGTTTCACCCTTCCTCCCACTCGCACAAATGGAAAAACCCCGTCTTGTCGGTTCAGGCAGTGGCAGCTGTGCAGGGACTACGGGGCACAGGTAATCTTTGTCATTCCGTGAGACACCGTAATGTGGGGGAAGATATTTATGACAAGGAGAAATATGTAGTATAACAGTATGACTTCTGGGCACTGTGCAATTCCCAGATTCGTGTCACAGACTGAAACTTCTCTGTTCATACTCTACATGCTTTATTGCTATCGTTAGGATTGTGGAGATTTTTGCCAGCCAGCTCTTCTAACGATCAGATGCTGTGAAGTCTGCTTGCTTCCCATAATTAATCTGCTTTTCATAATCACAATGTGTGATGCTCCAAGGGTAATATGAAGTCAAGTGATATATCTAGCTTGATTTTATGTTCTGCAGTGCTCCATTTAAAATCTTTTGACTAGTGAGGAGGTAGGGTGTTAAAATGGAGAGAGAAGATGCCGTTTGAGAGCTGTTAAATGAGTTTCGTAATTCTGAGTAGAAATTAAGTCTTAACCCCCCCCCCCCAAGAAACAAATGTAGAGAGTCTGGGTGGGGTTTTCAAAAGCTGCAAAGAGATTTAAGAGCACAAGTTGAATCGATTTACCGTGGGACGTGCAGTTGTCTTAAATCAGTTCAGGTGTGAAGGAAAATCCCATCCAGTGCAAAAATGTCCATATAGGTTAAACTGTGGTAACCCTTTTGGACTGGCTCCGCAGTGTCAGTGTGATCAAGGTGGAGCTTTAGAAAGCAGGACTGTAAACTGGATTTGGTGTGTGCCGGCTGTCCATCTTATCCAACCCTCTGCCTCCATCGCTGCTGCCTCAGGGGCTCTCTGGGCATCCTGCTGGGATCCAGTTTGGTGCTTGGCTTTTCAGTCCTGGATCCAGTGGCAGGTCTGAGGTCCCTCTCATACAGGGGTCTGGGGTCTCGTGCACATGTCACCGTGTGTTGTGCAGTTAGAAGCACGACGGCTGGTTTTGCTGAAGCAAGCTGATGGTTTGTGTTGGGTCTGCGGAGTCCCAGCCAGGGCGAGGGGGGTAGCAGCGTGGACTGCGGTGCTTTCTGGGAGACGCTGTCATGGAGAGATGGATGTCCTGGGCAGTGTCCATACCTGCCTACCCTGGGGAGCTCTTCAGAGCCTGGGCAAGTTCTTATCCAGGTGAAAGGCAAACGCTAAAGCTTTGGGTTTCTGCCTAGGTCCTCGTGCTTGTGAGTCGCTAGGAAGGGGGCGCAGCGCCCCGCGCTCTGCTCCTTAACCGTGACTGTTACGGGCGCTGGGCTGGCAGAGGGACGGGGCGTCCTTGGGGAGTGGGGCCGCCCGTTGGGAGTCCAGCGCTGATTTGGCTCGACGGCCATCCACCCAACGTCTTAAGCAAGCTGCAGACAGCGAGAGCGTGCATCTTGAGGCACACCGCTCTGCGGCCCTTGCCTCTCTGGCTGGGATCGTCCTCCTGATGGATGTTTTCTCTGCTCCGAAACAAAATGATGTTTTGGGCCCGGACCTTGTCTGACCTCTTGCTGGGCATCGTGTATACACGAGCCCTGGTGGTTGGCAGGAAGTGAGATGTGAAGGTTTAATGCTGGTCAGGAGTGAAAGAGGGCGATATGCATCGGGGGCAGAGGACAAGTACGTGTTCCTGACGACACGGATGGGACCACACTGATGCAATGTGCCCATTTCCTTGCTGGGAGGAGAGGAGAGGTTTGGAGAAGAATACGGAGAGGCTGCCATACGAAAGAGAAGTGTCCAAGCGACAGCTGAGAGAGGTCTGGCACATAAGCATCTGCAAACACCAGAAAGCTGTGTCCCCAGCGGGGTCTGTTTGGCTTGGCACTCGAGTCTGTAGCTAGCAGTTTGGGGTGAAATCAAGAAAAGGCCAAGCTAAGCTGACAAATGTGGAGCTACGGCCAGGACCTCATAGTGACAGGCATGTTCCACTTCCACTGTCACCTTTACTTTTAGCTGCAGCATCTGCAATTTTGATTGGGGAATTTTGTTTGTGTGGAAAAGCACCATATTTATTTGAAGCTAAAAGTGATTTTTTTCTGCAGTTTTGTTGGGGGGGGGGAACCACTGTTTTTTGGCTCACAGGTCGATAGGAAATAACTGGGATTTGGACTTTGGGTTGGTGTTTCTTTGGCTGCTTCTTAGAAATGACGTGTTCCCGTCTCTTCGGGCTGCCGCGTGGCAGCCCCCTGCGTTGAGCGAGCTGCAGGCCGAGGCGAAGTACTTCCACGGGCAGGTGGAGCAGAGGGCCGGGGCTCTGCCCGTTCTGGCACGGGTGCGGGGACCTCGGATGGGGCGTGTGAGCTTGGTGCTTCACTCCTGCATTAGTCCTTGCACGAGCTGTCAGGGCATTCGAATGTTGATCCCCCTTCTCGCAACTCTGTAAACATTTTTAAGTGTGCAAACAGTGGGGTTTTTTTTCTTTCTTTCCTTTTCACCTTTAAAGTGCATCAGTGTCTGTATTGAGGTTTGCTGCTACAGCCTATCGCTGTGCTGTTTGAGAGCGTTTCATCTTTAGTGTTATCTAGAAATGTCCTTTCAAGTTATTAGGCTCTGCAATGGCCTCCTAAAAAGATGATGGAAGTTTCACTGCTTTGGGCGTTTAAATAGAGATGACAAAAGTACTAGAAAATCTTGTGAAAGGATCAGCTCTGCCGTGCCCTGGAGGCCAAGGGAGTGTAAAGTCTAATGTCTTTTCCATCTCTGACATCTATGTATTATTTGTGCTTCTTTCCTGTTTTAAGTCTCTCTATCATGCCGGTCCCTGAATTATAAGCAGATTGAGATGGCTGTCTCGATACCACAAGAGTGGTTAGTGTTTTTCCAGGAAAGGATATGATCTGAAAGCTGTCAGAGCTCTTCCACCTCGCGCAGCTCCAGAAATGACTCTGACTGGGATACAGGAATATCTTTTGTGAAGCCAAATTTGCCAGCAGGCACGAGCAGGGAATTCGAGAGGAGAGCTGCCTCCCTGCCCCTTGCGCGAGCTCCTGTTTGACACGCGCCGCCTCTTTATATGGTGCACAGGCGGCAGCCGCTGGGTGCGCAGGGCAAGTGCCAAGGCTGCAGCTTCACAGACACTTTAATCCTTTAACTGCTCTCTGATTTCAGTGTGTGCGCATCGGGGAGCTGCACTCGGTGCACTTTGCTGGTCTTTTCCTGCTCGGACGATCAGGCCGACACGTCGCTGCGACAGGAGCACGGGTGGTGCATTCAGAAGGCGGTGTGAGGGCAAGCGTGTGGTAGTGGCACAGGCGCACGGACGCATTGCACGCCCGGCTGCTCGACTCCTTGTGCTCCTTTCCTGGCCAGCCGTGCCCAGGAGAAGGGTGCGGGGCTCTTCTCTGGTCCGGATTTGGTTCATGTTTTCCAGCCTAAGCTTGTCCATGTCCTGGGGCCTGGTGTTGTAGCCCTGCCTCAGAGGGACCTCGCCTCTGCTGAGGCAAATCAGTCTGCGACCAGAACAGCAGCCAGGCGCTCGCTCGGCAGCATCCCCCTTCTCCGGGGCCCAAAGACGCCTTTTCCTGTTGGACGGTGCAAGGCTGGGCTCTGATGTAGTCTGAGCTCTGTGATGGGTTTGATCCATGGGAGGTGGCGGTCACTGCCCATAGCTGGAAATGGAGATTGCCTCCATGTCTCCCTCGGGGAAAGAGAGGAGAGGAGCAGCGTGGGGACAGGGCGCTCCTCTCCAGCTGGGCGCTTGCAGGGATGTCTGTTGGAAGAGCAGTGGCTTCTTTTCCTGTCCTGGGGCAGGTTGCCGAATAGCCACTGAGAAGGGAGCGGCAGGGCTCAGAGGAAATGGAGGACAGGTTCAGACTGCTCTGGTGACACTCAGGAATTGCAAACCCCTAGGTCTCATGGTGCGGAACGTGGCCCACATAAATCGTGGATGCCTCATGGTGAGAGAGGAGAAGAGGGCTGGTAACGCAGCCTGTGACCAGTCTATTATGGAGACATCCTGCTCTAGTGAGCCGAGAGATTGTACTGTTGAGATCTCGCTTCTAGCTGTGCTTTCCTCCTCCTGGATGTTTTCTGGCTGAACCGCCCGAGTGAGAGGCCATGGCTGCAAAGCTTCTGAACAAAAGCAGATTTGTTCAGCCAGAAGCGTGCTCTTGCTGCTTGTGAAGGAGGGTTAGAAAACCAGGATGAAATGGCCACTCGCCTTTTGCCAGGAGCCGGGCTGCAGTTACGCAAGCCCCACTAAACTGCCCCACCGCAGCCAGCAGGGCTGGTGGTGCATGCGTGCAGACAGTGCCCCTTCCTGGCATGCTGCCGGGGTGCAGCGCAGCCGGTGCTGGCGTGTTACCCCCTTGGCAGACACCTCTGCAGGCGAGGGATGGGAAGCACACCTCAAGACGAGGAGGGAGCTGTGCCTTCTCCCCGTGTGCTTCACGCGGGGAAATCATAAAATGCATCTGCAGACCAGGCCAGCCGTGCCCCTCTGTCACTCGCTGCTGAGGCACGAGTCTTGCCCAGAGCACCAACCAGGTCCCTTGGCTGCTTCCTGACCTGGCAGCTGGGCGCCCACCCAGTCCTAGAGACCTGCTGGTGCCGGGGTAATGCCTGGACGTGGGCAGTAGCTGAGAGCCGCGCGCTACTTGTGGGGCAGAGGGGTGGTAAAAGTCCCGGTAAACCACAGGCAGATATTTCCTGCGTTGCTGGCACTACTGGACCAGCCCCAGTGCCGGCGCTGCGTTAGCACTGCCAGCGCAAGGAGGCCAAAAGATGGCGTGTGATCCCGTGGACCGGCCTCATGGTCTGCGCGGGGACAGGGTGGTGCGAGTGGGCAAGATCTGGGTCCCCCTGCTCAAGACCCTGTCACTGGGACTGGCCCCCTGCCCGCGTCCCGCATTGCGCCGGATTAACGCTGGCTACAAACGAACAGCTGCTGACCCAGTATTGACACAGAGATAAATTATTCAGCATGTTGTAGTGGGGAATTGAAAGGCTCCGTGATGAAATCTACAGAACTATATTATGTCTCTGACATTCTGGGGTTTCATTATTTTGTCTTCAATTATTCACAAAGGCTGCTTGTTCGCCTCCCAAAGCGCCGACGGAGGCGCAGGCGATCCTGAGAGCCCCGGGCTGATGCGAGGCGAAGGGCTGCGTTCAGTTTTCACTGCCTGCTGCTGCTTTGTGGACCTTTTCTTTTCAGACCATTAGAAGAAATTGTCCTTTTCTCAGTGCTTCTGGAGGCCTCGCCCCAGACCCTCAAAATCCTTGGGGCTGGGGTGAGGCGAGCAAGGCTGTAGTCAGCCCCACTGCCTCCAGATCCCCAGACGCCTTCCGCAGTCTTTACTTATTAGCATCCCTTCCCTCACCTGAGATACATGGGGGAGAGGTTCTTCCTGCTCATGTGTCATAGCGTTTATGGTGAGCTCAGTACAGCAAGAAAGCAGCCAAATCTTTCTGTGGGAGGGCGAGAGCAGTGCTTGGGGAAAATAAGGAGTGGCTAAATGGGACACGGGAGGGTTTCAGTCCAGGGGCCTGTGGAGGACGCGTCTGCAGATCTCAGCCCAGGGCTCTGCTGCGTCCCCTCCTCTAGGACCTGGGGGTGGAGGTGGAGTGTGGCCCGGCTGCGTTGTCCCATGTGAACGCATGGTTGTCAGCTGGAATCGCTGTCACGGATGAGGGTTTTCTGGGACAGTTCTCATTCCCAGTAAGCCGGAAAGCATTCATATTTTAGACTCTCCTGCCGTGCGGCGGGTTGGGTGGTCTTTGCTCTGCGTGTGTGCGGCTTGTTTGCATTGCACATGTCGCTTGGACGCAGCGAAGTTGCAGAGTGCATCACCTGAGGCTGATGGGAACTGGCATCTGAATGCCCTGACTGGCTGTTGCTCACGTGCCAATACCTGTTCCCAGTTTGGGGCCGGGTTTCTCTTGCCCTCCAGCAGTCCCTTTGCTTCCACTAAGCCCCTTTCTTCCCCGCTGCTCCCTGCTCCACATGCGCAGCTCCTCTTCAGCCTCCTCTCTGCCTCTGGAAGATTTCTAAGCACCCGCCTGCTCCCCTGCCCTTTGGTTCGCGCTGGCTCTTTGCTTGTTCCTTGGTGACTCTGGTTGGGACAGAGCTTGGTCGGGTGTCGAGCACAGTTCACCTCTTGAACAGAGCAGCGCCTACTTCTCCTGCAGTTTCTTGGTCTGGAGCTATATCAGGGCCACGGGCCATGCCAAGAGAAATCCATGCTGTGGCACAGCGGACACGGAGAGACTGGGTAAGTACTATAGCATAGCTACGTGGTGGTGGCAGATATGTGCCAGGGAAAGGAGATGCATTTTGAGATCCCAGCGGGTGAGACGGAGGCAGATCTGAAGGGCCCAGGTCAATATGGACCACGTCAGACCAAGGAGGGGAGTTTGTGTCATGAGTCCCATGGGACACTTGCTGTATTCATGGTAGGTCGGGGCAGTGTGCAGGCACTGAGGCTTGCTGCCAGCAGCTGGCTGTGGCAGTGAGGCCCAATCCTGCCCGTCGCATGCGGGCGACGTGTCCTGGGAGCACTTGGCGCAAGCAGCAGAACAGGCTGTGGGGCTGCAGCACGGGGCCCAGGTGAGACCGTGGTGGAAGGAGTTTCCTCCAGCTTCCAGTCGCCGCGCCGCGCCCGTTCTGTCCCAGGTCCTTTCCAAAGCCGACTCCTGGTAACTTCAGCTGCGGGAAGTTACCTTAACTAAAACTGCGGAGAGAGTGCGAGTGCCTTCCTGGCATGAGGCCCTCGCCTTTCTGTAGCTCTGGGAGCGACATGGCACCAGGCCTCTGATCCACCTACGGGCCTGTGCGTGCAGCACGAGGAAAGGTGATCTCCTGGGGGTAGATCTGCCAGCTGGGACACGGCTGCTGAAGTGTGCAGCCATGAGGCAGTCTGAGGCAGAAGGAGTGTTTAAGCAACTGTTAGATGTCAGACTGAGCCCTTGAGAGTGGAAGCTTTGCACGGAGGCCCCGGCCAAGGTGGGTGCAAGTCGTGAAGCCGGCCTGTGTTAGACCAGCGGATCTGAGTGCGCCTGCGGGGCAGTGATGTCCAGACCTGCAGGGATTTGTCTCGAGGTTGTGCACTTCTGGATTCAGACTCCCGCTCCCCGAGCAGGAAAACCCAATTACAGAGGCAGCCACTGGCCATCACCAGCCCCACATTAGGGGAAGGCAGCACTCATTTGGAAAGGCTTGTTCTGGCTCTCCTTTCCCATGAAGTGAGTCCCAGCAGAGTGGTGTTAATCTGAGTGCTGTATTTTGGTGGGTGGAGAGTTTATGATGTGGTAGAAGATTTTAGGAAGGAGAACCAAATTAATAGCACTAACCTGCCCCTTAAACAGAGGGACAAGTCCTTCCTGGGAATATGGTCTAGTCCAGGTCATACTGGGAAATAAAGCTGTCTCCATGTCCCCTTGGGGTCCCTTTGAATGGAAAGTGTGAATAAGGGCTGGACTCTGCATACCTAGACATGTGAAATGCCTCAGACTTGGGGAAATCTTATTTCAAGCTGAGACTTTACAGGACTAATGGAGTTCACAGGATGTGTGAGAAAGACCAGAGCATGTCTGCACGGGGCAGCTCTTGCATTCTTTGTCATCGCTTTGATAAATTAAGGCCATGGGAGGGATGGAGAAAGTGAACTGCAGGGGATAGGAGCCTCCCTGCAGTGACCCTTCCTTCAAACTTGGCAAGGTTGAGCTGAAGTGTGTCCTGCAATCAAACGTCCCGTCTTTCCCACCTACGGAGGCATAAATGAATATAATTAAAGCTTCAAGGTGTATATCGTGGGATTAGAATTCCAGATGCTGCTGCCAAGGGGTTTTCTGTCCCTGGAAAGGAAGCAGGACATGGCTTAAAATTGGAAACCTGCTCGTATCCTCCATGGAGGAAACCTCCTTTCTTTGCAGACGCACTCCTGTTACTCTTGGCTGTTGCTTCTGAGTTGGCAGCACAGATGGGCGAGCAGTTCCTGAAGAAAGAGTGCGTGCAATCTCAGGGATGCTGCTTTCAAAGATGGGATTCGTGCGAGGATTGCTGGGACAAACCCTGCCCTGGGCCTGGAGCAAATGCAGTGAATTTGTTACTGAAGTGGCTGTGCAGGCACTGACCTTGCTGGTCTCTGCCTGGAGGAGCAGGTGCCCCTGCCTGGCGTGTTTCATTTAGATGCTAATTTGCAGGTGATTACTACTTGGGGCTGGTGTCCGTCGCCGTTGCACTGCTGTTCAGTGGCCTGGGGATGAGAGTGGTTGCGTTGCTCCCTGCCAGCCCAGAGCTGAGCTCCACGGAGCAGGGTGGAGGGTCCTGGGTTGCACCTCCAGGGCCAGCTTCTCTCGTCCTTGTGAAGCAGAATTCAGCAAGTGTTAGACGGCTCGCGCTGACGGGGAACGCGAGCTGGGTTAGTGGTGTGGCATGGGTTAGTTTTACCTTACAGATAACGGGTTGTTGATGTAGTAATGCTGCTGAGTACGAGAGGATCTGGTGACCTGCGGCCACTCCCTGGGCACAGGTGAGCTTGCCAGAAATGCAGCAGGTTTGTGGGGTGCCTGGCTCTCGGGATGACAGGGAAACCTACCGTAGAAATGCATGGGTGGGTCTGGTGCCCCAGACGACAGGTAAACCTGCCATAGAAATTCATTCTCTTCCCGGCTGCCGCGCTCCGGGCTACAGGTAAATCTCCCTTAGAAATGAGTTTGTTTAACACAGAGCTACTCCTGGGACGACAGGTCCACCTGCCAGAGAAATGCAGTGAGCTGATGAGTCCTGGTCTTGGTTCCCTCAACTGTAGGTAACCCGGGCATCAAAAATGCATGGGGTTCATCTAGTGCCTGCTGCTCTTCCCCTACTGCAGGTAATCCTGCCAGAAGACTGCATTGGGTTGTCTGATGGACTATGGGTTGTGGCTGTGGGAGATCTGCCTTAGAAATGCAGTGGGTTATCTAGTGCTCTGTGGTCGAGTTTGCTGCACCTGCTGTGGGACCACGGGGGAAGGGGCGCGGCAGACAGCTCATTGGGGTCCCTGTTCAGTGTGGGGGCTTGCCAGGGGGCAGAGCTAGCGGGTCCCTTGAAAGGATGCTGTCGGGGTTTCCCATGGGAAATTGTTTTGCAGCTGATGATAGCTGAGGAGCTGGTCATCACAGCCCTGCCTGTCGCTGCATGCTGCGGAGGGACACCGGCCGGCCTGCCCCTGCGTCTCTCGTCACGCGGCAGAGAGGGGCGGCGCAGCTACGGCGAAGCACGTGTCTGGGGGAGACTTGTGGAGAATCAGCCTGGCTGATGTCTCCTGACCCTTTCTGGGGTGTTCAGGAACAACAAGCAGTTCCCATGGCAACTACCAAATTACTTGGTGCCTCTGATGTCTGTGATAAAGCAAGTGCATCATTTTTAGGGAACAGGGAGAAGCTATTTCTCTGCTTTGCATTGCGGGCTGGGAGTAAGGGTCTGGCAGAACCGACTGGGCGTGACGCTCCTCCGGAAGGGTTTTCCCATGCTCGTCTGGGCTGTGTAATCTAGTGCTCTCTGGTCCCCTTCCCCAGCCGTTAATCTTTTCCTCTTGGCAGCTGGTGCTGAACGAGCGTGGCCATGGCAGGAGAGAGCTGTTGGCGCAGGTCGGGCCATTGTGTCCCGGCACCGGGCTTCCACGTCCAATGCCCCCGGGAAAGCAGCTGGCTTTGCAAGGCCTTTCCTAAGCCCCCTCTGTGCCGGACACCGCTCCTGTCTGCACCTCCAGGAGACTGTGCGAGGCCAGCCCTGCCCCGCCAGTCCCACCGCATCTTCTCCATCTTCTTTTTGTCTTCTAGCCTGACAGCTCCTGGGCCCTGGGGCTGTCTTGATTTGCCTCAGATAGAGCTGAGCAGTGGCAGCCTCACATATTAATTATATGTTAGTGGGAGGATAACTGGCATTCTT
>NW_017729001.1:34613430-34625796 GCF_001723915.1 Gavialis gangeticus | reverse complement strand
TCTCCATCTTCTTTTTGTCTTCTAGCCTGACAGCTCCTGGGCCCTGGGGCTGTCTTGATTTGCCTCAGATAGAGCTGAGCAGTGGCAGCCTCACATATTAATTATATGTTAGTGGGAGGATAACTGGCATTCTTTAAAATGGAGCGAGGGAGATGTGCGCTGGGGCAGGAGCACGAGCACGAGGGCTGCAGAAGGGCAGTGTCATTAGCAAATTCCTTCAAATGCATTCCAGCTCCTCGTGCCCTTGCACCCGGGTCGCTGCGGACCCTGCCTCTTGTCTGCGGGGAGATCTGTGGCACAGCTCTGAAATGCATGTTTAAAATGCTGAAATGAATCAGGGCTCCTGACATTTAAAGTGCTTTTTAAATTTGGTTAAGATCTCAAAGTTCATCTGACTTTGCAGAATTACAGAATCTCTGAGTCACTTAAATTGAATGCATTGGCAGGATGAGAGACCTCTGGCTCTGTGACCCTTTCTTTTCAACTTACTGTTGTGGCTGCTTTTAGTAAATCCCCCAGGACCTCTCGGTTCTCGCCGCTCTGCTGTTGCGGTGGCTGCTGCCCCTCGCAGCCCCAGCGCCTGCAGCCGGCCCGGAGGAGGCTCCAGGCGAGCCCGAGGGGGAAGCCATGGGTGTCTGCTGGGCTGGAGGCCCCTGAAATGGTCTTGTGCTCCATGTGCCCAGCAGGTTTGTTTGGAGACCAGGCTGTTGCTGGAAAGAAATGTCAGCAAAGGAGGCTGCCTCTCTCTCGCTGTTTGGCGTGGGTTTCTCAGGGTCCGTTGAAGTCGGGAGGGTATGCAATGGGATGCCACGAGCTGAGGGCTGGATCTAGGACTGCAAGACCTTGCTGACATGGGTCCAAGCTTCCAGTGCTCCTTCACAGCGTCCTGCCTTTTGCATTTTTTGGGGTTGAGTGGGTAAAATGCTTTAAAGAGAAATGTTTCTCAGGTGAAGGCGCTGGACTTGGAGTCACGTTGCTGAAAGGTCACATAGTAGGGTAGTGTTGATACGACCGCTTTTGGTTCAGGGGTAGGTAGTGTTGTAGCTGTGAGGGTCCAGGAAATATGAGAGAAGCAGGGTTTTTTGGTTCAGCTGTATCGTTGGTATGTGTGTTGTATGTATAGTTGGTCTGTAAAAGGTACCGCCAAAAAACTCTTGTTCCTTGTGTACTCTTGGTTCATTTTTTGTTCTTTTAAGTTTGCAGAATCTTGCTCGGGGGCCAGAGATTTGCAGGCTGTTGCAGGGTGAATAAACGTGGCAGGTACGTCGTGTGTACTACAGTCCCCTGTGTTCAAATCCTGGCCGGTTTAGGCTCAGCCACCATTCTGCACATCAAAATGCAGGCTGGCTAGCTTGTGCAGATAGACCCCCTTTGGCCACAGACACAGGGAACCGGTGGGGTCTGGAGATTCGAGGTGTTGCTTATACAGCAGACGCTGGGGAAGGAAAGCACTGGAGGTTGGGAAGAGATCTCCTGACGTGACTGGAATACTTAGGACACGACCGTTCTTAGGAAAAGCCAGCAGGGCATTTAGGAGCTCTTTAATCACTGCCTAAAACGAAACAACCTGGAAGAACGATGTTAATTAGCCAAAAATATGTTGCGTCTTCTGCTGCACAGCCAGAACTTATTTTTTAAGCCAGGAGCTTTGTTTTTCTTTCATGGGGAACTTGAGGGATTTGCTCTGAGCAGTCAGCGTGCTGGATGGTAAGGAAGAGAAAACAGAGCAGCTCTTTTCAAAGCGAGGAATAACCAGGGTGTCTGGGACTGTCTAGCCAGCTCTCGTGTTTTGTAACCACTTGGCATAACCGTGTACCGAAGCCAGTGGGGTGCAAGCTTGTTTGGCCTCGAGACGATGGAGAAGTGTTGGTGCCTGGGGAGTCGCCGGAGCTCGGCGGTGGAGGGCACGTCGCCGCTTCGTTTCTTCACCTCGGAGCACAGCGCTGCGCATCCCATGGACCTCGCTCCTGGCCTGCAGTAGTAGTGTGAGATGTCATCACCGTCATGGTTATGCACTTTCAGTTGATAGTATCTAAATGAGCAGTGACATGAGATCCTAGTGCTAATGAGGTATAACATCCACGATCTGCTTTTCAGACCCAGATCCGTAGCCTTGCCCCTCTCCTGTTCCTGAGCAGGTGTCGTTGTGTGAGTCACTAATTGCCTTGTCGGCTGAGACATAATTTTATCTGACTGGTGTTAAATGGACTGAATGAAAGGAAATCTTGTTTGGAGCCAGTGCTTTCAGAGCCGGTGTCCGGACGGCAGGCCCTCCCTGCTGGGCTGCTCGTTTGCTTTGAGCGGTCCTGCTGGGTTGCTTCTCGGGGCCAGAAATGGGTGGTTCCTGACTGGCGTGAAATGCAGCCTGCCTCCGACTCCGTGCAGCAGTCGGGTGGCGGGTGGGGGCCGTGGCCAGCGTGCAGGGGCAGGAGAGCGGGGCGCAGGCTCCCGCTCCACCCCTGGAGCGTCGCCTCGGCTCTGCCTTTGCCGACTGTTTCTGAGATGCGTTTCTCTGCTGCTGTACTCGCTGAGCGTTTTGGGCCTGGCCTCAACCAAGCAGGTGCGGTTCCCCACCCCGCTGCGCTCGTCACGCGCCCGCCAGAGACCAGCAGCGCCTGGGCCTGGGCCTTGTCTTTAATGAGACGAGAGTGGCGCTAGCCTAACCCCTCCCCAGCCTGGCTGCTTCAAGGGTCTGCTCTGCCCAGGCAAGGGAGATTATACTCTCCGCTGTGGGCCCAGACCCGATGGGCCCACCACCACGATTGACCGGTAGGTAGGTGTCCCTGTGCTGGGTCGAAGGACCTGACTACAGGATAACTCGGCACAGGTGATGGGCATCCTCTGTTGCCCACCATCGGGTCACAGCCGAATGCGAGCAGTGCTGTGTTCAGGGACTTGCCAGAGACGCAGAGAGGGCCAGGCCTGCCAGCGCCTGGGAAGCACCATTGCACGGGAAGAGCAAGCTGTCCTGGCATCAGCTTTGTGGCCGGTGTAACACGCCTGCTGTTGCAGTGCATACACTCGCATGTCTCCTTTCGAGTGTCTGAATTCTTACGTGCTTGGTAATGCTGATCCTCTCTGCAAGGCCAGATGAGGAGGCATGCTCTCTAAAAAGCTTAATTATCTCGCTGTCATAACGAAATCCCCTAGTAACTGCAGGTCTCATCTTGGCTCCCTTAGCAGTGAAGAACAAGGTCTTTTTCTTTTTATCACCGTTGACATTTGCCAGAATGCCTCTGTAACCTGTAGACAGGCACAAGTGCTCCTCCTTTATAATTGCCAGGCTCTCACTGTCTGGAGTATCGGTATCCAGCGAAGTGTAAAGGCCTTTGTAAAATGGGCTAAAGTCCTCAAGTATCTGCTGATTGACGGAAGCAGCCAGCACGCTTTGTACCCCGCTCCCACCTGGAACAGGTGCTTCTACGGGCTGAGCCCAGCCCCTTAATGAAGAAGCTTCTGAGTAACCCGCCAGCCCAAATGCTAGTGAAGGTCACCAAAGCAGGGCAGAAAAGAAGAGCCAGGTCGTGTTATCAATCGCAGGATGCAGAACAGGAGACCAAGCTTTCCAGCCCTAGGCGTGCAGGTCCTTACATCTGTGCTCCAGCTGTTCTGTGGGGCTCCTTGTGGACAGGCATCGGTGTCGCTCGGGCAGTTGGTCCCATTCTTGTCGTCGTCCCCTGCAGCGATGGACAGCGTAGGCTAAGCACGCCGAGCTCACCTGTACAGGTGGCCCCTCCAGGCCAGGGCTGGGGTGCACAGGGTGGTGGCGGCGAGATGCTTGCCCTGCTGTGTCCCTGGAGCGGGGACGTCTCTCACAACAGGGCATTCGCGCTGTCTTTCACTACTGCTAGAGACTCCATAAGAGCGTTTAAAATTGTTTGGCTAAAGACTATAAAAATTAACTGCAGTTTTATCATCAGAAATAGTGTCAGCTTCCTGCCATAAAGCTGATATTTTCCATTAATAAGGTTTTGCCGTCTGGGTGCAGGGCAGCAGCTCCTTGGCATCACTCACGTTTGCGAGAATGGTGGGTGGGCACTCTGCATTGCCGTGCTAGTGACAGGCACGTTACGGACAGTGACAGCTGGCAAGCCCCGTTATTGACCCTGCCCTGGGCAAGGCGGGTTACGCAGAGAGGAACGAACCGTGTCCTGCTGCAGGGCTGAGGAAGGCGAGAGGGAGCAGGTTCTTTGGATTAGAGCCGGGACTGGAGGGCAGGCGGCGTGCACAGGAGGGGACTCTGTGCGCTCTGAGTCCGTGAGCACTTCATGGAAATGATTGAGGAAACGACTGAACCCCACAGAAACGGGTTGCGTGTGTGGAACCGCACGGTTACCACCCTGACCGCGTGCTCCTACGAGCGAGATTGGCGAAGATGCCACTTTGCCAGGCTGCCCAAGCCACTCCAGCTTGGAGCACAGGTGAGAGGGAAGGAGTCCAGAGCCCCTGCACTTCCCTGGCCTCGGCCTGGTGCAAAGCCATTTGCCCTTGAGCTGCCACTTCCAGCTCGGCTGGTTCAGGGAAACAAGCATGGGTGAAAATAGCCTTTATTTCCCATTATAACGTGCTATCTGGCACAGCTCCAGGTATTGTGCCTGTGCTTCTTTGCATTCAGGTCTGTCGCTTGCTGTGGGTTGAGTGAAGCAGGTGTGCGCTGCCGCCCTGAGCCTCGGGCAGCAGGAAGAAGCCCGTCGGCTCCTTCCCGGGAACAACAGCGGGCTCCGTCCCGAACACGGGCCCAGGTCACTGCTGGCAGCAAAGGCACAGTGGATGGTTGGTGAAGGGTGACGGGTCTGTGGCTTGTCCTCACCGTGTTTTCAGCTCAAGCTGTAGCATGAGACTTGCCCCAGGCTGCTGGCTCCATAGACTGTTGGCACGGGAGGCTTGTGGCTGGTTTGCGCAGGTTGCGTAGGGCAGGGGATGCTGATGCTGGAGCCGCTTGGCCCTCGAGCCCATGCCTCCGTGGAGCTGCACCGTGGTCACGCTCACTCCAGTTAGATGGACAAGGTCACGTGTGGCTGCTGTCTCGGGGAAGTTGAACCCGGTGAGAAGTGACCAAAAGGCTGGAGCGGCTGCTTGAGAAGGCTGCCAGGAAGCATCAGAGGCAGCAACAAAGGTGACTGTCCTGAGATGAAGCTGAGAGACTCGGGGCGAAGCGGTGGCCAAGAGACTTGAGGCTGCGAGTAGAGAAACTGCTGCCTGGTGTTTGCACCTCCGTGTTCGGGGAATTGGGACCGCACGGCCTTTGTGAATGAGCAGGGCTGTCCCAGCGACCGGGCTGCCTCTGGCATTGGTGTCTTTGTCTAATGCAGATGGCCTGCGGGGCCTGAACTTTAGCCAGCGGCTTGGGTCAGTACCAAAACCAGCTGGACCTGAGGCCTTGTGCCAGCAGGTCCCCGATGCCTGCAGCTGGAGGGCAAGGGCGTGCCTGGTTCCCAGCAGCATGGATGGCAGTAGCATGGCCTGCAGGCAGCCGGTCGGGCCAGGCCCTGCGTTGCCGATCAAATCACTTGGAAGCCCAGAGCAAACCTTTCCTCCACTCTCCATGTTCCCATCCTCCCAGCCCGACGGCTGTTCTTTCCTGAGCGACCTCGGGAAGCTTCAGACTTGTTTGTTGGCCACTGAAAAAATCATTTGGGGTAACACTTGATAGACATGCCGGGGTCTGTCTGTCTCCAGGGGCAAAGCAGACACCTGAGAGCCTCTCTGGGAGCAGGGGGATCTGGGCTCCTGTGCATCTGAGTGGTTTTGGACAGCGAGTCCCTTAACTGTAGTTCAGGTGTGCGCCCTGGGCCTTTCTCCTCCAGCCCCATGACTGTGCTGGGATGGGCTTCGCTCGCCAGGTCGCTGGCTGCAGCTGTTTGCAGGTCGGTCCCAGGAGCTGGAAAAATCTGTCTCCCTTCTAGCAGTGTGCAGGAGTAGGTGGCATGGGAGGGGAGGGTGTGTGCGTGTGTGTAGTGACTGGAGCGTGCAGATTTGCCTTTTGTAGTCTGGTGTGATCTCTAGCTGCAGCGGGTTACAAATCACAGCAACATGATTGTGTGTGTTGATCCAGCCTTAATGCTGTTTACTCTCATGGCCAGAGTTCAAGATTTCAGCCATTTTCAGTAATCTTGCTCCCAGAGGCAGCCAGGCAAATCTTTGCCTGGCAGGAAAATTCCCTTTGAAAAAAAATGGTTAGACTCACTTGAATGACCCTTTTAACTAAGGAAAGGCTGGACCTAGCGCTATTTAGGGGCACTCTTAATCGGGTGTCTCTTAACCTGGTCCTGCTCTCTGCGATCAGACTGGAGCCCCCCATTCAGTCAGCCCGGTTGCAGCGTCCGAGACGTCGCTCTGGTTGTGCGGTGTGGCGCCCATCCCGCCATCCCCCCCACGGGCGAGTGCCCTGCCTCTCCTCTTGCCTGTGGGTTTGCCACTAGATTGCAGCTAGACGTGCCTAGGCATCGGGTCAGGATGGCCTGACGCGTGCGGCAAGCAGCAGCTTGCCACGCTAAGCGCGTGCAGCCCACAAGAAGGGGGAGAGCAATGGCGGCCGGTGCCCAGGCGGGTAATTTGGAGTAATGGGATGTGAAGCGACGACGTGGCCTGTGCAGGCTGGATAGCGGGAGGAGCTGGGGTGGGAGTCTCAGTGCCGGAGGGGAACACTCATACGTGTAGTATTACTAGCCTCCCCGTTCCCTCCTCTCTCCCCTCGCAAAAACGCAGCATACGAATGCAGCGCAGTGCATGCAACCACAAGCCGCAGCTCGGCTAGCTGAGGATGTGGGGACATTGTCGACGTGTGTCTGTACTCAGTGTCTTTGCACTGGGGTGCGTGTTCAGCGGCGTTGTGTTTCCACTGAAGTATCGGCCATGAGCGTGCTATAAATCCTGGTGTCGTCTAGACCCAGAGCAGCCTGAGCCCTGGGTACGTAGCAGAGGGAGCTGCCCTGCCTTCCTGAGGATGGACTAGATAGCACCTTTAGGCCAGATCTGTCTCTTGTTTCCACAGTCCTTTGATCGTGGGAGAGCCTCGGAGCCGCTCCAGGCACAGAGGGATCTGCCACTGCTTGCAGCAGGGCTCTGCCGCTTTTCTAACTGATAGTGCTTTCCAATGAGTGATTTAGCCAGTAATTACATTACGTTTTGGCCTGCTTGGTGTGCGAGTGCGAGGCCAATAAGGCTTTAGATGATGGCGTATATACCCTCACCTGCTGTGGTCCGCAAGGCTCGCCATCAGGAGAGCTGAGCTTTCCCTTTAGAGATGAATCGTGCCCTGCGATGTGCTTGGCTCATGCCCCTGTAGCAGTGTATGGATCCTGCTGGGGATGGAGCAGGGTCTCCTGACTCGGTGAGGCCCAGAGATGAGGGGTCACGGCTGCCTGGGCAGGGGGATTGCGAGCGGGCTGCAGAGTCCGGAGGGAGGAATCGCAGGAGCAGTCGAGGGCAGGAGACCATGGAGCTGAGCAGAAAGCTGTTGAGTTCTGTGCTAATCAAACAGACCAGAGTCTGTAGGGCTTGACTTGGACTCAGCACGCTGCCATGGCGGTGTTTAAATCAAGCGAGAAAGCTGCCTGCTTGCAGAGATCTGCGGGGCTGTGGAGCACACTTGCCTGGAATATTTAAACCTCATCAGGAGAAATCCTGATTTACTGGGGGGACTAAATGGGACTTAGAAGGATATTTCCATCTCTAACGAGCCTGGTTTCCGTAGGAAACGGAGACCACATAGTACAGGAAAGCTGGTGTGGAGAAGGCTGTGGTGGGCGCAGCAGACGCGTGAGACCTGCTCGTGTTTCCGTGCGGGGAGAGCGCGCGGGTCCGGTGCAGGCGGGACGCCCGGGCTGTCCCGGGGGCTGCTGGGTGCGAACTCCGCCCCAGTGCAAACAGTAGGGCAGCCCACGTGGGCTGCGGGCGATATTTATAGATGTGCGCACGTGTTCTGGATTAGAGCACATTCCTCCCTCTCCCCACGCCCCCCAAATCCCGCAGCACAGATTCGTCCTGCGTCCTCTCCAAAAGCCAGCACTGAGCTAGTGCGGCTGGGACGGATGTGTGCGGCCCCATGTTGAGGCCCAAAAGCCCTTGCGGGCCATCAGTGCTGCTGTCCGTGTCTGTAGTTGCGTGTGCCCATCGGTGACTTTGTTGGTGTGGGAAGCCACGCAGGAGGTGGCTGAAGGCCGCTGACCTGCCCGTGCTGCAGAACGGGTGCATTAGCTCAACAGCGTTGTGCCAGCCCCAGACGGGGAGAGGAGCACGGCACAGATCAATCGCTCTTGTCACGTCCTCGCTGTGTGCTGCCAGCCAAGAGCACTTCCTTGTCCTCGTCTCCTCTGCCCGGAGTCGGTGGCCCCGGGGACGATGCTGACATGACTGAGGGTGTGGGGGGTTCCCTCCCTTGTGTCCTTGTGTAGGACCGAAGCGGGTTTCTTTTTACACCCCCTGTTTCCCATGTTTGTCTGACAGTTATTTTCTGCTCTGGGTTTGTTTAATCGTATTCCAGCTCCTTCTTCTGTCTTTCTTATCCAGTCACAAATTGGCCAGCAATCCATTATGGAAATGAGTTGCCCTCTGTGTGTGGAGTGTGATGACAAAATTACAGCATGAATCCTAATAAGAGGGCATAGGCATGGAATAGATGTATGATGGCAGTGCTTCAGACAGCCCTGGAGGGACCACCTACTGCAGAAGAGATCTCTGCTTTAAAACCAGCGTCAAATGTGGCTTTATCCTGTTTCCAAGTGGATTAACCCTGTAATCAGGTCATCGTCCCAAAATGGATTAAATGGCATCTAAGCAGAGGGAGGGCTCCTGTCCCCCGCTGCTCTTGCAAGCTGGGCAGCGAGTCTTATCTACAAAGTGCAGGCAGGTGACAACGGTCTTAGAGGGACCCTGCCAGCCGGGGCACTCAAGACACCCAAATCCGACTGCCTGAACACAGCACGAATCTGGGGAGGAGCGTTCAGGGAAGCCAAGCTTTTCTAAGGCTTCGACAGCTCCTCTCTGCCGTGGTCGGTGCTTCTGTGGCACTGTGCTGTCCAGCCAGGGGCTGCCAGCTGCTGAACGCTGCCAGCAAGGACAGGGGAGCTAGCTGTCCTCCAGAACAGAGAGAGGAACGTGGTCAGGAAGGGATCTGAACTGCTCCATCCGCTCTGTTGTAATGTTCGCAGGCACCACAGCCCGCGCACACCCAGCTCCTTCACCACTTACTGCCAAGAGCGTGCCAGGGGAAAGGAAGGCGTTTGGATTTTCCATAAGGGTCATGCTAAGAGGGCATATTGCAGACACTGATCCAGCATTGGGGGGGTTTCCCCCCTAACACCTAGATCATTGGTCCAGAAGGTACTGATTATTAAGATTTTTAAGATGGATGCCTCTCTGGGCACAGGAACACCCAATTATTTCGAACTTTCTTTGTTAGGGGTCTTCAGTTTCCATTTGCGTCAGCCTCAGGAAGTATAATCATGCAGGAGAGAGTCAAAGAAGCACATACAGGTTCAGAAACACTGTTTTCTTGCACTCTGATTGCACTCTAATTGTGCTTTTATTGCATGGATTTGTATAAATTATAAACCAGTTAACACTGTGCGGTCTGAAACCAAGCCATGCACACAGGCATTACTAGAGTTAATGTAAAGTACAATTACAGAGCCCGGTTACATTCAGCATTTTAATACTCGCAGTTGCTTTCTAATTCCATCCTCTGTTGCACGTGGAAGTTTAAAATGCAGCTTCCAGACTGTTCCTGGGACGAGATCTTGGGGATGTCCCAACAAAGGGGATTAAAAACCCAGTAAATGCCGTTGTTGTTTACGGCGCCTGGATGCTGCACAGCGCAGCCCGATGGCAATAGCTAATAGAATAGGATAGAAATTCTCAGTGTGTCATTAAATGGCTGGTAATAAACACCAACAACCCATGTTGAAACTACGGTAATCGATAAAGCGAGCAGAACAAAGAGGCCCCGCATGCCCCAGACCTGCAGAAGAGATGTTTCACCTGTGAGACCAAATGGACGATCTGCCCCAGCCCAGCCGCAGGCTCCTGCCGAGACCTGGCGTTGAAGATCAGCCCGAGTGGTTGGTCATGTCTCCCCTTCAAGCAGCACAGGTCAGAGAAGAGCCATGTTCTGGGTCTGTGCGTGTCTGTGAGCGAGCCCCTCAGATCAGCACAGAGCAGTAGGCACAGACTTGATCTGTATCGTCGGACGTCTTTGTTTGATTGCATCACAGATGTAAGTCGTGTTTTATGAGTCTCTGCAAAGCTCATTGCGAGCTACGGAGACCTCATCCATCCATCATGCTTGCATACGCATACTGTCATTTCAGGTTATGTTATGCTGGGAAAGATTAGCCCAAAATAACAAACAAAGGGATCCTGATGCAGCTATAAACCCTTGAAATGGGAGCACGTGTTTCCGCTAGAAATGCCGCTCGCTTCAGAGAAGCCCTGTGTTGCAGAACTTGCTTGTTCGGGATTTATATGTGTGCCAGTCAGTTCGGATGTTTTCTGTGGTCCAGTAGTAACAGGACTTGGTGAGAAGCGGTGTCGTAATTGCCAATTAACAGAGAGTTGTGACTTTGGATCAGGTTCCCCTTAATTAGCACTTAGTCGTTTTGCATGGCCGGGGAGAAGAATGTGCTGGTTTGGAATTGAGGTGATGTTACCATTTGGCAGCAGCTAGTTCGTTAACACGCTAAGGACGCGGGGAGCCTGGCTCCAGCCCTCCGTGTCAGGCAGGCGTGACAGGAGAAAGGAGGCTGTGGATGTGTTGGCCAACAAGCGGTTTCACCCTTAGCGTCTGTTGGGGCTGGGGGGAGCGATGGGAGCTGACTTTGCACGGTGAATTGTTCAAGATATTTCCAAAATGCTACAAGTGGCTGGACCTTTTTGTGGGACCTGGAGGCAAGGCCAGTGCCCAGGGGGCTGAGGAACGAAGTCTGTGAGATTGGGATGGGCCATGCCGTCCCCCAAGCTGTCGGCTTCTCTGGAGGAGCTCCTGCCTACCCGGGACCGACAGTGGAGCTGGGACCCGAGCTCCGTTTGCCTGGCCCCGGTGAGGGGTGTCCACTGCTGCCCCAGTGCCAGAGCCCGGCTGCCCTGGAGCGCTCGGCTGCGGCTTTGGGAGGTGGGTTTTTGGAGTTGGGCTTATCCTGCGCAGCGTGACCTGGCTCTGGCTGCGGGGCCATGCGGTCGTGCTCCAGTGGGGAGAGTTACCCACAGCCCCTGATGGGGAGAGGGGTATAAGTGTTGGGCATAGGGGTGCAAATGCCCGGCACCAGCTCGGAGCGGGGGCTTCTTTCCTGTTCCCTGTTGCAGGGGCGATTCTCGGGGACGCCCCGAGACGCGTGTGCCCCGGGGGGTGCGGAGACATGGCCGAGAGCTGCGCAGGCTTGCTGTCCACTGTCTGTAGGTAATGGAAATTTTGGGATTGGGTCGGAGGCCGGGTCAGAAAAGTTAAGCCAGGGATGTGCTCTTACACAGCCTCTCGCCATTGCTGGGGGGAGGGAGAAAGGAATGTGTTAACTGGGAAATGCAAATAGCACCTTCCCTGCTCCCTGCGCCTGCTGTACAAACGCAGGGAGGATCAAGTGTCCTGTGTGTATTGCAGCCTCCTTGCTAGATTGATTTGATGTACATTAATATTTGGATATTAAGATGTCTGTTTATATTCAGCTGTAAAGTAAGCACTTAGGAGCGCTGTACCCCCCAGAGATGGTGGTGCGGAGGCGGCTGCGGGGAACGCCATCGCCAGGCCTCCTTGCCATTATTGTGAAGGGAACATTTACCGCTGTCGGTTCTGCTGCTTTGTTGTGCGTCCACGTTGCCTGCGTCACGCAAAACAGAGATGCAGGGGGCTTCCCAATCGCAGCCTGGTCCTGCTATGGCACCTCCGTCTTCCTCGCTTGAAGAAACCGCGGCGCCTGCGCGGCGCGTGCGTTCGGGCCTGTTTGTTTGCTCTGTTTTTGGTCTTGTGAGTTGGCTCTTGCCTGCTGTATTTTAAACTGTTTTTCCAGCAAATCTCCTTCCAATTGAGAGGGTCTTTTACAAGGATATCCTGGCAGAGCAGAGCAGTGCAGCATACAGTTAGTTGAAATTCAAGCTCCTAGTTTTTAATGTAAATTGCTGCTTGTTTTGCTCTGTGCATGACTCAGGCTGAAAACCAGAAGACTCTCATAATGTTCAGATTAGAAGCTGTCAGACCTATTGATTTTATCTTCAGTTAGAGACTTGAGCTATTAATTAGGGTTTATTGCTTAGTGACCAATATTTGTTTTTCTAGATTCTTATCCTACCAGTCCCATATGTAGCCCGACAATCCCCATCAAAGTCAACATGTTTTAAAATAAAAGACTGAGAAGTGCAGGAAGCAATCCTTAAAAG
>NW_017729001.1:34589919-34613332 GCF_001723915.1 Gavialis gangeticus | reverse complement strand
TTTTTTTTTTTTTTTTTTTTTTTAAAGCCCTCTCATCTCCACTGTTTTTGCAGGAGGACTTTGGGTTGTGTCGGGCAGATGTGCTCGAGCTGGAGAAGCGCCTTTTCTTTGTTCCAGGAGAAGCTGTTCAGGTTTAGCTGTGCTCCAGGCTGCCCCAGGTCCCCGCCGTCCTTTGCTGAGCAGTGTCCCTCGGGCAGAGCCTGCCAGAACAGACCCTGAACAGGGAGGCCAGGCCCTGCCAGGGCATCCGCACCAGCCAGAGCTCCCGCGCGGGGGGTGTGGAGCTGGGCCCACATGCTGCACGCAGCCAGCCCCGGTGTCTCTTCCTCCCTGTGACGATGGGGCAGGAGGGGCTGCGGAGCCAGGCTGGGAACCCGCTCCCACGGGGTCATTTCTCTGCAGAAGGTTATTTAGGCCCCGAAGGGCAGGATGAGAAGAAGCAGCCACACAGATTGATAAGTGGGTCCGACGCAGTTGCTCTGTCCTCTGCCAGGTCTGTCCTGCAGTTGGGGCGAGCTAACCACAGTAATTCACCACCCGTTTTGTTCGCTGCCATGGAGCCGCTCTCACTGTGGAGCAGATGGGCAAAACCGCTACGGTGGCTCCGCTGATGCACGCTCGGGCACTAGGGCCGGCCACGGCCTGGCACTTGTAGGGCAGGGGCTGCCAGGCAGACAAGGTTGTACAGACTACTGCAAAGTCTGGCCGTGCCCAACTTGCAGGTATGTCAGCCAAGCAGCCGAAGGGCCATTCTTCAGCTCACGTTTACGTCATTAAAATGACCTTCTAGCGTCAAAACAATGCATGTGTTTCTGTTGTGGCTGCGGCCGCCAGCCAGCTGCCTTGAAAGGCAGTTGTTTTTAGGATACATTGCATTTCCATCCTCTGCTTCAGTAGTTCAGGTCTGAGTGGCATCCAGCAGTGTGCATGTGTGTGTTGTTGGAGACTGTGATCAAAATGTGGTAACAGCAGCACGAGATGTTTCCCAGCCGCTGCACACACCATTACATCTGGGGTCTAGGACACTTTGGAAAACAGTCAGCATGGTGGGTCCTGAATGTTAATGCATTGAACTGGGACCTGGAGAAAATGATTTGGCTCCTAGCAAGAACTGTGGCATCAGAGACTGCAAACACACCAGCAGGTCTTCAGTGTTTACTTAAGTGGATTCATAATCAGCTGCCCTGGAGTGATAATCCTGTAAAAATGGGGCTGCTCGTATTTCATCTAGTGCCATGATGCTGTCTGGTCCTCATCCTCCCCTCCACGAGCTGTTTGCTCTGGTCTCCATTCCCTGTATTGCGAGTCCTGAAAGGAGCGGGGGTATGAGCAGGCCGGTCACCTCGGGCTGGTTCTCGTGTATGCTGAATCCGTCGTAAATTCACGTGCGTCTGAGCAATCGGCCCTGTGGACTGCACTGGCACAGAGCAGCCAGAAGGAACCTGTCATTTCTCACGCTGGGAGTATCTGACCGCTACTCCTCCGAATTCAACGTGGCAAAGATCTCTCAGTTATTTCCACCCGATGTGTGAGTCCCAAGGGCCAGCGGAGGGCAGCTCATTAGAGATTTACTTGTGTGGGGGAAATGTGGTCAACCCCTTTGCAGCGTCCAGGAGGACCTTGCCAAACGCAGCACTTAGCTGGTAAAAAGTCCGAGACATCCACGGGCCTGCGGAGCAGCGCAGAACAGCATCGCGCCCCGCAGCTCTGGTCTGTAATTTCAGGTAACCCTTGCACTGTACAGTAAATTATTTTTGCTCTGTGTACAGGCATCTTTGTGCCTTGATTTATAGGTCTGAATATGTATTTATTCATAGTAGCTATATTTATTTTGCTAGGATTCAGTCATATCTTGGTGGTCCCAGCATACAGGTAATTTTAACTAGTCTGGGATTTCTGCATATATCTCCTGATTTGAATTGTTTATGGAGGTGAGCAGCTATACATCAGCAGCAGGGCTGTCCTGAACCTGTTCGCAGAGCAGCATTCATTTACCCTCTGTCACGGCTGCTGCTTTATGAGAACTGCAGCCATGATGCTGTAGGACTGTGTTGCCAATAGGGCTATTACACTGATGAATGAAAGCTCCCCTCTCTCCCCAGGGCAGCCGCTGAGGAGGAGGCTTCGAGCGAACTCCAGCATCATCGAATGTAAGAGAGATATTAGGGAAATGAGCACAAATTGTCAGGAGAAGAGAGATTTGTTCCATCGTGCCATCAATTGACTCCAGGCTAGGAAACATGGGGGGGAGGAGGAGAGACTTACAATTAATCATGAACCCCAGCTGTGGCGATGTTATCCGCAGCCTTGGAATAAGCCTTTTTATTTTAAAAGCAGAGAAAATGGGCAAATGGTTTATGCCCCAATTGGTCCATTTTGTTCAGATGACAGCCGCATAAATAACCTGACAGAACCAAGGCAAATGCACGCAGTGCGGGAGCCGGGCCGCCGGAGCGGCCAGAGCTGGGAAACCGGGAAGCCTGCGTGCAAGCACGTACGCTGCCCGCGGCCTCCATCTTGTCCACTGGCCCCCTGCACACAGCAGCTGGCACCCTGCGCCCGTGCCCCGGCTCCCTCCCCGGGGACCCCGGCCCAGTCCGGGTGCCCAGCGCCGCGGGGGGGTGGGCTCGGCGGTGTTCGTGAAGCGCTGTCAGGCCCGGCAGACCCGAGCCAGCGTGCCGTTACGAAGCGTTGCATTGTGCTGCCTCGAGGAGCGTGTGCGCAGGTCTGGGGCGGACTCCGTCCTTCTCGGAAAGGGCCTGGGGGGGATTCAGAAGAGAGACGAGACCTGAGGCCATAGAAACGTTCTCCTTTGAAAAGACGGGGTGGGGGGCGGGGGGGAGAAGCCGAGTGAGAGGGCCTGGGATGAGAGTGAATGCAGGAGAGGAGCGAGCTCAGGTCCTGTCACTCCTTCTGCCCTGAGCTGTGCGGTGAGAGGTGGCAGGTGCAGCAAAGGGAGCGCTTCTCTGCAGCACGCCGGTAGCCGTGGAACTCGCCGCTGCAGGAGCGTGTGCAGGCCAGGAGCTTTGCTGGAGTAGCACAAGCAAGACGTGGCTCTTCAGGTGGGTAGCAGTGTCCAGCACTGGAACAGTGACAATGACAGCGGTTCTCTACCATCCTCTGAGGCACGTGGTCCCTGGCTGCGCGGCCCCAGGGCAGCGGTCGCTGAGCCCTGGAGCACTGGGATAAGAGCAGAGCCGAGCTGCCGCGGGGTGGGAGGGCAGGGTCAGAGCGCACCCGCGGTCTTGCTTGTGGGCTCGGCTCATCCTTCTCCCTTCTGCAGCGCCTCGTTCTGCTGCCGGTTTAAACTGAGTCAAAGGAATCGATGGATTTGGGATCCCAGGTTCACAGACGTGGTTTTCTGCTGTAATGGAGACCGCACAATCATGTACCTTGCAGAGCTGGGCAGGGCTGCGTCCTTGACTGAGGAATGGGAAGAGTCTCCAGATCAAGGCCTGGAAAACAGCCCCTTGTCTCGTGGCTTCAGCTGCAGCTCCTGGCTCCTCTCCTCTCCTCTCCTCTCTTCTCCCCAAACGCAATTCGCCCTATTTCCTGTTTGCAGATTTTTCCTTGCTGTGGTATCTTCGTTCCAGCCCTGAAATAACTCACGAATGTGTCTCCCAGGGACAACGCAGAAGATGTGAAACACTTTATTGTTTTTGTTTTTTTTGGTTTTGCAAAAAGCTCTGGAGAAAGCTGCATGTGGCCACGGCGCAGCAGGAGCCGGCACCGAGAGAGATGGCTCCTTGCAGTGAGTCATCTGGCCAGGAAACCTTTCTCCAGCGATGATTTATGGGCTTTTGTTCCTGGCCTGCAAGTGCTGTTTGTATTGAAATCAAGCGGCTTCCAGAAGGGCTTGCAGGGAAAGGAGGCTTTTTCCAGCAAGGCCATGGTGGGATGACTCTGAGAGGGGATGCTTGCAGTCTTTCCCTGGCCTGGCTTCGTCTGCTGCATGTCACATCTGGACTGGAGGCTCGTGGGATGAGACCCGTGTGTGCAGACCCGTGAGCACGCCGAGGCGGGTGTCTTGGAGCCCCAAGTCCCTGCTGTTCTCAGTGAGGCGAGTGGCGGTGGGCAAAGCCCCTTGCAGCTGGGTACGCGCAGCCCACGGCATCCGGTCCTGCTCTCGTGCGGCAGCTCGCACGTGCTGGCAGTCAGGGTTGCGGCCAAGAGTCGCAGAGGTCTGCTGTCCGTCTGCCCTGCTGCACTTATCCAAGGATTTCTCATGTTCCTCAGGGGGACACATGAGCAGTAATTGCCACACCTGCAGCGTAGCAGCAAATTATCCCTTATTCTAGGAGAAATTCTCTGGCTTGCGAGCGTGGGAGGGAGGAAGGGCTGGACTGGATGTCCACGGAGGTCCAGTTGAAGCCTTGGGCCAGGGAGTCTGCAGGCTGCCTGTCCACCTGCTTCCCTCGTGAGCCCGGGGGGGGATGCAGGCCTGTCTGCGATGCCCCCCGCTCCCGAAGCGCGTGTAGTTCTGCACTGAGACCGACCGTAATCAGATCTCGCAGTGCTGGGCCTCAGCCGGCTGCTGGCGTGGGTCAGGCAGGAATCTGTTCCCCTTTGGCTCATGCAGGCTTTTCATTTTCTTCTTTTCTCCAAAGCATCAAAGCTTAGCCACAGCTGGCAGCAGAAGGCCGGGCGGGGAGGCCAGTGCTTTGAGGAGGTGCCTCGCTCACATGCTGAGGGTCAAACGCATTGCCAGATTTGGAGTAAAGGAGGATTTCCTCCCCTGCCAGGAGCCATGGTGGGGGGTTCACCTCTGTGTTACGGAGCAGCATCACCTGCCTGCTGGGCCCATCCAGGCAAATCGCCTCGCCTCGCCTCGCCTTGCCCCTCCACCGCTGCAGCAACCTTGGTCTGTGCCACGCAACTGCTCAGGCACCTGGGGACCGAATCACTTGGGTCTAATGAGAGCCGTTGGGCGCTGCAGGAGTGACGGGCGAGGTGGGGTGGCCGGCGACGTACAGGATGGCCCAAGAGGGGAGCACGTGGTCAGTTCTGGCCTCTCGCTCTGAACGTGCGGATGGACAGCTTGCTGAGAGGGGCTGCTCTCGTCTCTGCAGGTGTTTCCATGCGTGTGATCCTGGGTTTCTGGGGCCATCCTGGTCCCTTCTGCCTGCAGGAAGAAGCGGGGCAGAAGCACGATGCACGGGACGGGTCCCCTGCCCCTCGGTGCTGTTTAGGGTGATGTGGCGCGACTGAGCCCTGGTGCTGTTCCCTGTGAGCCAGCACGTGTTCAGGCTGTATTGGCCGTGGTGTCTGATAGCCATGGCAGTGATGAGGTTCTGGCTTGCAGTTGAGGGTGAGCTTGCGTGAGCTCGCAGTGCAGGCCTGAGCTCGGCCTCGACTGTGACCAAGTCCCTACATCTCCCTGCTCTGCTTATCTTGAGGTTCCTTAAAACATAATCAGTACAAATGCCTTGACACCCCTGTCCTCGGGCCAGCTCTCTCCGCTGTGGTATTCTGCAAACCCTTCATGGCACAGCTCCCCTGCCTGACCGCTGCAGCACATGCACACACAGCCCTTTCCTCGGCCCCCTGCCTCGCGTGTCCTGTGCAGGTGATGCAGCTGCCTTGGCCTGGAAGGCATCCTTGGCTACTGTGGCTTTTTGGACCTGCAAGCTCATCCATCTCTGCATGGTGTATCGAGCGGTAGAGAAGGCCATCAGGGAAGCCAAGGACCCCAAGCCTCACACCTGGGTTCACAGGACAATGCTCTGAGTGCACCTGCTGTGCACTGTGTGCTGCAGGCTCCTGGGCTTTTCTTGATTTAAAGAATCGTGCCTCTAATCTAATTAACATTGAACTGGGTTTCCAGTACAGTGGCCTGTTTGGTTCAATAAGAACACATTTATACTAAAGGTTAATGAAATGAATTTTGCCTCCATCCAATTCATTAAAAATGGTTCTACAATCAACGTTTGCTAATGGAAAAGAGATTAAATATTCATGTCTATAAATTTCCTGTGTCATTTCTGATTTTCCTTAATCTCTGCCTCCATGGGCTGGGTTCTGAAAGTTCCTGAAAGCGCTAATGAAAAGCCATTTTGGATATTAATTGCAGATCTATCCTGTTTGAGTAAGAAAGACTTCCACGTGTGCCTACTTAATGTACCTTGAACACAGGTTCAGTTTCTGGTCTAGGTGGGAGGCAGGAACAGCAAGGCTGGTGCACCGGTCTGGGGAGAGCTGGCAGCCCCAGCCGTGGAGCCAAGGCGGGGAGTAGACCTGACTGGGGCACCGTCTTCTCCTCGCGTTGCTCGTGGCCTGTGGGAAGGAATTGGTGGCTCTCGCTGACTGGGTTTGTTGTACGCTCTGGGGTGGATGTACTTAAAGTCCTGGCAGAGGTCAGGCCGGGCAGTGAATGCAGGGAGGCGTTTGTGAGGCGGGGTGGTAAAGGGTTACTGGTGAGCAGTGCAGCTTTTGATAACAAAGACATCGAGGCTTCTGAATTATTAACGTGATCAGTGTTCAGCCTCGACCGTCACAAGTGCATCTGCGCTGCGTGGGCAGGCGTTTTCACGGTTGCTTCCCTGCAGCTCGCCAGCACCGGACTTTGTGTTGCTTTTGGGGGCACTTTGCTGTCGCTGCGTGGGCCAGCGTGCGTCTGCTCTCGCTGCTCTGCGCGCCTGTCGGGGGATGCGCAGGTCCCGGGGCTGCTCGCTGGTCGTGGCATTTGCATGTCGGTGCTATTTCTGATTTGGGAGGGGACGGAGCAGTGGTGAGGGACTAGGTCTGCTTTAGAGGCGTGATGCTTCCTCTGGACTATCAGCAAGGCAGGGTTGCGTCTCCTGCGACTTCCCCCATGCAGCCTCTGGGGAGACACGGGAAAAGTGTGGGACGGAAAAAGTAGAGCGAAGCGCCTGGAAGCACACTTGGCTGCAGAGCGGCTGGGCCCAGCGTGAGCGCCTGTAAATCCCTGGCTTGTAGTCCCCGTCAGCCCTGCTCCTGGCATCAGTCCTCTTGCCTGGATTGCTGTAACTGGTCTCCTGGCCGCTGCCGCCGCCTCCTCGTGTCCAGTCCACCCGCTTCAGCGTGGCCAGCGCCGTGTCCCTGTGCCCATCCCTTGGCTGGCTCCCTGTGGCGCTCTGGTCCTTCCTGCACCCGTCGAAGCCTTCCCTCTGAAATTAGCCCAACCTACATGTGCCGGAAGAACCATGTGTGCCCGTCCGCCTCTGCCAGCACCTCTCGTTGCACGTGGCCCTGGTGCTGTGTCGGGGGGCTCCAGCACGGCTAGTCTGGATGGAGGTGGGGAAGCGGGTTTTGGGGCCAGTTGCTCAGCGGGTCTGAATATAGCGTCCATCTTTGAGTACAAAAGAGCAGCGATTAGGAGGGATTGTTACTAAGGGGTGCTTGCTCATCGTTGGTGATAATGGAGGCAAGGGGAGCAAGCCTGGGTTATGCTGCCAATAGTCCTGGCACTGGGGGACGGGGCAGGTGTCTGTGCATCCTGAAGCAGTTTCTCCCTGGGCACCTTACACGATGGTTTACCTGGGACTGGCTCCTCAGCAGGTGCTGGCGGGCAGGGAAGGTTTGCACTCGCATGGTCGAGCAAGAGGGCCCAAGGGCTTGGAGAAGAAGTGGGGAGCCAGATCTGAGAGCAGATGTTGGGTTTAAATGGCAGGGACGGTTGCCGGACTCTGTGGCAGCACATGAAAGCCCCTCCGAGGGCTGGCTGAGCTGTCCCAGAGCAAAGGGACTGAGGGAACCAAATGGCAGCTTCAGGTTTCCTGGTCTGGGCCTGACCTGGAAGGGCAGCTGCGCTGTGCTCGGCAGCCTCCACATCTCCTGGCACGAGGGCAGGGCGAGCAGCAGTGGCTGTGTGCCTGCCGCGGGTCAGTAACCAGGCACGCTCTCTTGTCTTTGCAGGCATACTTCCGACAGGGTGTTGCCCTTCAGTACCTTGGGCGCCATGCAGATGCACTGGCAGCTTTCGCGTCGGGGTTGGCTCAGGACCCCAAGAGCCTGCAGCTTCTGGTTGGGATGGTGGAAGCCGCCATGAAGTCTCCCATGCGAGGTAAGCACCGGGCAGCCATGACCAGCGTGCCGTGCTGGCTCTGCTGTTCTTCCAGCACAAGCCCACGATGCTGCAGGGCGTCCGTGTGCCCGATTTGCTTTGCGGGGGGTGAACAGACCCGTGAGCATTTGGGGCCTCTGTGTGCCTTGCAAGAGGGTTCACGCATCCTTTGTGCCTGCTGACACCCCGCAGCCCAGTGCTGCTGATCGGGGTCTCTCCAGGAAACAGCCTGGAGCTTGGGATGATTTGAGCCCCCTAGCCCGTAACGTCCCCTTGCCCAGGGCAGAGGGGCCTTCACCTCCCCTGGTTGGGGGAGGCAGCTCCCCCCGCTCTGCACTGCTTCTAATCTGTTTCTTTTGCAAGCTCTCTTTCTGGAGTGGTCTAATGGCCTTTCCCAGCGGGGAGCTCGGTGCTGATCAGCTCTGACTCTCAGCAGATGTTGCTGGGAGCTCTGGGGCTTGGAGGCCAAACAGCTGAAATAAGAAAACCTCCTTGCCAGTGGTTCCTCTTCGCAGCATTTTCTCTCCCTCCCTCCGAGGTGAATTAGTCTGGGGCTTTCTCAGCGCAGTGGTTACCGCCCAGACTAATTACCTTCCTCACTCTGAGCTGCTGCTGCTTAAAAGATCGGTGCCGATGGGTGCTGAGCTCACTGATGCTTTGCCTCTGGTGCTCATTCTGCACAGTGCCCTGGGTGTAGCTGGGCAGCACCCCTGCCCATGGGGCCCCCTACGAGCCACAGCAGTCCTCCAATCCCTTGGGACAAGTCCAGCATCTTTAGCACAGGGAGGTCAGGATCCCAAAAGCTGCAGGAAGAGAGTGGGAGAGACCAGGCCATTCCTAGGTGAAATGCATCCATCAGCTGCGGATGCCCAGCCCTGGCCCAGCGCTGCCCTCCCCAGGCAGCGGCCCACGAAAGCCATGACGCGCCCTGGCTTCCTTCCTGCAGCTGCCCCACGTGGCCTGGCCTGCTCCCCCTGACAAGAGGGTGGCTGCAAAAGCAAAGGCGTCATGCATGGAGCAGCCCACGTGACACCGCTTGCTCCTCACTCGTTTTCCAGGGATGACATTTCACTTCCCTTTGTTCAGTGATATTTTCCCTTGCAGGCCCCTCCCCTGTGCATTTGGCTGCTCGTCAAATTAAGACTGTAAACTCCTGGGGGCAGGGACTGAATTTCTGCGTGGCCCCCGGTCCCAGGCCTGTCGGAAAAGCTGCGCATCCCGGTGGCTTCATGCCTTCCCTTGCTGCATCTGGCCATGGCCCCTGTCAGGCAGGACCCTGGAGCAGTCTCTCTCCTGCTGTCCATGTTGAACCCGCTGTATGACCGGGTTATCGCTCGTCATACACGTCCTAGCCAGCCTGCTCGCCGCCAGGCAGGCGTTACAATGCACTCTGCTCCTTGTACACATGCTCAGTAATTGCCGGGGAGCAGGAATGATGGAAACAGGGCACAAATGGCTTTTTGAGGTTGCTGTGGTAATGTTGATTCAGGCGAGAGCAGCCTCCTTGAGAAATGCGATTCAGTCATAAATTTTAAAAATTACATTTTAATGCAGCATGGTTGGATGGAGCGGTGCAGAGTTAAGAGCCCAACCTTATTGCCGCCCTTTATGGGATGCACAACAGAAGGAGTAACGTGGATGGTAAAACCAATTAGACTAATTATTACTGCAGTCTGGCACCAGCGGGGGCTCCGCAAGGTGCAGTCTGGACATCAACATGGTGCCCACCACCCACGGGTGTCTACGGCCCATACGTGGCCCATGGTTTGAGCAGGTCCGTCCTTGCCGCTTTCCCCTTCCTGTTGTTTCTCCCCTGTCTCAGGCTCTGGGCATCCAGTGCCAGGCTGCAGCACCCCAGCGGGCACTGGGATTTCTAGATGTGCTGTTGAATGCTTCTCATGCAGCAGCAAGAATGCGGTGCCTGTGGCACGCCGATCCTGGCCCGTTTCCTCTCTGCCCTGCAGAACGCAGCAGCCTCCTTGCTTGTCCCCCGTTGACCGGCTTGGTCTCCGGACCCAAGCGAGGGGCTGCCATGCAGCTCTCTACTGTGAGGGGCTTGTTGCCAGCAGAGCTTTCGGCAGCACCCAGAGCCCCCAGATCCAGAGGGAGAGACCAGGTGGCAGAGGGGCCATGAGATTGTGCTAGTCGCCCTGCGCCCTTCTCCTTGTCGCTGCCATGGGCTTCCTGCTTGGGGCTCTGAAAAACATGTCTGACAAGGGCTGGATTTGTCCCGGTGTCAATTTGTCCCCTCCTCTTCGGGCAGGCTGTTTGGCTCCTGGAGGCTTCTGTGCCTGTCGGCTGGTTGTGTAATCCTGCTTTCCCTCCCTCTTCTAGAGTCCCTCGAGCCGACGTACCAGCAGCTGCAGAAGATGAAGCTGGACAAGAGCCCCTTTGTGGTGGTGTCCGTCATTGGCCAGGAGCTCCTGACCGCAGGCCATCACGGTGCCTCTGTGGTTGTGTTGGAAGCCGCCCTGAAGATAGGCACCTGCAGCCTGAAGCTGAGGGGATCGGTGTTTTCTGCGCTGAGCAGCGCTTACTGGTCTCTGGGGAATACCGAGAAAAGCACCGGATACATGCAGCAGGACTTGGACGTAGCCAAGACTTTAGGTAGAGTTTTCCCTTCGCTCGCTCCATCCCCCGGTTCGCAGCCAGTTGATACCAAAGGAGCAGATCAGTGGTGTGAAGGAGGGCAGCGTCCCATCCAGCCGCTGGCACGTCCCCGGAGGTCTGCCCTGCGTTTGCTCCTGTCGAGCAGCACAGTGCATCTGTGCGTGGAGCTGGCAAGGCAGCTCCCTGCCGAGGCCTAGAGAGGCGCTCCCGGGGCTCCCTGTGCCGTGTGCCAAGGGCTCATCAGTCGGCTTAGCCCCTCTGAGGCCCGGGTGCTCTGGCCCCAGTGAAACCACTGGTGTTTGTCAGGATTGGGGGAGTGCGGTACTCGGGTACCTTGGCCTCTCAGGCACCTCCTGGGGCACAGCTGGTCAGGAGTGGAGCCAGCGGACTGAACGGGAGGGACAGGGTGACAGCGAGAAGCTTCCTGGGGAAGGTTTGAGAGCCGCGCGCTGTTGGTTGGAGACGCCGTAGGTCAGAGATGGGGGCCAGGTCCGGAAGGACAGGCACCCCGCGGTGGGAGTGTGGTGGGCAGTAGTGGCGTGTGTTGGCAGAGCAGCGCGAGGACACGAGGGCAGGAGCAGGGTGCTGCGTGTCAGGTACATGGATGTGCTGAATCTGCACGTGTGACGCTTCAACTTCTCTCTGAGTCGGCTTGTGCCAACGCACGCGCAGTTTTACTTTGTGCTTGCAGTCTATTCTGTGCCTGCCGGGCTGGAGTCGTTTATTTAGGAGTGCCTTGGATGAACGTGACACTGCCAGGCAGGGCAGAGGGCTGTCTCGGCAGGGGTCCTTGGCCCACTTTTCACCAGCCGGAGCCCGGCCTAAGCCTGGGAATCCCAGCCCTGCATTTTCACAGGCATGAGTTACCTATGTCTTAAACAGAGAGTGAGCTTGGGAAAAGGAAATTGGTGGCATGTGCTGGGCCAAAGACGGGATGAGAGTGATGCTGAGCCACGGCCTGGTGGTGACCCAGAGAAGTCCTGCTGCCCTCCGTGAGGTCTGGGGGGACAGAGCTCTGGCTGTGTGTCTGGGCTCTTCCTGGCCCCCGCGTGGCCCTGGAGTATCCTTCGCCCAGCGTGCTCCTCATGCTGTGCTTTGCTCTTCCTCATCACCTCCGTTACCTGACGCCTGTTTTGTTTGCTTTGACCCAGGTGACCAGACAGGAGAATGCCGAGCTCACGGGAACCTGGGCTCCGCATTCTTCTCCAAAGGAAACTACCGAGAGGCCCTCACTAACCACAGGCATCAGCTGGTGCTCGCTATGAAACTCAAGGACAGAGAGGTAGGACACTTATCAAACAGACTGCGGGGCGGGGGCCCTTTGCCACTCTGGGAAGCCTGAAGCTGCGTGACTCTGTCCTGCTGACATTTCACCAGGTGGTTGTTACAGGGGCAGCCTGGTCTGTGGCTGCTGTATTGGCACGGGGCTTGGGGGACCCAGGTCCTGCCTGTCTGCCTCTTGTCTTCCCCGTGACCTGGGCAGGTCTCCACCTCCCTGCGGCTTTGCTTTATCTTCTGTCCTCTGGCTGTGCTTTGGGGGTGTGCACAGCACCCTGCAGAGTGAGGCCCTGAGCATGGCTGGGGTGCCTGGGCACAGCCAGGTTGGTACCAGTGTGGGCTGCAGCAGTGCAAGGCCAGGCAGTGCCCTTTCCAAGTGTGTAGTAGGATCTCTGCCCCCAGGAGCTCACGGTCGGCCTGAACCAGGCTGCATGTGGGTGGGGAGAGGGAAGCGGTGCCATCAAGATCTTTTTAAACGTGCAAATGACAGCTCTGAGCACACAGGGTGGCGTGAGTGTGGTGGCGGCATAGCTTGATACACTCCTCCCAGGCTTGATCTGCAGCTTCCAGGGTGCTAACACGGGCCTCTTGCCAGGGCAGAGGAGCAGGCCATGTCCCGCGGGCTTGCCTGCGTGAAGTCCTTAGAAGGATAGAGCTGTAACGGTACAGGTTACAGCAACCAAAGCTTGTGTCTCGAGCTGTTCAGGACGTGCCATGTGTATGGAGTGGGCACGGGGAGAGGCTTGTGGGTGGGGGGTGGCATCCACATGGGTTTGCTGCTTGAGGCGCTTTCTTGGGGCAAAGGATGCCAGGCCTGACTGCATGACAGCTGTTGCAGATGAGGGGCTGCGAGTCGAGCACGCCTGTGCTCGCTTGGTTTGAGGTTGGGGGGGTTGTCCGTGAGCCAGATGGAGCAGCGGGTGTGAGCTTCCCACCCAGGCTTGGTCGAGACCTTTCAGTTCAGATGGTTGCCAGTTTCCTCAAGTGCCGTTTTCTGCTTAAAATATCGTATAAATCTGTAGGAAATGTGCCTTCTACTGGGTTATGGAGAAGCTGGGGGAGGGCAGGGAACTACCAGATCATCTCTTGATTATTTTACCAGCTGGAAGATCTCTCTAGCCACCCCTGGTTTCCACTCACTGGAGTCTGGGAAGCTGCTACCCATCACCTTATTGCTGTCCTTGTGCATGCTGAGACCCTTGTCTGCACGACCGTCTCTCCTGCTCCTTCTTCCAGCTCCCGACCTGCGGGCGCTGGCTGTTTGCTGACCAGACCCAGTGCCCTGGCTGGGAGCACTGTGCCCAAGGGAAGGGAAGGGAAGGGAAGGGAAGGGGCAGGAAGAGAGCCCAGCCCCTGCTTTAGTTGTGCGCGCCCACGTCAGAGCAGCGATGATGGGCATCGCGTCAGAGCCTGGCGAGAGCTGGCTCAAGGAGAAGCCCAAGGGCTTTTGGTATCCAGCCTCGGTGCTCTAGGATCCAGAGACATGGAGCCTAATCACAGTAGTTTTCATTTTATAACACATCTGGGTACACAATTAGCAGCTATTGACAACAAACGGCTACTTGGGTTTGTGAGAAAGCCGAGCTTCTTGGATTTCCTGTAGGATGTAACCACAGGAAATTAATTTGGCGCTTTCTGATGACATCATCTTGACCACAGAGCTTCCTCTGAACACAAAGCTGTTTTTCTTGGCTTCTTTTGCAGACGTTTTTATAACATGAATATTATTATAAAGTTGCAATAGTGCTGATGTGAATTCCACCAGAAAGGAGTTTTGTGTGTGACTGTAATGAGGTAATTGTTTTACCTCCAACGGTACAGGGAATTGGCTTAGAAGGTAAAAATGCTCCTTTGTACCAGAGACCTCTGTCCTCCCGGGGAGTATTGGGTTCTCTGGCTGCTGCAGCGATGTATGTGCCACAGGCTTCTGCGGGATCGAATATCCCTTCAGCCCAGGACAAAGTGCCAGTGGACTCTGTATCCATCAGAGCCAGGCCTCGCTGCTCCGTGCAAGCCGCTGAACAGGGACGCTTGCATCAGCTGCGTGGAGCACGTGGGCTGAAGGATGGGCTTGCTCCCAGGTGATGAGAAATGTGCCACAGCTGCTGTAGGAGGAGAGGACTGGTTCTGCTCCTGTTAACAGTGGTGTTTGGCTGCACCCCTCATCTCTGCCCCTACCAAGAGTGTGCTGGCAAATCATCGTCTTTGGGGTAACACAGCACAGCGAGAGAGACAGGCGCCCCGTGCATGTGCTCATACATATGTGTGCGTGTATGGTAACGGTGTGACTGCATTAGTCCACCCCAGCGACAGCAGGGTTGGAGCAGGCTGGAAATGACCGCGACAGAAGGTGGTTAATTCGCCTCCAGCGTTCCCCCAAGAGAGCCATGAGCCCGGGGTGCAAGGGGCTGTCCAGGTGATGGGGTGTTTGCAGGCCATGGGGGTGAAACAAACACCTCATGTTTTCCTGGCCTGGGGAAACGCCTTGCCACAAGTTCCTGAGGGGCAGGCGTGGTGAGCCCAGCTCCCCATTGCAGCAGCTGCCGTCTGACTCCACGGCTACCTCACGGGTGCCTGGGGTGAGCAGGGCAGGTGATCTCTGCTTCAGCAGATGGGTTGCAGAGATGCCAGGACAGCAGCTGCCAGCCATCAGTCCCCGGCGTGGGAGCAGCCTGGGACCGGCATCTCTGAGTCTCTCCAGTGCCACAACGAGGCAAGTGCCACCAGCATCCTTGTGCTGCAGGTCTGGACTGGATGCCCGCATGGGGGTGGGAGTGGGAGTGGAGTGTTTGCAGCTGTGGAAACCCCCCTGAGTGGTGCCTCTGTGCATGCAGCTGCAGCTGGATCCGTCACTTGCGCAAAGCTCGACCCTGTGCTGGGGCAGGCCCTGGATGCTGGGCAGCTATGCAGCACACGGTGCAGCCTGCAGCTCGGGAAGGGCCAGCTAGCCCGATCCCCACAGCTACGTGCCAGCAAGCTCTGTTCAGGCACTATTCGATCCTGACCTGACTCCTGCTCTGCAGAGGCGGGGAGACGGCGTCCTCGGGACGGCAGGGCTCTGGTTCCGGCGGGTCTCGTGCCCTGACACAGCTGCAGCCAGATGGAGGCAGTTAGTTGAGCTGCCTCTGCCTTGAGATGATGGCACACCGCACATTGCTGGGATCGTGAATGGCTTAAAGGAGGAAGGACGGAGCCAGTGTCTAAGCCGACCTGGCTACCGTGCAGCCAACATGTGTTGCCTTTGTTTTCCTGGTGTTCGAACGTGCGCTGGCAAGTGCTACACGGATCCCAGCCCGCGCGGGCCGCAGCGCCGCTTTCCTGAACCATCCCTTGTTTTGTCTGTCACTGACGTGACAGCGTGCACGTAGACTGCCCATTATCTTGCACGGGAAAATAATAAGCATCTGCCAGCCTCTCTTGCTGCTATTCACATAGTGCCAGCGAGGGCTTAATGACAGAAGCGCTTTCTAAACCTGCGTGAACTGGCACCGCGCGTAGGAGATGCAGGGCGTGAGGAACGGGGGAAAGCCGGACTCTGGAGAAGCAAGGTCAGTGCAGGTCCGGACAGAGCCGTGTCGCTCTGTTGTTCTTTGTTGCCGTGTGTGTGCCCGAAGTTGGAGCTGGTGCACGGCGAGACAGTGAGTCTCGCATCCTCTTCGGTTTGCCTCGGAGGCGATCAAGAGGTGACTGGATTGCAACCTGGGGCAGGCTCCTGATCACGGGAGAGCTGCCTGGTCCACCAGCCAGCAGGCTGTGGGATCAAAGGCTGGAAGCTGCAGCTAGACAAACCGAGGCTGCAAACACAGAGTGGGTTTCAGTGGTGCGAGTAGTTGGCTGTTGGACCGAGTCACCCAGGAGTGCTGGGAGCTGTCACTTCAAGGTGCGTGTCTTGCAAGCAGGTGTGCTTTGGCAAGCCCTGGCATCAGGGGCTGGAAGCACGAGCTATCTAGGGAGACCTCATGGGCTGGCCTGTGCTGGAGGCCAGACTGGAGGATGAGCCCTGCTGGCCTGGAAACCCAGAGCAGAGAACAGTCCCAGTTCATGGCACATGAGGGCTCACCTGTGACAGCCATAGCTGCCAGGAGCTGGCTGCTGGCGTCTGCACTCATTCCTGGTGGAGCAGGAGCGGGTCCCCTGGGATGCGGCACAGTGGCTGCAGAGTCCCAGGAAGGCAGAGAGCTGGGGCCATTCGTTACCCACTGCCCCTCAGCCCTTGGTACGTTACAGGAGACGTGCTACAAGCTGGCTGTCCATGGGCAAGCTGGGGGTGCCAGAGGAGTGGGGAGCAGGGGTTCCCAGTAAACCACAGATCTCCAGGGTGCATGCAGGTCCCTCTCCTGGTCAGGCTTACGGCCCTGTCACACAGCAGGGCCTTTCCTTTTGGGGTGCAATGCCAGCAAGCATTTGGCACATGCAGCTGCAGCCGTCCTCAGCCCCAGGAAGGTGCATTCTGGCAGCAAGAGCAGCACGCACGTTAGCATGCTCCCTGTAACATCCACACAGACGGGCCGTGCGGTGTGGCGTCACCAGGTGAACTCAGCTGAAGACAAGGGTAGGGAGGATCCGCCGCATAGGAAAAGCCGCCTGCCCCTTGTCTCCGCTGGGATTTGGCTACATACTGGCTGTCGTTCTCTTGACCACGAGGACATAGGAAGCCAGTGGAGGCAGTGCCCGCAGCATCTAACGCAGGCTCAACCAGTGCGGGGAGAGCCCTCGGGGACCTGGCCCAGCGCCTGCTAGCATCACACCTGCCCACCTGGGGGAAACATGGGGCTCCTGGCTCTGCAGCTCATGCGCCTGGACCCCGGTGCTGTGCAGAGCGGCCAGAGATGAGCAGCTGCTGGCTGCATTGCGCTGTGCACCCAGCCCCACGGTTCCTAGCCCGTGCGGCAGGAGAAAGACGAGGTGAGCGTAGACTGTGCTGCACGTAGCCCTGCATTAGGAAAGCTGCGGCCCCACAAGCCTGCCGCGCCAGGCAGCGGAGGCTGGCAGCTGGAAGCAGGGTAGCTGTGCCTGCTGTTTGTGGCCCTGCTGTCGCAGGCGAGATGGTAAGTCGGGGGCCTGGGAGATCTCTGCAAGTGTGGTTGTGACACGGGGTGACCCCACAGGTGCATGTGCCGGCGGCCCTGCAGCTCGCAGCATCAGCTGGTGCCGCCCTGACTCCCCTTCAGGGTTCGCCTTTTCCCCTCCTGTACGGGGAGGGCTGGCAGGGGCAGTGGGGACGTGAGGGCCTGGGAGGAGGGAGCGCAGGCGGTGAGGGATGCGAAGCCACGTGCTCTCTGGTCGGCCGTCGAAGGCTCCCTGCCGCCGCGCTCGGGTTCCTGTCCTGCAGAGGCCGCGGGGACCACAGGCTCCGCAGCGTAATCGCTCCTCTGTCTCGGGGGCCTTCCGACGCCTTCTATTACAGCCCTGCATTTAAAAATAGCAGGGAGACCAGGCGAAATCATAAACCAGCTAGAATAAAATTAGTGCTTGCGTGAACACGGGCTGCCAGCATAGATCTGCGGGGAGGCAGGACGCTGCCAGCAAGCCACTGGGAGCTGGCAGCGGTCGAGGCTGCACTGGCCAGCATGTCCCAGGCTAAATTGGACCTTTTATCAAAGACCAGCGTCCCCCTCTCCTGGGCACCAACGGAGTAGAGGAGCGAGGCCAGGAAAAAGGGTTGTTGTTACCTCAGCCCTTCCCCTGGGGCGGGAGGAGGCAGAAGCTGAAATGGCTCGAGCTGGGAGAAGAGACGGTTTCCTGGAGCCCTTGTGTGCAGAGAGGAGGGGAAGCAGGCCAGGCCAGGCAGTGAGGCTAGCAACGGGTCAGTGGGCCACCAGCCTGCCCGCCCACCAGACCACCCCACGGGCTGGGGACTGCTCTGGGGATGGCCTCTGCTTGCTCTAAGTTAGCACCTTGTTGCTGAAGGAAAAGTGACCTGAGCCTGCAAGTGGCTCTTTCCAGGGGACAGGGCTCCAGCACCGGCTGAGCGGGGCTCTGTGCTTTACCCACGTGTGACATGGCCACTCGCACCCGCCTGCGTTAACGCTGCCACACCTTGCACCTGGGGCCCCGAGGCCGGGAAGAAGTGACACGGTGCGCCTCCCTGTGCAGGGCTGTGCTGTCGGCCCCACTGCGGTCCCTGCACTGTGACGCGCTGGCAGCGGGCAGGTCGTCTACTTTGCTCTGCTTGGATCAGGTTTTCTGCAATGCGAAGGGGAAAGGTGGTTGTGGGGCTGGCCTTTCTCGGAGCCTTTCCCCGTCGGGTGGCCCCGGGAGAGGCTTGCTGGTGGATCTCAGGCCTGTTGACATGGACTGGCGTGAAGCCTCATAAGAACAGCATCGCTGTTGGACCTGTTCTTGTTGGTATTGTCGCAGACGCGCCCCATGGTCGGGCCCTGGGGACTGAGCTCTCCTGTCGTCCCGCCCCGTGCTTGGGGCTGCGGGGCGCGAGCTCCGAGCAGAGGCGAGCCTGGCGGGCTGGCGCTACGTGCAGCAGCGAACATTTTGGGGAGAAGTCCTGCAGCAAGACGTGGCTGCGAGAGACCGCACCACAGGGTCTGCGCCTGCCCTGGGGCTGCTGCCTTGCGTTTCATCAGGGCGACGGGGACTTTGTGCGTGTGGGAGACTAGTAGAGGCACTTTGAAGTGCATGGGGAGAGATCAAAGACACAAATTGGATAATGAACACATTACTCCAGATGATCCATTAATTTAGCCCTGCTGCAGCGTGGAAAATTCTCTTTTTCTAGGTTAGTGGCTCAGAACTATTGTTTGCATAAAATCCCTAATTTACAAAGTCAGTAGCTGGGATAAATAAACACTTGTGTCAGATACAAATGGCTGCAGGGGAGCGCTGGCTCCCGCGCTGCTCCCGTTGTGGTGATCAGCTGCTCCAGAGCTCCCCTGCCTGAGCCGGTGACCCCTGCTCGGCTC
The DNA here is from genome assembly GCF_001723915.1 of Gavialis gangeticus. Lineage (NCBI taxonomy): Eukaryota > Metazoa > Chordata > Crocodylia > Gavialidae > Gavialis > Gavialis gangeticus. Next base: position 34,594,504 of record NW_017729001.1, on the reverse strand, counting down.
TGAAGCTTTGCAGGAAGCTCCGACCTGCTGCTCACCCCGTTGTCCTGGTCTGCATCTGCTCCTTGGGACCACAGGAAATCGCTCCAGAGGCTGTCAGGCTCACGAGCGCTTTGGCTTTTCCTAGGGGGGTGCTGAGGGCCAGAGCTGGGTCCTTGATCATCCCTCTGCATGGGGCTGGTCCTGGGTGGGGGGAGCTCAGCGGTGTTGATTTGGGATGCTGAGGGTCCCTGTGCAGTTAATGGGGAGTCGGGCACCTCCAAGGACTGGTCCAGAGGCCCTGGTGCCTCTGGCTCCTGCCCTCAAGCCTCTCTGTGACCATTGCACTGGACAGTCGCTGGCTACAGGAATAGCCCTGGGAGCAGGACCGGGCTCTCGGGGCCCCCCCAGGGGAGCACCCCTGGCACTGGGCAGAGGGCAGCCGTCCTTCTGGCCCCAGGCATCTTGCATTCAGGCCGCCCGGCAGCTCTGCTTTAAGGCAGAGGCTTCTGGCCTGGCTAGGGGATTAGGGCAGTGTCCTGGAAGGGGGAGACCTGGGCGGTGCGTCTCACGCCAAGGACAGCCCAGAACCTTGGCCGGCTGCTCCCCAGTGACCGCTCGAACCGCTCGGTCCTGCTCTGTGTCCAGTGCCTGTGTAGCTCGGTGCTGCCGGGGTCAGTCAGACCCCAGATGGGTGTGAGGCTTCGGGTGCCATGCTGGCACCTGTCTATCTAGATGCCAGGGGAGCCTTTAGGGCCAAACTGGAGCTGCCTAATGATTTCATAGATTTCATAGACATTTGGGCTGGAAGGGACCCCGGAGGATCATCGAGTCCAGCCCCCTGTCCAAGGGCAGGAAGTCAGCTGGGGTCATAGGATCCCAGCAAGATAAGCATTCAAATGTGTTTTGAAGGCGTTCAAAGTGGGTGCTTGACCCACCTCCGGTGGCAGTCTGTCCTAGACCTTGGGGACCTGGACAGTGAAGAAGTTCTTCCTTATGTCCAGCCTGAATCGGTCACAGTGGAGTTTATGACCGTTCGAACTTGTTATCCCTTGGGGGGCTCTGGTGAACAGTCGTTCCCCCAGATCCTGGGGGTCACCCCTGATAGGCTTATAGGTGGCCACCAGGTCACCCCTGAGCCTGCGCTTTTCCAGGCCAAAGAGCCCCATGGCTCTCAGCCTGTTGTCGTAAGGTCTGTTTTCCTGACCTCTGGTCATGCTCTTCTCTGCACCCTCTCAAGCTTCTGCACATCCTTTTTGAATTGTGGAGCCCAAAACTGGACGCAGTACTCCAGCCGTGGCCTCACCAAGGCTGAGTACAGCGGGAGAATGACGTCCTGGGATCTCCTTGAGAAGCATCTATGGATGCAAGCCAGTGTTTTGCTCGCTTTACTAGCTGCAGCATCACATTGCAGGCTCGTGTTCATCTTCTGGTCAACCATGACCCTCATGATGTTGGGGCCCAAGAGTGGAGCCATCGGAGCGGGCCAGTCTGGGTCACCTCTGGACCGCCCTGCACAGGCGCTTGTGGGTGGGATCTCCCGTCCCTGCCTGCGCATCAGGGCCCTGGCCAGAGCCAGCATCTTGTGGCTCATTGATGGCTGCTGTGCCCAATGCCACCCCTCCGGGCCAGTCCCAGCTCCCAGGAAGAGCGCTGTGGTTGTGGCCGGTGGCAGGACCGCCGTTGCATCCCTGGTGAGGCTGAACATGCTCCCGTCATGTAACGTGTGCCTTCGGAGGAGCAGAAGTGCATACTGTGGTGCCAAATGGGCTGCTTGGATCGGGGGCAGGAGCCTGACGGGACTGGATCGGACTGGGGAGGTGAGAGGTGCGGGGCAGGGTTGGGCTGGTCCCAGGGCCAAGGAAAATGAGTCAGAGCGCAGCGAGCATCTGCCTGCACTGAGGATGCTTCCCAGGCTTTTCCGCCCTTGCGGACACAGGTTCGACTCCGCTCCTGACGCCTGAATGTAGGCGGGCGCCTGCTGCTCATGTGCCGGGTGGGGACTGGCCACGGGGTGGTGGCAGCCAGTGCGCTGCTGGTGTGAGGGCTCCCAGGAGCTGAGCGACAGCCAGCTAGAGTGAGTTGCTCATCTAGCTGGACTGGCCTTGTGTCATAGCCTCAAGGCCAGCTCCTGGAGCCCTTTCCTCGGGCGTTGGGGGAAGCAGGTGGTGCAAATCAGCCCTGATGCACAGCGCAGGTGAGCAGCATCTCCAGACCATCAGACCCCAGCAGGTCCTGAGTGCTGTGCCATGTCTCGGAGGGGCCCGAGGACCAGGAACAGTCCAGGGCTGCTGGAACAACAACTGGCCCCAAGCCCGTCCCCTTCTCCTGCAGAGCGCACCGGCCCCAGGGCCCAGCTGCCATCGGCGCGTGGGCGCGATGAAGCCCAGTGGAGGATGACAGTCCATGGCGTGTGACCAGGGCCACCCTTCCTGGCAGGAGAGTGTGAGAGAAATACGGCTGCTGGGCGATGGGCATAAGCTGTGCGTCTGAATTCAGGCGGAGACTCGTGAATCCTGCCTCTGCGTGACTGCTCCGTGTGCCGGGTTTGCCGCGCGCTGGCCTTCCTCGGCCCCCTGTAAAGCCGTGTGCATGCGCGCGCACACGCTAGCACCAGAGCTGCACTTCCTGCTGCCTGCGTTTTGTCAGCTGCAGCTGCGGGAGCCGCTGGTCGGATTTCACTTTCTGACAGAAGATGCAGCAGGGGAGATGGAGCGAGTCCGAGCTCTGCAGCCTCCCTTGCCCAGAAAGGAGGGGAAATACTTTCCAGGTGTCCCCCCCGCCGGGCTCCCTTGGTGCAGGCAGCATCTTTAACAGCCAGCAAAGCTCTAGGTGCTTGGCTTTCTGTCCGAGCCCCGCACGTGCCCCTGTTCAGAGGAAGGGAGTGTTTTGTGCCTGCTCCTTGCCAGTTGTGTTAGGGAAGAGAGGGGAGTGTGGCCGGGGGCTCCTCGCCATGGGGAAAGGCCGCTGCAGGTATGGCAGTCCTTCAAGGCAGCCTCGCGCTGCCCCTCCCCAGACCGTGGCGCAGGGCCCTGCTGCACCCCGTGCCTCCCGCTGTGCATCCAGCACGTCACCAGCGCTCCAGGCTGAGCCGCAGCCCCACGCACCCTCTGGGCTCAGACTGGTTCACCCAGGCCTTGCGTGGGGAGAGGGAGGAGTGCGGGTGCCTGCCCCCCCGGCGCGCCCCCCATTCCAGCACCCTGCACCCCAGCATGCCTGGTCTGGCTGCTCAGAGGCTCCTGGCCAAGGTGCAGCTGCAGCTTCCTCCTCCATCTCCCTCGAGGCTTCCCCACATGCTGCTGTCAAAGGGGTCCCTGCACTCTCGTGCCGGCAGAGCTGGCCAGAAGTAGGAGCGTCCTCAGTCTTTCCGCTCTGGGCAGCTCGGCATGGGGCACGTTAGCACGAGGTGAGCTCATCAGAACATGTGCAGCTGATTAGCCGGGGCCAGACCGCCCACGGGATGACCGGTGCAAATCCAGCCTCTTCGTGGCTGCACGGAGCTGCTCGAGGCTCGTCTTCCACCAGCCTGGCATGCTGGGCTGATGGCAGCTGGGTGCTTCTCCCACTGCTGCTCGCCCCTGTCCTGTCCGGCGGTGCTGCGAGCTCTCGGCGAGCTCCAGAGCGCCACTGTCCCACCGTGCATCCACCAGCCAGCTGTGCGAGGCAGGGCCAGGCTGCGGCTCCAGTCCATTCGGTTCTCCCTGTGGCAGTCGTCTTACCGTGCCTTCCTGGGGGCTTGTGGCAGCTGGCAGGGAGGAGCAGGGGAGTAGCCTTGCTGCGGGTTCCTGCAGCTGGGCTGGCTCTCCCCACTCCCTGGGCAGGGCAGGTGGCATTGGCATCTGCTGTGACCCCCGTGATCAGCCACGGCCCTGCTGAAGGTTGGGGGGGTCTGCCATGAAGAGTGAGCCCCCAGCAACCTCTCTCTGAAGCTTCCTGGACAGGTTCCTCCTGGATAGCATGAGGCTCGGGCTGCTGTGAGCTGAGCTGATCAGCCTGGCCCCGGACGGAGGCAGGAGCCTGCACTGCCAGGGAACCAGGAGTGGCTGTGGGGTTGGGGCCTGGGGAGACCCCGAGCCTCTGTCCTTCGTGCAGCTGCTAAAGGGGATGGAGCCACCCACTATGCACCACGGCCTTCCCTCCCGAAGGGCTCGTCCAGGACTGTCCTGGCTTGGGCCACATCTGCCTTGTGGGGCACAGACCAGTTTGGTGTGGGTGCGCGTGTGGGGGGTTACTGGGCACCCAGCCCACCAGGCCACCTGCAGTAAGCGTTCGCTGCGTCCACTCTAAGTGGCAGTAAGTGGAAGCTAAATGGCAGTAACGTAGCGGGGTTTTGCTGCAGGATAAACTGCCCTTGTTTAGGTTCGCCATGCTGCTCTGGCAATAGCAGAGTGCCTGGGGGTGTAAGCTTGGTCGGGCGCAGCGAGAGCAGCAGCAGAGGTGAGCAGCGTTCGTCGGTGTGCCGTGCGCGAGGCCTGCCCAGGCCGACATGGAGAGCTTGCAGTCACCGCTGGCTGCGGGCTTGTGTCACGGCCTCTGCCAGGCTTCATCAAATCACAGAAGTCAGGTCGAAGGGACCTTGTAGATCTTCAAGTCCGACCCCCTGCCTGGG
>NW_017729001.1:34571148-34579801 GCF_001723915.1 Gavialis gangeticus | reverse complement strand
GTGTTGAAACGCATCCTGTTTTTGTTAGCCCACCCCTGTAACCTGTCCAGGTCTTGCTGCAGTCTTTCCCTCCCTACTAGCATGCTCACCTCACCCCACATTTTGTTATCATCAGCAAATTTAAACAGGTTGCTTTTCACCCCGTCGTCCAAATCGCTGATGAAGAAATTGAACAGCGCGGGCCCAAGGACCGGACCCTGGGGGACTCTGCTGCCCACTTCCCCCAGGTCGAATATGACCTGTCCACCACCACCCTCTGAGTGCGACCCTTTAGCCAATCTGCAATCTGTCTGACTGTGAAGGCATCAATGCCACAGTCGCCTAGTTTTTTAATGAGAATGGGGTGGGAGACGGTGTCAAAGGCCTTGCTGAAGTCCAGGAAGACTACGTCCACGGCAACACCTGGATCCATTGCTTTTGTGACCTGATCATAAAAGGTAATTAGGTTGGTCTGACATGACCTGCCCCTAACGAAACCGTGCTGGTTGCCCTTGAGCATCATCTGTGAAGCTGGCCCATCGCAGATGTGCTCCTTGATGATCTTCTCAAGGAGTTTCCCTAGGATTGAGGTAAGACTGACGGGCCTATAGTTGCCCGGGTCCTCCCTCCTCCCTTTTTTAAAGATGGGGACCAAGTTGGCTATCTTCCAATCATCTGGCACCTGGCCCAAGCACCACGAGCACTCGTAAAGCCGTGCCAAGGGCCCTGCAATAACCCCCACTAGATCCCTCAACACCCTGGGGTGGAGACCATCTTCCTCTGAGCTGGGCAGTTCAGTCCTGTTCAACCGCCCTACAAGAAAGGACGCTGCTTGCATGCTGTGTGGAGCAGTGCCCGGTTCCTCAGTGTGAGCTGGCTGCGGTTCACTGGCGTGTCCCAGCACACAATGGCGTGTTACTTGTGTCCGCGTCCCTGGCAGGCAGCGCTGCACGGTGTAATCTGCAGCCGGGCACAGCCTGGACTCCTCCCTGGAGCTGCCTGACACCGCAGCCGTCGCTGCCAGCAGGCTGCTGCCAACTCCTTTGTCTCCTTTAAACGCCCGCTGGCTTCTCCTCCCTGGCGTTCGCTCATGGACGCGTCCAGCTGTGCAAGCGAGAAGCGCCTGGCCTGCAAACCCGGCAGCCAGGAGCGCCAGCTCGTTTCTCTCCGACGGGGCGGGGAGCTGCCATCCGCCTTCGGCTGCGGCTGGCTGTTAACGTGCCCCTTGGCAGATGGGAGGAGGCCGTTCCCTGCAGCGTGTGATCCCTGCTGTTACAGCGAGCTTCTGGCTTCACTTCCACAGCCATGTACGCTGTTCCTCCCCCAGAAGGGGTGGTGCGCTTGCCCCCTGCCAGTGGCACGTGTCTGAGAGGGAGACGTGCCTGTTGCTCGCCTATGGCCCGGGATAGCACCGTGTCCGGGGAGGAGGGGATGCTTCCCTGGACCAGCCTCTCCCCCTCCATGCCCCAGGACATGCGTCTGTGCTCTGATTCCTTCCCCTTCTTGCTGCCCCCCATCCGGGAGGTCTATGGAGAGCGATGTTTGCAAGCCCAGCTGGGTGCTCTTTGGCTGCCAGTCAGTCGAGAGCTGTTCAAGACCCACGGGGCTTGGATACGGCCAGGAGGCAAAGGCTGCGCCAGGGATTGGCTCGTTGGAGGCAGAGACGCGAGTGCATGCTGCTTCCATTAGCGTGCTGCAGCCCATCCATCTTGCAGCGTGTGGGAGCCCAGGCTGGGGTGGGGCAGGCCGTTGCACCGAGCAAAGCGTTGCTAGCCCCTGGTTTTCCCTTGCATCGCTGGGAGCCCCTGGGCAGCTCTGAGGAGTGAATCCGGTGTGTGAGAACCCCCTGCCAGCCAGGACCTGCTTCCCACGGCACTCGCCCTCTGCTGAGGCTGCGCGTGCAGGGAATTCGGTCCCTGGAGCCGGCTGTGAGATTCATGATGCCCTGTGTGGAAGCTGATCGTTAGGCATCTCATGGCACACAAGAGCCTGGTCAGTCCAGCTTCCCTGTGTGCCTATGGCTTTAACCTGCAGAAGAGGGGCAGATGTGGGCTAAGACCAAAACCCCCAGCTGGCCGAGGCTGGGCTTGGGGCAGGTGCCTTGACTCGGACCCATCTGAGATCACGTAGGGAGAAGAGTCTGGGCCTTGCAGCTGGTGCCCACGTCACGGCCTAGACAAGCAGCTGGGGCGCGAGGCGAGCTGCTTGGGCCGAGCGGTGCAGCCTGGCAGGCCGTGCAGGAGGCGGGCGTGAGTACCCGTAATAACGCTGCGCCAAACTAAGGCAGAAGGAGGGCCGTGATAACACGTAGGTCAGGCCGGCAGCGTAAAACCCGTACGCGGCTGGCTTGCAGTCCCAAGAGGAGATGAATCACCCAATCAGTTTTAAAAGCAGTGCAGCACCATCCGATCTGAGGAGGACTCTGAGAGGGAGGGGTGTCCGTTTGACTGTGTGATTTGGGCCGAGTCGAGATAATGCATTGTTCTGGAGCGGGCTAAATACCTTACTGCTGGAAACAAGGTGTTACTCAGTGCTGGAGCCAGCGCCTGTAAGAAGATCCTCCCTTCCCGGCCCCCAAGGTTGCAGTGCGGCTCGAGCAGAGCGCTCCCCGTCGCTGCAAGTTTGACAGATACAGATGACAGCTCTGAATCTCCCAGGACGTCGAAGCCTAGAGCACAGAACACGCTCTAATGAATGGTTTGATGAGATAATGTTTAGGGCTGTTTAAACCCAAAGGATTTTCTTAAGGTGCCTTCCCTGCATGGGCTTTATGCACGTCCACACCCTGAACTGAAGGGACGTGGAGGGCCGGGTGCCTCCTTGCTAATGAAGCAAAAGACATAAAAGTAAGAAAATGCTTCAGGTAACAGGTTCAGGGCATCTCAGCCTCGCTGTTGTCTGGACGCTTGCAGACCCCGAACAAGACCTGCAGAGGAGGAGCCGGGCAGCGGGCTCCCGCCGGGACAGGGCTCCTCGTGGGCAGACCTAGCTGGCGTGCAGGGGAGGCTGGCCTCGCCTGCCTGCGGGTCCCTTGCCTTCCTTGCCCTGTAGTGTCCAGTCCCTGGTCTCTGCTGACGTGAAAGGCAGGAAGTGCAACCTCACGTACTCTGTTTTGCCATGCCAGCTTCCAAGGACTTTGGACACGGCAAGTGTAGGGGCCCCTGGGAGCCTTGCAGCTTGGCCCGGTCACGTTTACGTTTGAGTCTGAGCTGGCGGGGGTGGTGAGATGGGCACCGTTCATGTGCACTGTTTCACGCTGTGTGGAGACCAAGTCTGTGACCAGTGTCAGAAATCCAGGCTCGTCGGACCCCTCGGCAATTGGCCGGGTCATAAGCAAATGTGCCGAGATGTCCCTGGGCTGCTGGTTTACATCAGGTTTGGCATTAAGGCCCATCGCAGTGCGTGCTCGCTGTCATCCCTCTGCAACAACCAGTCGCTCAGGGTTCAGCCCTCCGCAAAATTAACCCCCCGTGAGCAGCTTGGGATCAGGGTTGTCGCTCCTGCGCGCGAGGCCATCTGCAAGGCACTCTGTTTTGGAACCCGCCTGCAGTCAAACGGCTCGTCCGCTGGTGTATTTTCATTGTGATGGGGAAAAGCTACTTTAAAACCCAGCGAGATGGGTGTCCCTCAGACTAGAAGATTTTTAAGGCTTGTTACAGGGTTTTCATTCCTGCATAAGCTGTCTCTCGCAGCCTCCCTCGTGCGGACCTGTCTCTTGGGAGCGCGCTTCTCTTTGATGCCTTTGCAGATGTTTTAACACACAGTCCCTCACAGGGCCGCCTTTGTCTCCCGCGGCTCCTTCTCTGCCCAGTTCCAGTGGAGCCTGAAGTGAACGTGGCTGTTCATTTACTTCCTCATTTATACCTCGGTGTCATCAATCACGGATGCTCGGCTCCAGGAATCGGGTTGTTCATTAACTGCAGCTGTGGAGAGCCCGCAGCAACATCTCTCCCCGCTGGGTTTGCACAGGACTCGTACACGGGGCAGGTCTGCCCGAGGGCAGCGAAGGTCTCGCCGTGGGATCGCTAGAATCCCAGCCCCTGAGAGCCGAGGTCCTCGGCCTCCTACGCAGCGCTTCTGGAAAGTCTGCCGGCCCCCACCCTGTCCCCTTGTTTTGTTTGCAAACAGCCTGGAAAATGAGGGCGGGATAAAAATACCTCTCAAATGAGACTCGGAAGGGGAGCTCAAACTTAAAGCGATTTGTCATGTATGAAGATATCGACTGGGATGTCAGAAGCAGGCCGTGCCATGCAGGCAGGAGCTTGGGGAGCACAAACCTGGGGTGGAGGCTGCAGAAAGCAGCACAAAGCATGGCCCTTTCCTCCAGCCCTGGCTCCTCTGGCCCTTGCCTGCTTCTCCCATTCCCCTGTGGTCCTGTAATAGCTGTTCAGCTGATGTGTTGCAGGTGAGAAGAAAGTAGAGGTCCTAGGTCCTGCTGCTGATCCAAGGAGCTCACGTAGCATGGCCGGCGTGCAGAGTTCCCATCGCTGACTAGCACTTCGGGGGTGCTGACTTCACTCCTGGCTCTCCACGTCCCTCTCTTGCTCATGAACATCATAGAGGCTCCAGGACCGTGGTCCCATGTTCTCTGCACGGGGGAGTGCCCCCCGCCCCATGTCTTTGTCTCCTAGCACCCTGTTTGCAGTGACTAATTAGCAGTCACCGGCCAGCTGAAGCATAGGCTGTAGAGTGCCCACTAGCTGCGATCTTCTTTGATTTTGTGATGTAGTAACTAGCACATGGCTTAGAGTGGCTAATGTGCTGATGATAGATGGCCTGTGCCTGCCTCCACTCTGCGGACTTGGCCTGTCTCAGCAGTAGTGTAGTGGGCAGATGTTCCCTGAACGAACAATATGTTCATTCGGAGAGGTGAAACGTGTTTCTCCCCATGTCTCCCCTTAAGGGCATGCGGTGCTGTGGGTATGTGATGCGTGTCAGAGGCCTGAGGAGCAGGAAGGACAAAACGAAACACAGGCATGTCACCGTGAGTCAGGCTGCCTGCCACCGTGGTATGAGAAGAGGATGCGTCAGTGTGCAAAACACTGGGGGTTGCACTGCGCCCTGACTGAGGGGCCCTGAGTCTGCCGTGCATCTCGGTACCCGCCTGCAGAATAGCCTTGGTACCCGTCTGGAGATGGCCCCGCAGTGGGCAGAGCTGCAGCCCTTCCACACTGCCACTTCCACAAGACGGGCCCAGGAACGAGCTGGTGTGCAAGAGCTGGTGAGCGGAGCACACTCTCCACTGCAGCAGGGAGAGGCGAGGCCCGGACTTGCGATTGCAGCTGTGGACACGTGCTGTTTTACTCGTCAGGTTTGAAATAATGATAGTTCATTGCCGCCTGCAGTGACCTGAGCACAGCAGGCAGCAAATGGTGGCTTTAGTCCCTTGTGCTTTGTGAGTGATCAGGTACTGGAGATGCCCAGCGTTGTCCCGTTGCCACACCTGTGCTGTCCCCAACAGCGCAGCTGCGGGGGGTAGTGGGGCCACTTGCTAGGTGTTCAGCAGACCCCCAAGGAAGGGCCTTGATGGTTGTAGGCAAGTCCTGGCTTGTGTGTGTCAGGAGTGTGCTATGTTGGTGCCGCTGAAGTGGGAGAGACCCTCATGTGGGTTGATACCTCCTCTGCCCCCATCCTGTTCCTCTGAGCCGTTCCCACCCTGGGCTCTCGGGGCGAGTGCCTGGGGAGAGAGGCATGAGTGGGGCTTGGGTCTGGGTCCACGTCCCTGCCAGCGCAGTCTTAATTCCCAGTATCTTGGGATGGCAAAAGCTGCACGTGGCATCCCGGGGTGACTGGGACATACTCTCCGTGGCAGCTGCTGCCTCTGGGCTGCTGAAGGCTCCGGCAGGCACGCGGTGACAGTTGTGAAGCACGTTGGACCCACTCCTCTCCTCTGCTGGCCAGCACCGAGGACGCTCACGCTGCTCCCCCCATTCACCACGGGAAGGGAGGCGCAAGGCGCAGGGACAGGCCCTGGACTACGGGTTCTGTCGTATCAAGATTTAGTCCAAGAGGGGAAGGTGGTGGGATGCTCTCCGTACCCGCCGGCATCCCCGTGAGGGGCAGAGAACGGAGGCAAGCCTTCTCCTGTTGTGAGCCTGCCTCCTGCAAGGGGCTTTTAATAAGCTTGTGCCTGGGGCCCTGCACTGAGACTGACTGAATGGCCCGCAAGAAGCTCGGTGGCAGTCTTGTACTCCCGGGGATGCAGCCTGGTGTCTGCCTGTGGCCCGCACAACCCGGGCCGTTTGCATCGTTGTCGTGGGAGCTCTGCCGCTGCATTCGGAGAGGGGCTGGCTCCAGCCCTGCCTCCCTTGCTCTGAGGCCCAGCTCTTCCGCCGCCCTTCCAGGTGGAGCTGCTGGTCCCAGCGAGTCTCTCCCCATCGTTGGGCAGGGCTGGCTGCCATGACGGGGATGGAGCAGGCCTTGCCGTGACTCGTGTCCATGGAGCTGCTGGCGGGGGCCATGCCCCACAAGGAGCGGCTGCTCGAGCACGGGCAGGCAAGCCCCGTCTTGGGGCGCCTTGGGCTGCCGGCTGTGCAGGAGGCTGCCTCGCAGGGCTTGTCGTCGCTTGGCGTTCTCTCCTGCTCTTTGCATTCCTCCCTTTGGCCAAGGAGCCAAGAGCTCGCTGTGCCGGTGCCCGGGAGGGTTAGCTTCCAGCCCCTGTAATTGCTGTTGCCCTGGGCCTGTGCCCAGCCCTGCAGGCTACGTTCCCGGTGCGGCGTGGCGCGGTGCCAGGCCTCGCTGGGATGCACGCTGCACAGGCTCAGGTCCTCCAGGCAGAGCCTCCCCTTCTTCGGGGCTGCCCCCGAGGGAGCTCCCCCAGGCAGCTGATCACCTGTCTTCCGAAGCCCGTCCCAGCGCCTGAATTGGATGCTGATGAGAGCCAGGGGATGTTGTCAGGTTTCCAAGGGAGGTGATTCCCCCATCGCTCGGTTTTTATTCTTTCCCTCCTGCCTGTTGACAAGTGGCTGAAGCTGCAGGGAGGCCCCCAACCCCAGGCACTGACTCCTGACTCCAGCCCCGCGGGGGGAAAGGCCATGGAGCAGCCTGCAGTGTTAGCTCCGTCTTCACAGCAGGGGGCTGGCATGTGTGTCTGGGTGACGTGTGGGCACAGGTTTGCAGTGGGGACCTAGGCAGCCTGGCCTGGAACGGTCCAGTGTGTGTGATGGGGCCAGAGGAAGCTTGTTGACTAGGAAGCGGGGGCAAAATAGCCCCTCCGTCCTTGTGGGCACACACACATGCCTCAGGGAGCCAAGCCTCTTGGAGCGGCACTTCTCAGTGCTTCAGCAGTTCATCTGATCAGCAGCACTGAATCCAAGTGATGGCTTCCAGCTTAGAAAGGTCCCCCCCGTGCCCTGAAATAGCATGGGGCAGAAGTTTAAGTTGGCAAGACATGGGCGACTATATTGTATCTTAGGTAAATTTTGCTCCTTTTCTTCCTGCCAACAGATCCTTCATCTCTGAACAGTTTCTGTGACCAGTTCTTAGTCTGCAGCTTGTCCTTGAGCCGTCCGTCGCCGGTATTTGATAGCGGAGAGGCTGGAATTGCGCGCACAGGCGGCGCACTGCGGCGTATTCCATGTCTGCTCTTTGGTGAACAGTTCTAATAAAACCATCATTGCAAATTTTGCTTTTGCTTAAGACTTCCTGATGCTTACTGAAAGCTTCTGCTTCCTGGCGTGTTCCCGCTTGCCGCATGTTCCTAGCATGGTGCAAATGCAGTCAAAGCAGATCTGCCTAAAAGGAGCGCAGATGTGTTCCTGCGACATGTGCGCCTCTTGTAAACACCGATGTGCAGAGCCTGGGCTCCTTCCTCGCTGTATCTTTGCCTTCCTGCCCCAGAGCGGCAGTGGAAATGAAAAGCTCACGTCACTGGGATCTTCCAGGTTATTCCAGGCTCTTGCATGAGGACATCTGGGTGGAGTGCTCTGTTTTGCCTCTGGCAGGCAGTTCTCGGGGTCGTGAGGTGGAGTCAGCTTGATTCTGCCTGTGGGCCCAACTTGGCCATGAAAGCGGTCGTGGTATGTTCTCAGCTCGGTGTGTGGGCTCCCGGAGCGAAGCAGCACAAGAGCCCAGCTGGGTTTCCAGACGTGGGGTAGTCGCCCGGCCAAGTGCTGAACATTTAGAAACGAATCTCCTGCGGTCGCGTCTCCTTTGGATCGTCTCCGAAACAGCCGCTCAGAGCCCATGGCTCCCTGGAGAGCTGCTCCGCTTTCTCTGCCCAGCACGCTGGGGTTTCTGTTTCTGCAACATCCTTTGCCCTGGAGGAGACCTCTGCTTCCGTGACCCTGCAGTCGGGGGGCACAGCCCTGGCTCTCAGCATATGGTCACACTCAGCAAGGTCTTGAGCTCAGTCTGTTTGTCCCCCTGCTCCTCGTGGGCATCTGTGTCAGACCCTCGCTGCTCTGGCGCTGAGACCGTCTTCTGCTTTCCTTGAGTCCTGGCATAGCCCTGTTCCAGCACAGTGTCCTGTAGTTTCCCTTATACTCTGGACCCGCGTTGCTACTCCTGGGAGTACAGGATCAGCCCTATCCCCAGCGAGCCTTTGCTTGCTCGGTTAAACAGGCTGAACAGCCCTGGGTAAGCTTTTTGAGAGAGTTATCCTGTCACATGTCCACGAGGGGCCGGGGGGGAGATGATGCTTAGGGGCAACCAACGTGGGTTCATTAGCGGCAGG